>NC_135232.1:741538360-741850179 GCF_051348905.1 Ranitomeya variabilis | reverse complement strand
ATCAGCAGACTTGGAGCAGGTAGCAAGTAACAGAGGAGCTCTGGTAACATTGATAGCCGGCAAGTAAATGACTGAGAAGCCAGACTATATAGGAGACTCCCATTTCCTGATGGGAACAGGTGCACTGGAGATAAAAGACAGAAGTCAACCAGCACCACCAGTAGCCACCAGAGGGAGCCCACAAACAGAATCCACAACAGCCTGCAAAGTGTTAATGCATCTCAATAGAGGGATAAGAGAAGTTCTGAGACCATTTTTTTTTCTCTGCAGTGTGTTTTGTATTTCTTTTCCCCTTAACCTCTGGGTGGTTCAGGACACAGGTGTAGATATGGACATTCAAGGTCTGTCCTCTTGTGTGGATCAACTCACTGCAAGGGTACAAAGCATTCAAGATTATGTAGTTCAGAACCCGATGTTAGAACCCAGAATTCCAATTCCTGATTTGTTTTCTGGGGATAGATCTAAGTTCCTGAATTTCAAAAATAATTGTAGACTGTTTTTTGCTTTGAAACCCCGCTCCTCTGGTGACCCCATTCAGCAAGTAAAAATCATTATTTCTTTGCTGCGTGGCGACCCTCAAGACTGGGAATTTTCCCTTGCGCCAGGAGATCCTGCATTGCGTAATGTAGATGCATTTTTTCTGGCGCTGGGATTGCTTTATGATGAACCAGATTCAGTGGATCAGGCAGAGAAAATTTTGCTGGCTTTGTGTCAGGGTCAGGATGAAGCGGAGGTATATTGTCAGAAGTTCCGAAAGTGGTCTGTGCTTACTCAGTGGAATGAGTGTGCCCTGGCGGCAATTTTCAGAAAGGTTCTTTCTGAAGCCCTTAAGGATGTTATGGTGGGATTCCCCACGCCTGCTGGTCTGAATGAGTCTATGTCCTTGGCCATTCAGATCGATCGACGCTTACGTGAGCGCAAAAATGTGCACCATTTGGCGGTGTTTTCTGAGCAGAAGCTTGAGCCTATGCAATGTGATAGGACCTTGACCAGAGCTGAACGGCAAGAATACAGACGTCAGAATGGGCTGTGTTTTTACTGTGGTGACTCCACTCATGCTATCTCTGATTGTCCTAAGCGCACTAAACGGTTCGCTAGGTCTGCCACCATTGGTACTGTACAGCCAAAATTTCTTTTGTCCGTTACTCTGATTTGCTCTTTGTCGTCCTATTCTGTTATGGCATTTGTGGATTCAGGCGCTGCCCTGAATTTCATTGACTTGGAGTTTGCCAGGCGCTGTGGTTTTTTCTTGGAGCCCTTGCAGTATCCTATTCCATTGAGAGGAATTGATGCTACACCTTTGGCCAAGAATAAGCCTCAGTACTGGACTCAATTGACCATGTGCATGGCTACTGCACATCGGGAGGATATTCGCTTTTTGGTGTTGCATAATCTGCATGATGTGGTCGTTTTGGGTTTGCCATGGCTACAGGTCCATAATCCTGTATTGGATTGGAAATCAATGTCTGTATCCAGTTGGGGTTGTCAAGGGGTACATGGGAATGTCCCATTGTTGTCTATTTCGTCTTCCCACCCTTCTGAAGTCCCTGAGTTCTTGTCAGATTACCGGGATGTATTTGATTTGCCCAAATCCAGTGCCCTACCTCCTCATAGGGATTGCGATTGTGCTATTAATTTGATTCCTGGTAGTAAGTTTCCGAAGGGCCGACTGTTCAATTTATCTGTGCCAGAACACGCTGCAATGCGGAGTTATATAAAGGAGTCCTTGGAGAAAGGGCATATTCGCCCGTCGTCGTCACCGTTGGGAGCAGGGTTCTTTTTTGTGGCCAAGAAGGATGGTTCTCTGAGACCTTGTATAGATTACCGCCTTCTTAATAAAATCACCGTCAAATTTCAGTACCCTTTGCCGCTACTGTCTGATTTGTTTGCTCGGATTAAGGGGGCTAGCTGGTTCACCAAGATAGATCTTCGAGGGGCGTATAACCTTGTGCGTATTAAACAAGGCGATGAATGGAAAACAGCATTTAATACGCCCGAGGGCCATTTTGAGTACTTGGTGATGCCATTCGGGTTTTCTAATGCTCCATCTGTGTTTCAGTCCTTTATGCATGACATCTTCTGAAAGTACCTGGATAGATTCATGATTGTATATTTGGATGATATTTTGGTGTTTTCAGACGATTGGGAGTCTCATGTGAAGCAGGTCAGAATGGTGTTCCAGGTCCTTCGTGCTCATTCCTTGTTTGTGAAGGGGTCTAAATGTCTCTTTGGAGTTCAGAAGGTTTCATTTTTGGGCTTCATTTTTTCCCCTTCTACTATCGAGATGGACCCTGTTAAAGTTCAGGCCATTTATGATTGGACTCAGCCTACTTCTGTGAAGAGCATTCAGAAATTTCTGGGCTTTGCTAATTTTTACCGTCGCTTCATCGCTAATTTTTCTAGTGTTGTTAAACCATTGACTGATTTGACCAAGAAAGGTGCTGATGTGGTCAATTGGTCCTCTGCGGCCGTTGAGGCTTTTCAGGAGCTGAAGCGTCGTTTTTCTTCTGCCCCTATGTTGTGTCAGCCAGATGTTTTGCTCCCGTTTCAGGTCGAGGTGGATGCTTCTGAGATTGGAGCAGGGGCTGTTTTGTCTCAAAGAGGTTCTGATGGCTCTGTGATGAAACCATGTGCTTTCTTTTCTAGAAAGTTTTCGCCTGCTGAGCGCAATTATGATGTGGGTAATCGAGAGTTGTTGGCTATGAAGTGGGCATTTGAGGAGTGGCGACATTGGCTTGAAGGAGCCAAACATCGCGTGGTGGTCTTGACGGATCACAAGAATCTGACTTATCTCGAGTCTGCCAAGCGGTTGAATCCTAGACAGGCTCGATGGTCGCTGTTTTTCTCCCGCTTCAATTTTGTGGTTTCGTACCTTCCGGGTTCTAAGAATGTGAAGGCTGATGCCCTTTCAAGGAGTCTCGTGCCTGAGTCTCCGGGAGTTTCTGAGCCGGCTGGCATTCTCAAAGAGGGGGTAATTTTGTCTGCCATTTCCCCTGATTTGCGGCGGGTGCTGCAGGAGTTTCAGGCTGATAGACCTGACCGTTGTCCAGCGGAGAAGCTGTTTGTCCCTGATAGATGGACTAGTAGAGTTATCTCTGAGGTTCATTGTTCGGTGTTGGCTGGCCATCCTGGAATCTTTGGTACCAGAGATTTGGTGGCTAGATCCTTTTGGTGGCCTTCCTTGTCACGAGATGTGCGTTCTTTTGTGCAGTCCTGTGGGACTTGTGCTCGGGCTAAGCCCTGCTGTTCTCATGCCAGTGGGTTGCTTTTGCCCTTGCCGGTGTCAAAAAGGCCCTGGACGAATATTTCCATGGATTTTATTTCGGATCTCCCTGTCTCTCAGAGGATGTCAGTTATCTGGGTGGTTTGTGATCGCTTTTCTAAGATGATCCATTTGGTACCTTTGCCTAAATTGCCTTCCTCCTCTGATTTGGTTCCATTGTTTTTCCAGCATGTGGTTCGTTTACATGGCATTCCGGAGAACATCGTGTCGGACAGAGGTTCCCAGTTTGTTTCGAGATTTTGGCGGTCCTTTTGTGCTAAGATGGGCATTGATTTGTCTTTTTCTTCAGCTTTCCATCCTCAGACAAATGGCCAAACCGAACGAACCAATCAGACTATGGAAACATATCTGAGATGCTTTGTTTCTGCTGATCAGGACGATTGGGTGTCCTTCTTGCCTTTGGCTGAGTTCGCCCTTAATAATCGGGCCAGCTCGGCCACTTTGGTTTCGCCTTTTTTCTGTAATTCTGGTTTCCACCCTCGTTTTTCTTCAGGGCAGGTTGAGCCTTCAGACTGTCCTGGTGTGGATTCCGTGGTGGACAGGTTGCAGCAAATTTGGACTCACGTAGTGGACAATTTGACATTGTCCCAGGAGAAGGCTCAACGTTTCGCTAACCGCCGTCGCTGTGTTGGTCCCCAACTTCGTGTTGGGGATTTGGTTTGGTTGTCATCTCGTTTTGTTCCTATGAAGGTTTCGTCTCCTAAGTTTAAGCCTCGTTTCATTGGTCCTTATAAGATTTCTGAAATTATTAATCCTGTGTCATTTCGTTTGGACCTTCTAGCTTCTTTCGCCATCCATAATGTGTTCCATAGGTCGTTGTTGCGGAGATATGTGGCTCCTATGGTTCCCTCCGTTGATCCTCCTGCCCCGGTGTTGGTTGAGGGGGAGTTGGAGTACGTGGTGGAGAAGATTTTGGATTCTCGTATTTCGAGATGGAAACTTCAGTATGTAGTCAAGTGGAAAGGTTATGGTCAGGAGGATAATTCCTGGGTAGTTGCCTCTGATGTTCATGCTGCCGATCTTGTTCGTGCCTTTCATTTGGCTCGTCCGGAGCGGCCTGGAGGCTCTGGTGAGGGTTCGGTGACCCCTCCTCAAGGGGGGGGTACTGTTGTGAATTCTGTTCTCGAGCTCCCTCCTGTGGTTATGAATGGTACTTCGGTGAGTTCTGTTCATGGACTCCCTCAGGTGGCTGTGAGTGGAGCTGCTGGTTCTGAGATTCCTTCTCCAGCTGATCTCGTTCAGGCCTTGGCTGGCTGCTCTATTTAACTCCACTCAGAGCTTTACTTGATGCCAGCTGTCAATGTCCTAGTACTGGTTCAGTTCACTTGGATCTTTCAGATGACCTGTCTATTTCAGCAAAAGCTAAGTCCCTGCTAGCTTATTTGTTACCATTGTGTTTTTGTCCAGCTTGCTATTATGATTTAATCTTGTTAGCTGGAAGCTCTGGGATGCAGAGTGGCACCACCGCGCCGTGAGTCGGTGCGGTGGTTTCTTTTGCACACTCTGCGTGTTTTTTTTGTTAGTTTTTTATGCTGACCGCAAAGATTCCTTTTCTATCCTCTGTTTAGTCAGTCTGGCCTCCTATGCTGAAATCTATTTCATTCCTGTGTTTGTGACTTCCATCTTAACTCACAGTCAATATATGTGGGGGCTGCCTATTTCTTTGGGGAATTTCTCTGAGGCAAGGTAGGCTGTATTTTCTATCTTAGGGGTAGTTAGCTCTTAGGCTGTGAAGAGGCGTCTAGGCAGAGTCAGGAACGCTCCACGGCTATTTCTAGTTGTTGTGATAGGATTAGGGGTTGCGGTCAGCAGAGCTCCCACTTCTCAGAGCTCGTCCCGTATTTCTAGTTTGCTCATCTGGTCATTTCTAGTGCTCCTAACCACCAGCCAAACATAACACCCGCAGCTCCCTTATACATAGTATGATTGGCCTGCAGCTCCCGTATACACAGTATGATGGGCCCGCAGCTACCGTATACACAGTATGATGGACCCGCAGCTCCCTTATACACAGTATGATGGGCCCGCAGCTCCCTTATACATAGTATGATTGGCCTGCAGCTCCCGTATACACAGTATGATGGGCCCGCAGCTCCCGTATACACAGTATGATGGACCCGCAGCTCCCTTATACACAGTATGATGGGCCCGCAGCTCCCGTATACACAGTATGATGGGCCCACAGCTCCCGTATACACAGTATGATGGGCCCGCAGCTCCCTTATACACAGTATGATGGGCCCACAGCTCTCTTATACACAGTATGATGGGCCCACAGCTCCCTTATACACAGTATGATGGGCCCTCAGCTCCCGTATACACAGTATGATGGGCCCCCAGCTCCCGTATACACAGTATGAAGGACTCACAGCTCCCTGTCATGGTTTGGATGCCCCGGTCATTTACTCATCCTCCAGCGTATTCACTATTTTGTGGCACTGCTGCAGTGCCGCTGCTCAAACTTGTGAGCGCAGCTTCTGACTGGCCAGAAGTTAGAAGCTATGTCACAAGCGCTCAATGTAAGACTATGAGGCTATGTGCACTTGTTGCGGATTTGTACGGATTTCCTGTGTTTTTGTGCAGATTTCACCTGTGTTTTACTACCTGCAGAATCCTATACAGGAGCAGGTGTAAAACGCTGCGGAATCCGCAAATAGAATTGACATGCTGCAGAAAATAAAACGCAGCGTTTCCGCGTGGTATTTTCCGCCCCATGGGCACTGCGGATCTGGTTTTCCATAGGTTTACATGGCACTGTAAACCAGATGGAAAACTGCTGCAGATCCGCAGTGGCCAATCTGCACCGTGTCCACACAGCCTGAGAGTGAGAGAGAGGCTAGAACGAGGCTCCCACAGACTCACACTGATTAGTGACCTCTGCGCTGCTCCATGAAACACTGGAGCCTCAGACAGGTCACAAACTGCAGGAGACGGAGCCGAGCGGAGACAAAAACAGATGAAAACGCCAAAAGGTGAGTATCAGACAGAGGGTAGGGGACGGGGATATTCAGCACCGCTCCAGCAAAGAAATAAAAAAATAATGCTGGAGTGGTGCTGTAAATGTGATGCAGCTCTTGGTTACTGTATGCGGCTCCTTATACTATTACTCATAAAAGGCCCAGGTGGTCCGTATCAAAAGCCCCCTACCCCCCTCTCCAGCCTCCCCAGACAGCAAATATTACATGATGGAGCACATATAATATCAGAACTAAACATTATAATATTCAGCCCCCAGTTCCCTGTCCCCCTCCCCCACTTCAGCCCCAATACCCCCATCATCTCACATCCACCCCTCAGTGCCCTGTCCCCCCTCACCCACCTTCTGCCCTCACAACACCCCCAAATGGTCTCACATTCACCCTCCAGTACCCTGTCTCCCCTCCCCCACAATACCCCCATGGTCTCACATTCACCCCCCAGTACCCTGTCCCCACTCACTCACTTTCAGCCCCCACAATACCCCCATTGTCTCACATTCACATCACAGTGACATACCTGAATTTAATAAACCTAATAAGTTCCATCCCCAGCACTTACTGATAACGTCTGCACTGCAGGACCAGGAAGTGTGAGTGAAATGCAGGTGGGCACTAGGACCCAGCGTGCCTGAGCCAATCCCAGCGTGCACAGAGTGAAGAAAACTGCAGCCAGGAAAAGCTTCATGATCAGGTCAGACGGGCGAAACCATTCACTGCAGGAGGGAGACTGCAGCCGCCACTGTGCTAGTAGCCTGCAGAGTCTCCGTCAGACAGGAGCAGACATTATACTGCTCTGCTCCTATGCGGTGTTCTGCCTCATCACAGACGTGGCCCTGGCTCCCAGTGGGCCCCTTCATGTGACAGGGCCCGGGGCGATGGCCCCCTCTGCCCCCCCAGTAGCTACGCTACTGACCAAGGTCTTTGGAGATGGCCTTACACCCTTTGCAAGTCTTGTGTTTGCTAATAATAGCAATTCTGATGTCCTCAGACAGCTCCTTTGTCTTCACCATTGTGACAAAGGAACAGGGCCTACCATGTGCCTTTTTAACCCTTTTCCGGCATTGGATGTAATAGTATGCCGATGTAGGACACCCCCTGTATGGTGCGGGTTCTGGCGCTGAGCCCGCACCGTTCCAGGCACATGAAAGCTGATATATACAGCTGACATGTACTCACAACAGCCGACGCTGGAATTGTGATCCACCTGTCACTGTTAACTAGTTAAATGCTGCTGTCAATCTCTTACAGAGGCATTTAACTTGCATTTACCAGAAGCACATCACCAATCCTGCCCATCGGTGACCCCGTCACATGATCGCTAGTCACCAGAGGCGTAGCTAGGGTTTCAACTTAGGGGGTGCAAAACATCTGAGTGGGCCCCTAACCAGCTAACCCTGATTACAGCTACGGTTGCGCACTCTAGTTGTGAATATAGGGGAACCTCAGAATATGACCGCACTGTTATTGAAAATAAATCTATATACAAAAACGAACATTGACTTTACCGCCATATTGTGACCATATGCAACTTTGATGGTCACAATACTCTTAGTGTCCCTAAAACAATAATGCTTAAGTGCCCACTTAACATTTAATAATGTCCCCTAAGTTCCCCCATGTACTGCTCCATTATACACAGTATGGTGAGCTTATAGCCCTATACACAGTCTAAGGCCCCCACAGCTCCCCCATACACAGTATGATGATTCTATAACTCCCCGATACACCGTATGATGTTCCCACTGCTCCCCTCTACACAGTATGATCCCACTGCTCCCCTATAGATAGTATGAGCCCAATGCTCCCCTATACACACTATAATGCTGACAGAACTCCACTATAGAAAGTATAATGCCCCCCAGAGCTCCCCTATATACAGTGTAATGGGCCAACAGCTCCCATAGGCACAATATGCCTTCACAGTTCCCTATACACAGTATGATGGGCCTGCCAGCTCCCGTCAAACAGTACGATGTCCCCCACAGTTCCCCTGTACACAGTATGATGGATGGGCCCACAGCTTCCTTATACACAATATGATGGGCCCACAGCTCCCATATACACAGTATGATGGGCCCACAGCTCCCATATACACAGTATGATGTGTGCACAGCTCCCTTATCACAGTATGATGGACTCACAGCTCCCTTATACACAGTATGATGGGCCCGCAGCTCCCTTATACACAGTGTGATGGGCCCGCAGCTTCCTTATACACAGTATGATGAGCCCGCAGCTCCCTTATCACAGTATGATGGGCCCGCAGCTTCCTTATACACAGTATGATGGGTTTGCAGCTCCCTTATACACAGTATGATGTGTGCACAGCTCCCTTATCACAGTATGATGGACTCACAGCTCCCTTATCACAGTATGATGGGCCCGCAGCTCCCTTATCACAGTATGATGGGCCCGCAGCTTCCTTATACACAGTATGATGAGCCCGCAGCTCCCTTATCACAGTATGATGGGCCCGCAGCTTCCTTATACACAGTATGATGGGTTTGCAGCTCCCTTATACACAGTATGATGTGTGCACAGCTCCCTTATCACAGTATGATGGGCCCGCAGCTCCCTTATCACAGTATGATGGACTCACAGCTCCCTTATACACAGTATGATGGGCCCGCAGCTCCCTTATACACAGTGTGATGGGCCCGCAGCTCCCTTATACACAGTATGATGGGCCCACAGCTCCCTTATACACAGTATGATGTGTGCACAGCTCCCTTATCACAGTATGATGGGCCCGCAGCTTCCTTATACACAGTATGAAGGACTCACAGCTCCCTTATACACAGTATGATGGGCCCGCAGCTCCCTTATACACAGTGTGATGGGCCCGCAGCTCCCTTATACACAGTATGATGAACCCACAGCTCCCTTATACACAGTATGATGTGTGCACAGCTCCCTTATCACAGTATGATGGGCCCGCAGCTCCCTTATCACAGTATGATGGGCCCGCAGCTTCCTTATACACAGTATGATGGACTCACAGCTCACTTATACACAGTGTGATGGGCCCGCAGCTCCCTTATACACAGTATGATGTGTGCACAGCTCCCTTATCACAGTATGATGGGCCCGCAGCTCTCTTATACACAGTATGATTGGCCCGCAGCTCCCTTATACACAGTGTGATGGGCCCGCAGCTCCCTTATACACAGTATGATGGGCCCGCAGCTCCCGTATACACAGTATGATGGACCCGCAGCTCCCTTATACACAGTATGATGGGCCCGCAGCTCCCTTATACACAGTATGATGGGCAGCTCCCATATACACAGTATGATGGACTCACAGCTCCCTGTCATTATTTTTGATTACCCTGGTCATTTACTCCTCCTCCGGCGTATTCACTATTTTGTGGCACTGCTGTAGTGCCGCTGCTCAAACTTGTGAGCGCAGCTTCTGACAGGCCAGAAGTTAGAAGCTATGTCACAAGCGCTCAATGTACCGTTATAATAGATGAATGTGGATAAAATCCATGCTGCTGCAACAAATGATGGATCCAGATATAGTTATAAGATGTTCGGGTGGTTTGTTCAACGCGTTTCGAAGCTCATGGCTTCTTCTTCAGGAAGTTTCCACAGAAAGATCTTCTTTCTGTGGAAACTTCCTGAAGAAGCCATGAGCTTCGAAACGCGTTGAATAAACCACCAGGATTGTAATCTCTGGTGATTTCCTATCCTTTGGTGGTTTGGTGGTTCAGGGGGGAGACTGTGCAGCCGGCCACTGTGCTAGCAGCGTGCAGAGTCTCCGTCAGACCGGAGCAGACATTATACTGCTCTGCTCCTATGCGGTGTTCTGCCTCGTCACAGAAGTGGCCCTGGCTCCCGGTGGGCCCCTTCATGTGACAGGGCCCGGGGCAATGGCCCCCTCTGCCCCCCCAGTAGCTACGCTACTGCTAGTCACTGATGGGTTGGCATGACAGCCAGGGGTCTCGATGGTTGTCATAGCAAGTGAGCATTTCTGCTACATACAGGTGATCTGATCATTGCCTGTGTGTAGCAGAAGCGATCAAACAACTGCAGCTTCTAGTCTCCCATGGAGGCTATCAAGGAATGCAAAAAAGTAAAAAAAAAGTTTCAAAATATTTAAAAAAATTAAAAATATTTAAAAAGTTCAAGTCAATCAAATATACACATATTTGGTGTCACCGCGTTCAAAATCACCTGATCTATCAAGATAAAAAAGAACCCAATCGCAAAACTGTGTAATGAGAAAAAAATTCAAAATGTCCAAATTATGTTTTTTTGGTCACCACAACATTGCAATAAAAGGCGATCAAAAGATCGTATCTATACCAAAATGGTATAAATAAAAATGTCAGCTCGGCACGCAAAATACAAGCTCTCATCCAGCCCCAGATCACGAAAAATAAAGATGCTACGGGTCTTGGAAAATGGCGCCATTTTTTTTACCACTTAAATAAAAAAAGAACCTAGACATGTTTGGTGTCTATGTACTCATAATGACCTACGGAATCATAATAATAGGTAATTTTCAGCATTTAGTGATCATGGCAAAAAAAAACAAACAAATCCAACTGTGGAATTGCACTTTTTTTTTGCAATTTCACTGCACTTGGAAAGTTTTTCCCGTTTTCCAGTACAAGATATCTTGAAACCAATTGTGCGATTCAAAAGTACAACTTGTTCCACAAAAAACAAGCCCTCACATGGCCATATTGACAGAAAAATAAAAAAGTTATGGCTCTGGGAAGAAGGGGAGCAAAAAACAAAAACGCAAAACCGAAAATACCTCTGGTCGTGAAGGGGTTAAAACACTCAAGTCATCATTCACTGGCTAATTCATGTCACATGGTCGCCGACAATTAATCACAGGTGATTTTCATTTGTGATTTACCACAGGTGAGTCACAATGTGTTTCCATACTAATGTAATGTAAATGGGCCAATACCAGTGTCACAGCAGCTTTAGGTTTTTCTATTTTTCCCTCCCATTGTTTTTTGTTTTAAATTATTGTTTATCATTTGCTCTTTTGTTTTTAACACGAGTGCTCGATACAAAAAACTGTTTCACTTGATTCATTTTTTCAGGAGATATTCCACATTATGTAATTACACTTCATGGTGCCAATAACGATGAGCTGGACTGTATGTGGGGGCCAATAACGATGAGCAGGACTGTATGTGGGGCCAGTAACGATGAGCTGGACTGTATGTGGGGGCCAATAATGATGAGCAGGACTGTATGTGGGGGCCAGTAACGATGAGCAGGACTGTATGTGGGGGCCAATAACGATGAGCAGGACCGTATGTGGGGCCAATAACGATGAGCAGGACTGTATGTGGGGGCCAGTAACGATGAGCAGGACTGTATGTGGGGCCAATAACGATGAGCAGGACTGTATGTGGGGCCAATAACGATGAGCAGGACTGTATGTGGGGGCCAGTAACGATGAGCAGGACTGTATGTGGGGCCAATAACGATGAGCAGGACTGTATGTGGGGCCAATAACGATGAGCAGGACTGTATGTGGGGCCAATAACGATGAGCAGGACTGTATGTGGGAGCCAGTAATGATGAGCAGGACTGTATGTGGGGCCAATAACGATGAGCAGGACTGTATGTGGGGGCCAGTAACGATGAGCAGGACTGTATGTGGGGCCAATAACGATGAGCAGGACTGTATGTGGGGGCCAATAACGATGAGCAGGACTGTATGTGGGGGCCAATAATGATGAGCAGGACTGTATGTGGGGCCAATAACGATGAGCAGGACTGTATGTGGGGGCCAGTAACGATGAGCAGGACTGTATGTGGGGCCAATAACGATGATCAGGACTGTATGTGGGGGCCAATAACGATGAGCAGGACTGTATGTGGGGCCAATAATGATGATCAGGACTGTATATGGGGCCAATAACGATGAGCAGGACTGTATGTGGGGGCCAGTAACGATGAGCAGGACTGTATGTGGGGGCCAATAATGATGAGCAGGACTTTATGTGGGGGCCAATAATGATGAGCAGGACTGTATGTGGGGCCAATAACGATGAGCAGGCTGTATGTGGGGGCCAATAACGATGAGCAGGACTGTATGTGGGGGCCAATAACGATGAGCAGGACTGTATGTGGGGCCAATAATGATGAGCAGGACTTTATGTGGGGGCCAATAATGATGAGCAGGTCTGTATGTGGGGGCCAATAACGATGAGCAGGACTGTATGTGGGGGCCAATAGCAATGAGCAGGACAGTATGTGGGGGCCAGTAACGATGAGCAGGACTGTATGTGGGGCCAATAATGATGAGCAGGACTTTATGTGGGGGCCAATAATGATGAGCAGGACTGTATGTGGGGCCAATAACGATGAGCAGTCTGTATGTGGAGGCCAATAACGATGAGCAGGACTGTATGTGGGGGCCAATAAAGATGAGCAGGACTGTATGTGGGGGCCAATAACGATGAGCAGGACTGTATGTGGGGCCAATAATGATGAACAGGACTGTATGTGGGGGCCAATAACGATGAGCAGGACTGTATGTGGGGGCCAATAATGATGAGCAGGACTGTATGTGGGGCCAATAACGATGAGCAGGACTGTATGTGGGGGCCAGTAACGATGAGCAGGACTGTATGTGGGGGCCAATAATGATGAGCAGGACTTTATGCAGGGCCAATAATGAGGAGCAGGACTATATGTGGGGGCCAGTAATGATGAGCAGTACTGTATGTGGGGGCCAATAACGATGAGCAGGACTGTATGTGGGGGCCAGTAAGCCAGTAACAATGAGCAGGACTGTATGTGGGGGGCCAATAATGATGGGCAGGACTGTAGGTGCTAGAACTACAATAAAAATGAGACCCGTTTTCAAGTAATCTGATTGGCCACTGCTGGGAAATGAAGTCACATGGAGGTTAGCCTGGGAGTCCACAGGAAGCCTGACAGTACGAGTCTATGGAATCAGCGTACTTCCAGGATAATTTGCATGTGGCTTTGCAGCTTGCTTTCTTAGCAGTGACACATCGGATTACTTCAAAAAAGGTATTATTTCAACTGTTGCTTCAGGACACATACAGCCAAACCAATAGTGTCACTAGAAGAATTGTCCTAATGGGCTCCATTTAGGAAAACTGATATGCTTTAGCATTGGCTGAAGTAAGGGGTACTTTTGTGCACAGTGGCCCTGTTTACAAGAGCAAAAACTGACACTAGTGTGTAACCCATAATGCTGGAGCAAACTGAGACACTGACTCTAAACATGTAACTAGAAAGTGTCCGTACTGAGGACTGTGTTTTCATAATCATGTCATAGGCTCTAAACAGGAGGTATTATCAATGCTTGGTAGGGCAGGGTCACACAAGCAGGAGCTGGAGATAATGGCATGAGGCTGCCTTAGACTACCAGTGAGGTCTATTGCTAAAGGCTCCATACAAATAAGACTAATATAAGCCGAACTGGACGATATCGACATGAACAGATGACAGTGTATTGTGTATATAGACACCGGCCGACTGATTGTCAGATATGTCAGATTTTGGAATGCCGATTGTATTGTTCTCCTGGAGAAAAGTTACCGGTGGTCTTCCCATAAAGACAGGAGCACTTTTTGAATCGGTTTTCTGATGAAATGGCTGATGGCTGAATGATCGGCTGAAGTATCGAATGTATATAGGGGCCTTAATTCTTCTAACAAAGATTTGAACTTTTCTTATCAAATCCCTTGGTCCCCACACTAGATGCTAATGCACTCCTCAAGGTGTCAGGGATGAAATAAGTGGTAAATACAAAACACATAGATAAGGATCGTCAGTGGTCAGTAACAGGAAGGTACGGTAATTTGGGCCTGAACAAATACTGGTGAGATGTTGCCAAAGTGATTATTAGGAAGTTAGCTTTTACATAAATCCAGAGGATGGAGACAGAAGCAATGGTCAAGACAAGGCCATGTCCGGCACAATTGTATGTACCAGCTGTATCATATGTGGATAGGAGCAGAGAGCAATGGTAAAGCAAAAAGTAGGAATTGAGGCAACAGAAAGTCTCTTTCCAACATCCTATCATACAACTTGGGGTGTAGGAAGGGTATTTGGTGGGCACATAACATATCAGTTTACCAGTCAAGTGATGGATACCATTGACATAGTGGAGCTACCCTCAGCTTATTCCCAGGTTAGGCTACTTTCACACTAGCGTTTTTCTGCGGACGTCTAAAACCGTCGTTTTGGCGAAAAAATGCATCCTGCAAAATCTCCCGCAGGATGCGTTTTTTTCCCATAGACTTGTATTGGCGACGGATCGCGACGCATTGTCATGCGTTGTGTACGTCGTGCGACAGTTGCGTCGTAATTTGGCGACACGTCGTCTGGAAAAAACGTTGATTGTAACGGTTTTTTGTCTGCTGCGGGAAAACGTGTGGCGACGCATCCTACGGCATACGTCGTTGGCTAGAATGGAAGCCTATGGACGCAGGATCCGTTGGGACACGTCGTATGACGGAATGCAGCGCCGCAATACTTTTTTTACACTGAGCATGCTCAGAAGCAGGATTTTGTAGCCAATTCACCAGACACCCCCAAATCTATATAAACCTGGCCTGGACCTTCACCACCACATTTGCCAGCAAGACTCCAGCCAGCAAGCATCAATCCAGCCAGCAAGCATCCATCCAGCAAGCATCCAGCCAGCAAGCATCCAGCCAGCAAGCATCCAGCTCAGAGGCCTGCTAGCCAGTGTGAGTATTGCCATTTTTGCGTGCGTCTATGTGCATGTGTGTGGAGCGCCCCCACTGTCGCAGGGCCGAGGGGTACCCGGTACCGGGCCTCTCTGTCTCGGTTCTG
The DNA here is from genome assembly GCF_051348905.1 of Ranitomeya variabilis. Classification (NCBI taxonomy): domain Eukaryota; kingdom Metazoa; phylum Chordata; class Amphibia; order Anura; family Dendrobatidae; genus Ranitomeya; species Ranitomeya variabilis. Next base: position 741,835,105 of record NC_135232.1, on the reverse strand, counting down.
GGATTGTCACGGTGGCTAGACCCGGTCCGTGACCCTGCTAAGGGGCGTCCAGTAAAAGTTGAGAGTGATGATGTGTGGTGCAGGGTGCGATGAAGAACGAGGACACAGGGTTGCAGTCTCTTTACCTCTTTACTGAAGGCTTCAGGATCCTCAATCCAGAGTACGGTTAACAGGGCTGTCTGAGACCGGCCGGTCCGATGGCACCTCTAGAGTTCCCTTTGCAGGTGGAAATCTGTGCCTTCCTTCTAGCGCTTGTGTGTTGTAGTCCTTCCCTGCTGAGCACCACGGGATAGTCCTCACAACTGTTGTGTCTGTTTCTGATGTTCCCTCACAACTGATTCTGATGTTCTTCTCCGTCCCCCAGATGATATGGCTAGGACGCACCCGTATGACGGGTAGGCCTGGAGTTCTTCCGAGACCCTAGAGTCGCCCCTCTCCCACTGTTGCCCCCTATGTCTGCTTAGGTGATTTAGGTGAGACAGCCCGCCTATAACTGACTGTCCTGCCGTTGGTATGAAGTAAGGCTTGGAGCCAGTACTTCCTCGGCATTTCCGGCCACCGGCTACGCGCCTCAGTAGGATGTTGCCTCGATCTTAACCCCTTCCCGACATCGGACGTACTATACCGTCCGATGTCGGGTCCCCTGCTTTGATGTGCGCTCCGGCGGTGAAAAACTGTTTTTTACAGCTGACATGTGCGCGCAATAGCGGCGGGTGAAATCGCGATCACCCGCCGCTATTAACTAGTTAAATGCCGCTGTCAAACGCAGACAGCGGCATTTAACTACCGCATCCGGCCGGCCGGCCGGAAATGAGCGCATCGCCGACCCCCGTCACATGATCGGGGGTCGGCGATGAGTCAGGAAGGTAACCATAGAGGTCCTTGAGACCTCTATGGTTACTGATCGCCGGTGGCTGTGAGCGCCCCCTGTGGTCGGCGCTCACAGCACACCTGCATTTTAGCTACATAACAGCGATCTGATGATCGCTGTTATGTAGCAGAGCCGATCGGGCTGTGCCTGCTTCTAGCCTCCCATGGAGGCTATAGAAGCATGGCAAAAGTTAAAAAAAGAAGTTAAAAAAAATTTGAAAAAAATAATAAAAATATAAAAGTTTAAATCACCCCCCTTTCGCCCCAATCAAAATAAATCAATAAAAAAAAAATCAAATCTACACATATTTGGTATCGCCGCGTTCAGAATCGCCCGATGTATCAATAAAAAAAAGCATTAACCTGATCGCAAAACGGCGTAATGAGAAAAAAAATCGAAACGCCAGAATTACGTTTTTTTGGTCGCTGCGACATTGCATTAAAATGCAATAACGGGCGATCAAAAGAACGTATCTGCACCGAAATGCTATTATTAAAAATGCAAGCTCGGCACGCAAAAAATAAGCCCTCACCCGACCCAAGATCACGAAAAATGGAGACGCTACGGGTATCGGAAAATGGCGCAATTTTATTTTATTTTTTTTTTTGCAAAGTTTGAAATTTTTTTTCACCACTTAGGTAAAACATAACCTAGACATGTGAGGTATCTATGAACTCGTACTGACCTGGAGAATCATAATGGCAGGTCAGTTTTATCATTTAGTGAACCTAGCAAAAAAAAAAAAAAGTGTGGGATTGCACTTTTTTTGCAATTTCACCGCACTTGGAATTTTTTTCCCGTTTTCTAGTACACGCCATGGTAAAACCAATGGTGTCATTCAAAAGTACAACTCGTCCCGCAAAAAATAAGCCCTCACATGGCCAAATTGACGGAAAAATAAAAAAGTTATGGCTCTGGGAAGGAGGGGAGTGAAAAACGAAAATGGAAAAACGAAAAATCCCACGGTCATGAAGGGGTTGAAGCACGACTCCTACTGGTGTTTTCTCCTTGTTGCGTTGATCTAGTTTCTCACTCTTCACAATAAACCTCGCTTCTTGTCCTTTCTTGGGGTACCGCCGCAATGAAGTGCAGTCGCGGTCCCGTAACGTTCTTTCTGTTCGCTAGGCCTCTGTCAGGATCCCACCCCTGACAGGGACCCCCCTGAATCTTCCCCTGCAACACCCTCTGCCACAGGTTGTTGCCTGGTTCCAACCCAGTCAACTTTCTGTCTAACTTCCTATCTAACCCCCAGTTTTACCAGATTGTGAGGAGTGGCCTAATACATAGTGCCCTTTGCTCCCCCTGGAGGCCAGACTATGAAGTGTATTGGTGTCTGTGATACCTGGTCAGGTGAACTCCTTCAGTGCCATCAGACGTACCATCACTCCCCTTAGCGGCGGAGCGATGTTACTGCAACGACCAGGTCTCTGGGGCGCTGCATGTGTGCATGTGTTTGTGTGCGTGTGCATGTGTTTGTGTGCGTGTGTTTGTGTCTGTATGACGTGCTGAATACAGCAAGAGCTAAACCTGAATACAGCCAGAGGCCTGCCATCGTCATGCAAAAGCCAGAGTCCAGCTCCATCCTGAGGCCTGCTATCGTCCTGCACCTGCCAGCGTCCAGAGGCCTGCTATAAAACCTATGCAGCCAGAGGCCTGACTGTGGTGCCCGAAGCCAGTGTCAAGCTACAGCCTGAGACCTGCCAGCATCCTGACATGCTGCCATGTTTGCGTGTGTCTGTGGGTGCATGTCTTTGTGTGCGTGTGCATGTGTTTGTGTGCATTTGTTTTGGTCCACCTGTGTGGTTTTGTCCATCTGTGTGTTTGCATAGCCTGTGTGCATCTGTGTGTGTTTGCGTACGGTTGTGGTTTTTGTTGTGTGTGTGTGCGCGTCATGCTTGCGCCCGTGTTGTGCATGCACCTGTGTGCTTTCGTGTGTGCCTGCTTCCTGGTAATTGCGGGTGCATGTGTCATTGCAACTGGGTGAGTGCACGTTCCTTTTTTTTTTTAAAAAGTGTGAAGTATTTACACAGTAGTGTGGTCTGTGCAGCATGTGTTTTCAGTGTGAGCGTGTGTCTTGTGTGTGTGTTTGTTGTTTTCCTTTCAAATTTTTTTATTTAAAGATGTTTTACTGTTGAAACCATTTCCAGTTGACGTACTTGTATTTAAAATAAAGAGCATTTTAGCTCCTAATTGTGATGGTTAAAAAAAAGGAATTTAAAAAAGAATTATTAAAATATTTTAAAAAAAATGTCCGTAGTATCATTTTGCAAAGGTAAATTTAAAAATGGTGTATGAACACAAATTTGCCAGACATGCAAAACTTGAGTTGGTTGAAGGTTTATTTTTCAATATAAAAGGTTATAATCAATTTGTGGTTTATATTTTTTTTACTTAATTCTAGTTATCTTTACCAATCACTAATGTGTTCAATTCATATACAACTGGTGTGAAGGTATTTCAATTTTATAAAAGGTTTTTTTTTTTTTTTGTGTTTGAGGTAAAAGGTTTTAACAGCTGCCACAGTATTACACTAGGTCAACCAACTCAGACAGGTCTAGGTATATATTTTTTTTTTCTCAAAACGTTTGTTGGGCTGCTTTACCATTGTTCTGATAATTAGAGCAGGGTGGCTTTAACTCTTTAACTTTAGCTAATTAGTGGGGTTTGTGGGTCCAACTATAATTTTTTTTTAGACTTAAAATAGATCGAACAGGGAACACCCAGGCAGCAGGGACCGCCAGGACAACAGGGACAACTGAGCCATCCATAGACTTTCCTGATGTATTGTACCTTACAAGTGTCTTTGTTTTTCAGTGACATCAGTGAGCACCGAGCCAGCGAACCTGAAGGGACCACTGTGACCCGTTGCAGACATTTTCCTCATGTAAGTGTATTACAGACCACAAACCTTGGAAGATCTTTTGTATAGTTGCCTACAATTGTTTTTTGTTTTTTCAGATACACCAGGGACCACAGAGCCAGCGAAACGGAAGACACCACTGTGACCCGTTGCAGACATTTTCCTCATGTAAGTGTATTACAGACCACAAACCTTGGAAGATCTTTTGTATAGTTGCCTACAATTATTTTTTGTTTTTTCAGATACACCAGGGACCACAGAGCCAGCGAACCGGAAGACACCACTGTGACCCGTTGCAGACATTTTTCTCATGTAAGTGTATTACAGACCACAAACCTTGGAAGATCTTTTGTATAGTTGCCTACAATTGTTTTTTTGTTTTTTTCAGATACACCAGGGACCACAGAGCCGGCCAAAAAAAATTAAAAATGTCTTCTTCTGGTAGCCCTCCTCCACAGCGTCAGCATCTTGAGGTACATTTTAGTTGGAATGGGTTTTTGGTGTTCTAGTTTCAATTTCTGTAACCCACTACATGCATTATGTTTTCACAGGAAGCTGAATCAGCCGAGGGCCACTCAGAAGAAGACGAGATGGGTGGAGAAATGCCTGGAGCTGGCGCACAGAGTGTAAGTTGTGCCGAAACAGTCACTTCACACATCACAGCACCAAACACATTCAAAACACTTCATCATACATCACAGTACACATACAACATATGCCTACTTCAAAACTAATTTTTTTTTTTTTTAGTCTGCTGCACCAGAAGTTCCTCCCAGCAGCAGGTCCCAGAGTCGGCGTCGTAATCACCGCCGCGGTCAGCCAGCAGTGAGTTTTTTTTTTGTATTTGTTTATTTTTTGGGGAACTTGTTAATTTGTAGTTTAAGTGTACTAATTTTTTTTTAATTATTTTTAATCTTTTCACAGGTTTCACAGCAGGCTCCCGAGTCAGATGAGGAACAAGGAATAGATGTGGACCTTCTCATCGAGGAGGTCTGCGAGCGGGAGCCGCTGTGGAATATGGCTGACCGCAGGCATTCAGACAAGTACCTTACACGTCAGCTCTGGTTAGTAGTCTGTCACAATGTAATCAGCAACTGGGAGGACCTAAATCCAAGGCAGCAGAGTCTTGAACGTAAGTAGTCAAATTTCAGTAATTTCTGGAGCTGGTCGGAATGTGTTGTAATTATTCTTTTATTTTTTTTTGCTTTACAGGTGAAAGGGTTAGCAATCGGTGGCGGTCACTCAGGGATCGCTTCAGGAGGGAGTTTAAACAAGAGATGCAGGCCCCGAGTGGCTCAGCAGGAAGGAGAAGGATCCGTTATAAATATGGCCCAGCCCTGTCCTTCCTCAGGCAAACCATGCTGAGTAGAACATAAGTATTCAAAATCCCATTAAATAAATCACCATGTTTGCCTGTCTAACTTTTTTGGTTTCAGTCAGGTCTTTTTCCTCTCAAGATATTAATTTTTTTGTTTACTATTTCACAGCACCCTCTGCAGCCATCCGGCACCTGCATCGACCTTGGATCCCTCTGGAGCGATCTCTCAGGAGTCCACCACCGAGGGCCACGTCGGTAGACCCCACCCCTCTGACCCATTGCCTGGCCCTTCCGGTACCTCTGCCCCATCCACCTCCACCGCCACCAGCAGTGGAGCAGCATCGCAGACTGCGTTACTTGAAGCTGCTGGTCAAGACATAGCGTTCCCTTTACCCCACCCCTCTGATCCTGCCACCTCTAGACCACCATTAGGTTCGTGGCGGCAGCGACAGAGGGGTCAGGAAAGGAGCTATGCTCCTGAGTTCTTGCATCTGAATGCATCCTTCCAAAGCTCTTTCAAAATTTTGGGAGAGCAAGTGACTGCTGGTTTCAGCATGGTGCAAGCACGCATCAGTGAAACCAGCATTGAAACCAGCAGTCGCTTGGATAGGCTGCATTCAGATGTAAGTCAATCTCCAGCAAACCTTTTTTTTCAATCCATGCTCAGGAGCATGGAAAAGCTTTCTCTTGACCAGCAGATGCAGGTAATGCACGACTGCCATGCTGCTCTACTGCGGGTCATGACCCAAACTCCCACACCTCCCCACACAGCCACTACAAATTTCCCAGCCCAGTCACAATTCCCACCACAGTCCCAATACCAACCCCAGTCCCAATACCAACCCCAGTCCCAATATCAAACCCAGTCCCAATACCAACCCCAGTCCCAAAACCAAACACAGTCCCAATTCCCATCCCGGCCACAAATCACAATGTTTTCCCCAATGTTTTCCTCGTCAAGCTTTCCTTCCCCGTTTAGTATTCCACCTACCCCTGCAACACCCTCCCCTGCTCAGCCTCCTGCTTTTTCACCCCATCCCACTATACCCCAACCCAGTAGGCTTTCCCCACCTATCGACGTGGTCCAACCTTCTAGCCCCTCCGCTAGTATCTCCACCCCACACTTTTCCGACCTGTGATTTCTGTTTTGTTATATTTTGAAAAAAATTTTTAGTGTAATGTAATTTTTTAAAAAAAAAAAATTATGGAAACAAAGTTAACAACAGCATTATGAAAAAAAAAAAAAAAGTGGCTATCTTTTAAAAAATGTAGAACCTAAAAAAAATAAGAGGTTTTACAATAAATGATATGAGAAAAAAAAGGTTTTGATAAAAAAAATTTTAAATAAAATTATTTTTGGTTCAAACATTTGTTTCAGTGCAATCATTTAGGTAAATACGCTGGTATGGTACTAAAAAAAAGGTATTGAAAAAAAATTACACACCACACGATGTAAACATATTTGGTTTATTACCAAGAATACCACACTTTTTTAAAATAATAAAACCTGGTGTCAATGAAACCACTTTGTACAAAAACATAAATCAGAGACAAGAAATAAAGATCTCACAGTATGTTATCTTGCCAGGGCACTCTGCCTACAGGTGATACAAAATACTCTGCAAAGTGGTCCCTCATTCTGGTAACAGAACCTGTGGAGCGAACAGAGCTGCTGTGGTAATCCCACAACGTGGTTTCAGAGTCCTCATCATTGATGGAAACAGGCTCTTTTGAAAGTACATAGTTGTGAAGGACCACACAGCCCTTCACTATCTCATCCACTGTTTGGGTGTGCAGTCTTATGGCCATTAGCAGAACTCGCCACTTTGCGGTTAATATTCCAAAAGCACACTCCACCACTCTTCTTGCTCTTGTCAAACGATAGTTGAATACTCTTTTTGTTGTGGACAAGTCTCTGCTTCCATATGGTTTTAGTAGGTGCAGCGATAACTGGAAAGCTTCATCACCCACACATAAATAAGGCATAGCTGGTCCAGTGGTTCCCGGTAGTGGCCTGGCTGGTGGAAACTCGAACGTATCTCCATACAAACAAAGTCCCATCGGAGACGTTTTGAACACTTGGGAGTCGTTGGACCGGCCATAGGCTCCAATGTCCACTGCCAGGAATTTCAAGTTGGCATCTGCAATGGCCATGAGAACGATAGAAAAGTACTTCTTATAGTTGTAGTACTCTGATCCTGAGCCTGCTGGTTTTGCTATTCTGATGTGTTTCCCATCGACAGCCCCCACACAATTTGGAAAATGGCAAAGTTTCTCAAAAAGTTCTGCACTCTGCAGCCAGATGTCCCTTGTTGGTGGCGGAATGTACTCCTGGTGCAAGTTATCCCAGATAGCCAAACAGGTCTCTTTCACAATTCCAGAAATGGTAGATATTCCAAGCCGGAACTGGTAATGTAATGACGTCAGGGATTCTCCTGTAGCCACGAATCTGAAAAACAAATAAAAATGTTAGTAAAAATCTCAAAGACCAACAATAAATTTGTAAGCAATTTACACAAATATCTATTTTTTTTTGGGGGGGGTTTCAAAAAATGGCACAGAGGACATTTTTGTTCTGTTGTGATGCACATTACAGCCTGCATTTTAACATCTGTGCATTCCTATTGTGGAGCAGATGTTAAAGACTGGAAAGGCCACAAGCAATAAAAAAATTAACATGCTGCAGAAAATGCAACGCAATGTTGTTTTCTATAGGTAAAAACATGTGTACATGACATTACATTTGAGCAATGATATAAACCCAAAAAAACCAAACAAATAAAAATAAAAAAACTTACCGCAGGGTAACCATCAGCCGCTCCGCCGGTGCGATGGAAGACCTCATGCATGTGTCTTGCCTTCTGATGACATCCCCAACTTTTACTAGCAACAAATCGAAATGCTCCTAGACAACATTTTTCTAATTTTGGTTATATATATTACCACAATGAATTTTAAACAAAACAATTCAGATGCAGTTGAAGTTCAGACTTTCAACTTTCAAGTGAGGGTATCCACATTAAAATTGGATGAAGGGTTTAGGATGTGCCACCCTGTTTTTAAAGGGACCAAAAGTAATTGGACAGATTAAATAATTTTAAATAAAATGTTGATTTCTAGTACTTGGTTGAAAACCCTTTGTTGGCAATGACTGCCTGAAGTCTTGAACTCGTGGACATCACCAGACGCTGTGTTTCCTCCTTTTTGATGCTCTGCCAGGCCTTCAATGCGGTGGTTTTCAGTTGCTGTTTGTTTGTGGGCCTTTCTGTCTGAAGTTTAGTCTTTAAGAAGTGAAATGCATGCTCAATTGGGTTGAGATCAGGTGACTGACTTGCCCATTCAAGAATATTCCACTTCTTTGCTTTACTAAATCCTGGGTTGCTTTGGCTTTATGTTTTGGGTCATTGTCCATCTGTAGTATGAAATGACGACCAATCCGTTTGGCTGCATTTGGCTGGATCTGAGCGCACAGTATGGCTCTGCATACCTCAGAATTCATTCGGCTGCTTCTGTCTTGTGTCACATCATCAATAAATACTAGTGACCCAGTGCCACTGGCAGCCATGCATGCCCAAGTCATCACACTGCCTCCGCCGTGTTTTACAGATGATGTGGTATGCTTTAGATCATGAGCTGTACCAAGCCTTCGCCATACTTTTCTCTTTCCATCATTCTGGTAGAGGTTGATCTTGGTTTCATCTGTCCAAAGAATGTTCTTCCAGAACTGTGCTGGCTTTTTTAGATGTTTTTTAGCAAAGTCCAGTCTAGCCTTTTTATTCTTGATGCTTATGAGTGGCTTGCACCGTGCAGTGAACCCTCTGTATTTACTTTCATGCAGTCTTCTCTTTATGGTAGATTTGGATATTGATACGCCAACCTCCTGGAGAGTGTTGTTCACTTGGTTGGCTGTTGTGAAGGGGTTTCTCTTCACCATGGAGATTATTCTGCGATCATCCACCACTGTTGTCTTCCGTGGGCGCCCATGCCTTTTTGCATTGATGAGTTCACTAGTGGTTTCTTTCTTTCTTTCTTTCTCAGGATGTACCAAACTGTAGATTTTGTCACTCCTAATATTGTAGCAATTTCTCGGATGGTTTTTTTCTGTTTTCGCGGCTTAAGGATGGCTTGTTTCACCTGCATGGAGAGCTCCTTTAACCGCATGTTTACTTCACAGCAAAACCTTCCAAATGCAAGCACCACATCTCAAATCAACTCCAGGCCTTTTATCTGCTTAATTCAGAATGACATAACGAAGGGATTGCCCACACCTGTCCATGAAATAGCCTTGGAGTCAATTATCCAATTACTTTCGGTCCCTTTAAAAACAGGGTGGCATATGTTAAGGAGCTGAAACTCCTAAACCCTTCATCCAATTTTAATGTGGATACCCTCAAATGAAAGCTGAAAGTCTGAACTTCAACTGCATCTGAATTGTTTTGTTTAAAATTCATTGTGGTAATGTCTATAACCAAAATTAGAAAAATGTTGTCTCTGTCCAAATATATACTGTATGGACTTAACTGTATATAGATATGTGGGATATTGCATATTCACCATGGCGGCCACGTGTTCTCTCTCCTCGTTCCTCTGCCAACTTCACTCAGAATCCCTGGGATTAATTAATTTATCCATGGAGCAATATAGGCTGGAACACAAATAATTTTAAACCTCATTAGATGCCATAATAATGAAAGTCCAGTTATGAAGAGCTCCAAATCAACTTTTAATTCAGTCCATAGTTGACAGCCGAACTGATGTATAAAAGATGAGACTCATTTATGAACATGATGTTTTTCTTTTCCAGTCTAGGCTAATGGATTTACTTATGCTCCGAGCTTGTGCTAAATGCCTTTATGTCTTACTGGGGCTTGTGTCATAATATGTATGCAGCCTGGAATAACCCGACCTATTCAGCTTCTTTAACTAAAGGCTGCAAAGCTTTGTACCTCCTGTAGAAGCTACAAATATTTCCCCTAGATATAATGGGTCTTGTAGGGTGTTAAACATATATGGTAGATTTTGTAGAGTGTTCATCATATACGGCTGGTCTTGTGGGGTGTTCTTTATATATATAGCAGGTCTTGAGGGGCTTTCCCCAGATATAACAGGTCTTGTAGGGTGATCCCCATATACGGCAGGTCTTGTGAAGGTGCTCCCCATATACGGCAGGTCTTGTGGGGTGTTCCCCATATACAGCAGGTCTTGTGGGGTGTTCTCCATATACGGCAGGTCTTGTGGGGTATTCCCCATATACAACAGGTCTCGAGAGACGATCCCAATATATGACAGGTCTTGCGAGGCTTTTCCCATATACGGCAGGTCTTGAGGGTGTTCCTTATATGCGGCAAGTCTTGAGGGGTTTTCCCCAGATATAACAGGTCTTATAGGGTGATTGCCATATACGGTAGGTCTTGTGGGGTGTTCCCTGTATACGGTGGGTCTTGTGGGGTGTTCCCCATATATGGCAGATCTTGTCGGATGTTTGCAGTATGAAATGTCTTCTAGGACGAACAGAAAAAATAAAGGGTCATGGGGCACCGAAGGCTCATTGATGAACATGGGAAGTAAATGCTAGTCAATCTGGTCCAAATCCATAGAGGTTCTATTGCAGCTCAAATTGCGCAAAATATTACTGTTGCTAGAAAGGTGTCACAACATGAGGAGCACTGCATCTTGCTTTTCATGGAGCTGAGTAGTCACAGACTGGTTAGGGTATACATACTTTCCACTCTCCACCACCAAAAACACCTACAAGGGGCACATGAGCATCAGAAGTGGACAATGTAGCAATGGAAACAGGTGAGTGTTATTAACTTAAAGGGAACCTGTCAGCAGGATTTTGCTCAGTAAACTACACACAGTGTCAGGTTGGCACCGTTATACTGATTAAAATGATACCTTGGTTGATGAAATCCATGTTCCTATAGATGAGATGCTACTGCACAGGCGCTGCCAGCACCATTTTGTTAGAGGAAAAATCGTCGCTCGTGCCATTTTGATGGATCCAATTTTTTTTCTGCAGCAAAATTGCGCCAGCACAGTAATATCTATCGCGTTCCGTTAGATGCTACTGTACCACCACCTGCATCATCATTATGGAGCCATTTTTTTTCCTCTAGCAAAATGGTGCTGCCGCCATTTTGAGGCAGATAATTTTCTTTCTCCCCACAATACTTTATGACTAAATCATAAATGAATATATCCATATTATCTATTGTATCCGGCTACATCGCTGGTGCCGTGGCCATCATTTTGATGAATGTTAATTTTTTTTTCCACACAATATTCTATGCAGTATGCAGAGTAGGAGGCTGCTCAGTGAGGGATTGGTGACCTATCATAAGCCATACAGATACATATGTAAGCAGAGCATCACAAAGCACTGCCCACACACAGACCCAACCACAGGCTGCAACGGAGCACGAGAATCTCATTAACTTAAAATAAAGATTCTACAACAACTACAAGACGGATTTCATCACCAGGTACAGGGCCGGACTGGCCATTTGGCAATTCTGGCAAATGCCAGAAGGGCCTGTCTGGTCATGGGCTGCCTTGTCTGCTACGTTGTTAACAGAATCGGTGTTCTCAAGATACCCATACTCTCAAGAGTTGCGTAGGAGCACAAAGTTGCTGGCTCCGTCACTTACCCCAGCAGGCCATGAGTATCATTAGAAATATTGGTCTTGTAGTAAATCTTGCTTTCCTCTTTCCAGGGTAATATTAGTAATATATTCCATCTGGTGCCTGGGGACGGGGACAACATGGCCTGTGTGATTTCCAATGCCAGGGCTGAATTTCATCCCCAGTCCGTACCTGACCAGGTATCAGTGTAATCAGTATATCGGCTCCGACCTGACACTGTCTGTAGTTACTCAGCACAATCCTGATCACAGGGGCACTTTAACGGCTTTCATCTATATGGTTTTTAAGTTATGACAGAATTGTGAACATCAGGCTAGATGGCTCCTATGCTTTTTAAAGGGCTGGCTATGAAAATGTGCTCTCCAAGGTGCTGAAAGTAGATAACAATATATGAGCATAGCGGTGAAGAAATTAAGAGGTGACTGTAGTATTATAGGCCTGATAGTAATTAAATGATTATCTAATACATAAAGCTGAATGTGTGTGTGTGTGTGTGTGTGTGTGTGTGTGTGTGTGTGTGTGTGTGTATGTCCGGGATTAGCATCTGCACCATCGCAGCTACAGCCACAAAATTTTGCACAGTCACACGTCTGGACCCCAAGAGCGTCAGAGGCTATGTTGTGAGGCGAAATTTTAACCCCGCACGTTCCAATTCACCAAACAATTTTGCCTCTATCTACATAATGGGGAAAAAGTGAAAGGAAAAGTGTTTGAGGCAAACTGACAGCTGCCAGATGTGAACAAGGGGGACTTAAAGAGTGAGAGCGATGGCGCCAAAGAGTATATACCGTACAGTTGCTAAGGTGGGGCCCCCACATGGGATACTCACCACACACGGGGATATATGAACACACACACAAAATGTGCCACACACTACCACGTGCTTGAACATATATACCACCGTCAGCACACATTTCACCACACATACACCAACCTCACCACATAAAAGTCGAAACACAAAAGTCGCCACTCAAAACTCACCACGCGCAAAAATTCGCCACATGCAAAACTCACCACATGCAAAACTAGGCTCACGCAAAACTCGCCACACATACAAAACTCACCTCATGGAAAATTCGCCACATGCAAAACTTTCACAAGCGGAAAAATTGCCACATGCACAAAAGTTGCACCACATGCAAAAATTGCCTCTCACAAAACTTGCACATACTCAAAACGCACCACACATAGAACTCGCCATGCACAAAACTCACCATGGGCAAAACTTGCTGCACACAACTTGCTACACTAACCTGTCACATGCAACTTGACACACAAAAAGTTGCTACACGCATGTTGCCACACAAAACTCATCTCACAAAAGTCGCTACATGCATGTCGCCACACTCAACTCAACACACACAACTTGACACATGAAACTCGCCCTAAAACACACACAAGTCTGGTATTATCCTTCAAAAATAAAATTTTTATTTAACCCCTTAACGACCGCCGATACACCTTTTAACGGCGGCAGTTAAGGGTACTTAAACCACAGCGCCGTTAATTAACGGCGCTGTGGAAAGTGAATAGCGCCCCACAGAGTCGGATTTTCTCTGGGGTCTCGGTTGCTGGGGGTAGCCAAGACCCCAGAGAACATGATTTGGTTTTTTTTTATCGACCCCCGGGTTGCGATCGCCGGTAATTAACCGTTTACCGGCGGTCGCAAAAAACAAAAGCGATTTCCCATTTAATTTCTCTGTCCTCCGATGTGATCGCACATCAGAGGGCAGAGATATGGGGTCCCCGATCGCCCCCGATACTCACCTGTCTCCCCCGGTGCTCCTCTTGGTTCCCGATGGGTGCCGCCATCTTGTTCCGGCCAAAAAATGGCAGGCACATGCGTAGTGCGCCCGCCAGCCGGCACCCGGAAGATCTTTGGGGTCTCGGCTGCCGGGGGTAGCCGAGACCCCAAAGAACATGATCGGGGTCGGTTTTTACCGACCCCTGTTTTGCAATCGCCGGTAATTAACTGTTTACTGGCGGCTGCAAAAAAAACCAAAAAATGATGTGTCATTCTCTGTCCTCCGATGTGATCGCACATCAGAGGACAGAGAAATAGGGGGATTCGGGGACCCTGTTATACTTACCAGTGTCCCTGGGTCCTCCAACGTCCCCTCCTGGCCACCGGCTTCTTCATCCGGTAAGAAAATGGTGGGCGCATGTGCAGTGCACCCGCCATGATCTGCCGGCTGGCAGCTAGAGGAGTTGGGCTAAAGCTAGGGTTAGGGTTGGGGCTAAAGTTAGGGTCAGGGCTAGGGTTAGGGCTAGGGTTGGAGTTGGGGCTAAAGTTAGGGCTAGGGTTAGGGCTAGGGTTAGGGTTGGGGCTAAAGTTAGGGTTAGGGTTGGGGCTAAAGTTAGGGCTAGGGTAGCGGCTAAAGTTAGGGTTAGAGTTGGGATTAGGGTTAGGGTTTGGATTAGGGTTGGTATTAGGGTTAGGGTTGGCATTAGGGTTACATTTGGGATTAGGGTTGGGTTTGGGATTAGGGTTAAGGTTAGGGTTGGAATTAGGGTTAGGGGTGTATTGGGATTAGGGTTAGGTTTGAGGTTAGGGTTGAGATTAGGATTAGGGGTGTGTTGGATTTAGGGTTTTGATTAGGGTTATGGTTAGGGTTGGGATTAGGGTTGTTTTGGGGTTAGGGTTGTGATTATCGTTAGGGTTGTGATTAGGATTATTGATCGGGTTGGGATTAGGGTTAGGGGTGTGTTGGAGTTAGGGTTGGAGTTAGAATTGGGGGGTTTCCACTGTTTAGGTACATCAGGGGGTCTCCAAACGCCACAGCCAATTTTGTGCTCAAGAAGTCAAATGGTGCTCCCTCCCTTCTGAGCTCTGCCGTGCGCCCAAATAGTGGTTTACCCCCACATATGGGGCATCAACGTACTCGGGATAAATTGGACAACAACGTTTGGGGTCCAATTTCTCCTGTTACCCTTGTGAAAATAAAAACTTGGTGGCTAAAAATCTTTTTTGTGGAAATTTTTTTTTTTTATTTTCACGACTCTATATTATAAACTTTTTTTTAGCACTTGAGCATTTAAAATTCTCACCACACATCTAGATAAGTTCCTTGGGGGGTCTAGTTTCCAAAATGGGGTCACTTGTGGGGGGTTTCTACTGTTTAGGTACATCAGGGGCTCTGCAAACGCAACATAACGCCCGCAGACCATTCTATCAAAGTCTGCATTCCAAAACAGCGCTCCTTCCCTTCCGAGCTCTGCCGTGCGCCCAAACAATGGTCCCCCCCCACACAAGGGGTATCCGTGTACTCAGGATAAATTGGACAACAACTTTTGGGGTCCAATTTCTCTTGTTACCCTTGTGAAAATAAAAACTTGGTGGCTAAAAAATCTTTTTTGTGGAAATTTTTTTTTTTAATTTTCACGACTCTATGTTATAAACTTCTGTTTAGCACTTGAGCATTTAAAATTCTCACCACACATCTAGATAAGTTCCCTGGGGGGGTCTAGTTTCCAAAATGGGGTCACTTGTGGGGGGTTTCTACTGTTTAAGTACATCAGGGGCTCTGCAAACGCAACATAACGCCCACAGACCATTCTATCAAAGTCTGCATTCCAAAACTGCGCTCCTTCCCTTCCGAGCTCTGCCATGCGCCCAAACAGTGGTCCCCCCTCATATGGGGTATCAGCCTACTCAGCATAAATTAGACTATAAATTTTGGGGTCCAATTTCTCCTGTTACCCTTGTGAAAGTAAAAATTTTGGGGTGAAAAGATCATTTTTGTGGAAAAAATATGATTTTTTTTTATTTTCATGGCTCTACATTATAAACTTCTGTGAAGCAGTTGGGGTTTTATAGTGCTCACCACACATCTAGATAAGCTCTTTGGGGGGTCTAGTTTCCAAAATGGGGTCACTTGTGGGTGGTTTCTACTGCTTAGGTACATCAGGAGCTCTGGAAATGCAACATGACGCCCGCAGACCATCCCATCAAAGTCTGCATTCCAAGCGGCGGTCCTTCCCTTCCGAGCCTCGATGTGTGCCCAAACAGTGCCCCCCCACATATGGGGTATCAGCATACTTAGGACAAACTGGTCAACAAATTTTGGGGTCCAATGTCTCCTGTTACCCTTGAGAAAATAAAGAATTGCAGACTAAAAAATAATTTTTGAGGAAAAAAAAGGATTTATTATTTTCACGGCTCTACTTTATAAATTTCTGTGAAGCACTTGGGGGTTCAAAGTGCTCACCTCCCATCTAGATAAGTTCCTTAACGGGTCTAGTTTCCAAATGGTGTCACTTGTGGGGGGTTTCCACTGTTTAGGCACATCAGGGGCTCTCCAAACGTGACATGGCGTCCGATCTCAATTCCAGCCAATTCTACATTGAAAAAGTCAAACGGCACTCCTTCTCTTCCAAGCTCTGCGGTGTGCCGAAACAGTGGTTTACCCCCAAATTTGGGGTATCGGCGTATTCAGGAGAAATGTACAACAAAATTTATGGTTAAATTTCTGCTTTTACACTTGTGAAAATAAAAAAAATGGTTCTGAAGTAAAATGTTTGCAAAAAAAAGTTAAATGTTCACTTTTTCCTTCCACATTGTTTCAGTTCCTGTGAAGCACGTAAAGGGTTAATAAACTTCTTGAATGTGGTTTTGAGCACCTTGAGGGGTGCAGTTTTTAGAATGGTTCACACTTGGGTATTTTCTATCATATAGACCCCTCAAAATTACTTCAAATGTGATGTGGTCCCTAAAAAAAAGGTGTTGTAAAAATGAGAAATTGCTGGTCAACTTTTAACCCTTATAACTCCCTAAAAAAAAAAACATTTTTTTCCAAAATTGTGGTGATGTAGATATGTGGGAAATGTTATTTATTAAAAAATTTTTATGACATATCTCTCTGATTTAAGGGCAAAAAAATACAAAGTTTGAAAATTGCAAAATTTCCGTTTTTTTCATAAATAATCGCAAGTAATATCGAAGAAATGTTACCATTAACTTGAAGTACAATATGTCACAAAAAACAGTCTCTGAATCAGCGGGATCTGTTAAAGCGTTCCAGAGTTATAACCTCATAAAGTGACAGTGGTCAGAATTGTAAAAATTGGTTCAGTCATTAAGTACCAAATTGGCTGTCACTAAGGGGTTAATAAGCAGACAAACTACAAGATCAACAAATGTTCGATATAGGAAATAAGGCAGCTGTCAGTAACATGACCTGTCTATTATGTGTATGTGTGAGCTAATATATACTGCCAGGGGGGAGGGCTTCCTGTTGGCTGGGGATTTATCAGGCTTCCAAAGCAACCAATCACAGCTCAGCTTCTATTTTGCTGCAGTTAATTAATCTGAGCTCTGATTGGTTAATATAGGCAACAAATGACATTCTCAGTATAACAAAGCTTGAGTGAGGTAATAGCATGTCAGTTAGTGTGTATTGGTGGAAAGGCTGTCACATTACCTCTATGTGAGAGGATTTAGAAACTGCCAGTTACAGACTATTTTTACCACAATAATGCCTCATAAGAAAAGGAATTCCATGGCACGAATGTCAGCTGATGCGAAAAGAAAAGCTGCATTACGGGCCAATGAAAAATGTGAAGACCGAGAAACAAGGCTGGCACACATGAGAACAGCAGCTGCTTCCTCAAGAGCCAATGAACTTTCTGAGCAGAGGGAAGTGAGGCTTGCAGACAAGAGAACAAGAGCTGCTTCCTCAAGGGCCAATGAACTTTCTGAGGAGAGGGAAGTGAGGCTTGCAGACCTGAAAACAAGAGCTGCTTCCTCAAGAGCCAATGAACTTTCTGAGGAGAGGGAAGTGAGGCTTGCAGACATGAAAACAAGAGCTGCTTCCTCAAGAGCAAATTAACTTTCTGAGGAGAGGGAAGTGAGGCTTGCAGACATGAAAACAAGAGCGGCTTCCTCAAGAGCCAATTAACTTTCTGAGGAGGGGGAAGTGAGGCTTGCAGACATGAAAACAAGAACTGCT
Organism: Ranitomeya variabilis; assembly: GCF_051348905.1. Taxonomy (NCBI): domain Eukaryota; kingdom Metazoa; phylum Chordata; class Amphibia; order Anura; family Dendrobatidae; genus Ranitomeya; species Ranitomeya variabilis. Next base: position 741,817,463 of record NC_135232.1, on the reverse strand, counting down.
TCCTCAGGGGCCAATGAACTTTCTGAGGAGAGGGAAGTGAGGCTTGCAGACAAGAGAACAAGAACTGATTCCTCAAGAGCCAATGAACTTTCTGAGGAGAGGGAAGCAAGGCTTGCAGATAAGAGAAGAGCTGCTTCCTCAAGGACCAATGAGTCATCTCAGCAGAGAGAAGGCCGATTTGCCACTAAGAGAATTGCTAGTTCTTCCACCAGGGCACAGGAAATGGTTGGAGATTTGAAGCATGCTGCCTTTTGTTACCAGTCAGACATAAACTATCAGGATAATCCTAAAGTTCAGATAGGAAAAATGGATGTGGTCTGCATGTACTGCAGTGCCCTGAAATGTAAAGATGAACCGCCAGGTTTATACTGTGCAAATGGCAAGATAAAACTTCCATCTCTCCTGTCACCACCAGATCCCCTAAAGTCTCTGATGACAGGTACCAGTACAATATCAAAACATTTCTTGGGTAACATCAGGAAGTACAACTTCTGCTTCCAAATGACATCATCACTCCATGCTTTTCTCATGGCCAACTTTATGTGGCCTGTTCAAGAGTTGGAACAGCCAAAAATCTGTTTGTCTTTGCACCTGAAGGAAAAACTAAGAATGTCGTTTATCAAAAGGCTCTCAAATAAGTAGAAGATTACTTCACATTACTTGGCCAATTTAGTTAAATCTGTGTGTAATATCTCTGGTGTTGAAATATATGTTGTGAAATGCTTCTATTAGCTTAGTTTTTGCCTTTTAATAATTACATTTCTATCTATTTGTTTTGTGGTTTTTGTGTGCAGAATAAATTTTTGTTAACACATTCTATTTTGCTAACAGCAGTTATTAACCCGGGGCGAAGCCGGGTAGTACAGCTAGTTCATTATATAAACATTAGGAGCTCATCAGAATAACACTCTGATCTGGGTCTGTCAGTCTATAACTAAGGTATTAATGGACCTTGTGAATTAATTTCGGACATTGTAGATTACTTCTTGAAACCATTGGTCCACACCCTACCTTCCTATATTAGGGATACCACCTCAGCATTATAAAGGCTAGACCAATTATATGTGGATGATGATATGATCATTGTGACTGCTGATGTAGAGTCACTCTACACTTCCTTCTGCCATCATGGATGGTTTAAGAGCGGTACAGTTTTTTCTCCGTTCTAGTTCTCTGGATGGCCCTTTGGTGGAATTGATTTTGACTCTTTTGGAGTTTCCCCTAACCCATAACGCCTTTACCTTTAATAATCATACCTTCCTCCAGTTGCAGGGCACGGCGATGGGGGCCTCATGTGCCCCCTAGTACGCTAACCTGTTTCTGATGGCATGGGAGAGGGAGATTTTCCAGAATGACCTCATCCAGGAGGTGAACAATGTTCACAACTGGATGAGGTATATTGATGACATCCTGTTCTTTTGGGATGGCCGTCTTGCTGGTCTTGATAACCTAATTCAACATCTAAATGATAACAATCAGAACATCAGGTTATCTTTCAAATTTGGAAGGGAGATTGACTTCTTGGACATCAAGATGTCAGTGGGTTTGGATGGTCGGCTGAGTACAGATGTGTTTAGAAAACCCACATCCACTACCTCGTTGTTACTGGCCAACTCCTCTCACCCCCCCCCTTCTACAATCCGTGGAATCCCGGCAGGACAATTTCTTTGTGCGAAGAGAATTTGTTCAAGTGATGATAATTTTGAAAAGCAGGCAGTGGATCTTATGAGAAGATTCATTGAAAGAGGGTATAGTAAGAGCATGATTAGGAAAGGATACTTGAGGGCCTCAAAAACCAGTCATGACCAATTGCTATATGGTCCTCCAACTCCTAAAAATTTGGACAATTCAAATTCTATATGGTTTATTATGACATATAATAACCAATGGAATCATCTTAAGACCATTATCAATAAACATTGGGAGGTTTTGAGAGTAGATCCGGTGTTACGTCAGGTTCCTCCCACACAACCATCTTTCGTGCCTAAAAGATCAGCAAATTTGAAGGACATTTTGGTCCAAAGTCATTATGATCCGGGCAAAAATGGTTTAAATTCAGTGTCTGGATCGCCCAGCTTCCTTGCCTGTCGCCTTTGTAAGGGCTGTCTCAACCATGTTAAATCTACGACCTTCTGCAATTTTGATGGATCTCGTGTTTTTCACATTTGGAAACATCTTAGTTGTAATTCCTGTGGGGTTATATATAATGCACGCTGTCCTTGTGGAAAGGTATATGTTGGCCTTACCACAAGGGAATTGAAGGTAAGAACACGAGAGCACGTCCGTGATATTGAAAAGGCCACAACTAGTGAGGACGAGTCCTCTCTTAAACCCCTCCCTAGACACTTTAAAGCCCATCATAATTGTAATGCTAGGGGCCTGGTAGTTAAAGCTATCGACCAGGTCTGCTTGGGTTCTAGAGGGGGTGATCTAGCCAAAGTATTGGCCCAGGTTGAAAGTAGATGGATTTATCGTTTGGGAAACCCTGAATCCGAATGGCCTCAATGAAACTTTGGGGTTCTCTGCGTTTCTATAAGATCTAGTTTGTTGGGTATTATTATATATCTATATACATTCTCTATATTTGGGAATAATTTTTGGTTTTGGTTTAGGAGGTATCATTTTTAAGGGTTATTTTTTGTGGGGGGGTTTTGATTTTGGGTATTGATAGGACATTTAGTGGTCCTTATTTTTATACTAGTTCTAATTTTATGTTTTTATTATTGATCTAGTTACTATTACCTGGAATTTTATCGTGTTTATCTGTGACCATGTCATGGGAGTTGTTGGAGGCTGACTTTTTCTCTGGAGATATATCAAGTCTTAGAATATATCAAGTTCAGAAATAAAGAAGATATACGGATTTCAAGGAGAACAAATGGAGATTAATGTAAAAGGAAAAAAGAAACAGTAAACAATATAATAGGGGACATTACAAAGATGTAATATTGAGGACTTGTACCTGGATATGATGTATTCGGTTTTTAAATTACCAATAGTTATGCACTATAATGTAATTATTATCATTAGCACCAATGTTCACTATTTATCTTTATCTTCATGAATGGTCTTCCAATGTGGGGGATTTGCCCATCACATATTTTGTATGTAGTTTTATTATGGTAAAGCTCTTTAATGAGTTTTTACAATTAGGTGGCACATAATAGTATTTTCACACTTTATTTATCAACTAGATGTTTCCAGCCAGCTAACACTCTGCACGCTCATTGCTATCTAATTAACGCTGCTGGTGATTAAACTGAAGTAAATAATGACAACATTCTATAGCGCTTACACAGGTGGTAAATTAACTTAAAATAAAGTTAATAACAATAGTGTGGTGATGTGTTGGGGGTGGGATTATGTGTGGTGATGTGGTGGGGGGGCGGGATTTTGTGTGGTAATGGGGTGGGGGGCGGGATTGTGTGTGGTGATGTGTTGGGGGCGGGATTATGTGTGGTGATGTGGTGGGGGGATGGAATTATGTGTGGTAATGTGGTGGGGGGCGGGATTATGTATGGTAATGTGGTGGGGGGCGGGATTATGTGTGGTAATGTGATGGTGGGCGGGATTATGTGTAGTAATGTGGTGGGGTGGCGGGATTATGTGTGGTGATGTGGTGGGGGGCAGGATTATGTGTGGTGATGTGGTGGGGGGCGGGATTATGTGTGGTAATGTGGGGGGGAGGGATTATGTGAGGTAATGTGGTGGGGGGGCGGGATTATGTGTGGTAATGTGGTGGGGGCGGGACTATGTGTGGTAATGTGGTGGTGGGGCGGGATTATTTGTGGTAATGTGGTGGAAAGCGGGATTATGTGTGGTAATGTGGTGGGGGGCGGGATTATCTGTGGTAATGTGGTGGGGCGGGTTTATGTGTGGTAATGTGGTGGGGGGATTATCTGTAGTAATGTGGTTGGGGGGCGAGATTATGTGTGGTAATGTGGGGGGCGGGATTATCTGTGGTAATGTGGTGGGAGGCGGGATTATGTGTGGTAATGTGGTGGGGGGCGGGATTATCTGTAGTAATGTGGTGGGGGGTGGAATTATGTGGCAATGTGGTGGGGGGCGGGATTATCTGTGGTAATGTGGTGGGAGGGCGGGATTATCTGTGGTAATGTGGTGGGGGGCAGGATTATGTGTGGTAATGTGGTGGGGGGCGGGATTATGTGTGGTAATGTGGTGGGAGGGCGGGATTATGTGTAGTAATGTGGTGGGGTGGCGGGATTATGTGTGGTAATGTGGTGGGGTGGCGGGATTATGTGTGGTAATGTGGGGGGGTGGGATTATGTGTGGAAAATGGTGGGGGGCGGGATTATGTGTGGTAATGTGGTGGTGGCGAGATTATCTGTGGTAAAGTGGTGGGAGGGTGGAATTATGTGTAATGTGGTGGGGTGGCGGGATTATGTGTGGTGATGTGGTGGGGGGCGGGATTATGTGTGGTAATGTGGTGGGGGGCGGGATTATGTATGGTAATGTGGTGGGGGGCGGGATTATGTGTGGTAATGTGATGGTGGGCGGGATTATGTGTAGTAATGTGGTGGGGTGGCGGGATTATGTGTGGTGATGTGGTGGGGGGGCAGGATTATGTGTGGTGATGTGGTGGGGGGCGGGATTATGTGTGGTAATGTGGGGGGGAGGGATTATGTGAGGTAATGTGGTGGGGGGGCGGGATTATGTGTGGTAATGTGGTGGGGGCGGGACTATGTGTGGTAATGTGGTGGTGGGGCGGGATTATTTGTGGTAATGTGGTGGAAAGCGGGATTATGTGTGGTAATGTGGTGGGGGGCGGGATTATCTGTGGTAATGTGGTGGGGCGGGTTTATGTGTGGTAATGTGGTGGGGGGATTATCTGTAGTAATGTGGTTGGGGGGCGAGATTATGTGTGGTAATGTGGGGGGCGGGATTATCTGTGGTAATGTGGTGGGAGGCGGGATTATGTGTGGTAATGTGGTGGGGGCGGGATTATCTGTAGTAATGTGGTGGGGGGTGGGATTATGTGGTAATGTGGTGGGGGGCGGGATTATCTGTGGTAATGTGGTGGGAGGGCGGGATTATCTGTGGTAATGTGGTGGGGGCGGGATTATGTGTGGTGATGTGGTGGGGGATGGAATTATGTGTGGTAATGTGGTGGGGGGGCGGGATTATGTATGGTAATGTGGTGGGGGGCGGGATTATGTGTGGTAATGTGATGGTGGGCGGGATTATGTGTAGTAATGTGGTGGGGTGGCGGGATTATGTGTGGTGATGTGGTGGGGGGCAGGATTATATGTGGTGATGTGGTGGGGGGCGGGATTATGTGTGGTAATGTGGGGGGGAGGGATTATGTGAGGTAATGTGGTGGGGGGGCGGGATTATGTGTGGTAATGTGGTAGGGCGGGATTATTTGTGGTAATGTGGTGGAAAGCGGGATTATGTGTGGTAATGTGGTGGGGGGCGGGATTATCTGTGGTAATGTGGTGGGGCGGGTTTATGTGTGGTAATGTGGTGGGGGGATTATCTGTAGTAATGTGGTTGGGGGGCGAGATTATGTGTGGTAATGTGGGGGGCGGGATTATCTGTGGTAATGTGGTGGGAGGCGGGATTATGTGTGGTAATGTGGTGGGGGGCGGGATTATCTGTAGTAATGTGGTGGGGAGTGGGATTATGTGGTAATGTGGTGGGGGGCGGGATTATCTGTGGTAATGTGGTGGGAGGGCGGGATTATCTGTGGTAATGTGGTGGGGGGCAGGATTATGTGTGGTAATGTGGTGGGGGGCGGGATTATGTGTGGTAATGTGGTGGGAGGGCGGGATTATGTGTAGTAATGTGGTGGGGTGGCGGGATTATGTGTGGTAATGTGGTGGGGTGGCGGGATTATGTGTGGTAATGTGGGGGGGTGGGATTATGTGTGGAAAATGGTGGGGGGCGGGATTATGTGTGGTAATGTGGTGGTGGCGAGATTATCTGTGGTAAAGTGGTGGGAGGGTGGGATTATGTGTAATGTGGTGGGGTGGCGGGATTATGTGTGGTGATGTGGTGGGGGGCGGGATTATGAGTGGTGATGTGGTGGGGGGGCGGGATTATGTGTGGTAATGTGGTGGGGGGCGGGATTATGTGTGGTAATGTGGGGGGCGGGATTATATGTGGTAATGTGGGGGGCGGGAATATCTGTGGTAATGTGGTGGGGGGCGGGTTTATGTGTGGTAATGTGATGGGGGGCGGGATTATGTGTGGTGATGTGGTGGGGGGCAGGATTATGTGTGGTAATGTGGTGGGGGGCGGGATTATGTGTGGTAATGTGGTGGGGGGCGGGATTATCTGTGGTAATGTGGTGGGGGGCGGGATTATGTGTAGTAATGTGGTGGGGTGGCGGGATTATGTGTGGTGATGTGGTGGGGGGCGAGATTATGTGTGGTAATGGGGTGGGGGTCAAGATTGTGTTGTGATGTGTTGGGGGCGGGATTATGTGTGGTGATGTGTTGGGGGCGGGATTGTGTGGTGATGTGTTGGGGGTGGGATTATGTGTGGTGATGTGTTGAAGGGGTGGGATTATGTGTGGTGATGTGGTGGGGAGTGTGATTATGTGTGGTGATGTGGGGGGGCGGGATTTGTGGGGGGTGGGATTGTGTGTGGTAATGTGGTGGGGGCGGGATTATCTGTGGTAATGTGGTGGGGGTGGGTTTATGTGTGGTAATGTGGTGGGGGGCGGGATTATCTGTGGTAATGTGGTGGGGGCGGGATTATGCGTGGTAATGTGGTGGTGGGGCGGGATTATTTGTGGTAATGTGGTGGAGGGCGGGATTATGTGTGGTAATGTGGTGGGGGGCGGGATTATCTGTGGTAATGTGGTGGGGCGGGTTTATGTGTGGTAATGTGGTGGGGGGATTATCTGTAGTAATGTGGTGGGGGGGCGAGATTATGTGTGGTAATGTGGGGGGCGGGATTATCTGTGGTAATGTGGTGGGAGGCGGGATTATGTGTGGTAATGTGGTGGGGGGCGGGATTATCTGTAGTAATGTGGTGGGGGGTGGGATTATGTGGTAATGTGGTGGGGGGCGGGATTATCTGTGGTAATGTGGTGGGAGGGCGGGATTATCTGTGGTAATGTGGTGGGGGGCAGGATTATGTGTGGTAATGTGGTGGGGGGCAGGATTATGTGCGGTAATGTGGGGGGCGGGATTATGTGTGGTGATGTGGGGGGCAGGATTATGTGCGGTAATGTGGTGGGGGACGGGATTATGTGTGGTAATGTGGGGGGCAGGATTATGTGTGGTAATGTGGGGGCGGGAATATCTGTGGTAATGTGGTGGGGGGCAGGATTATGTGTGGTAATGTGGTGGGGGGCAGGATTATGTGTGGTGATGTGGGGGGCAGGATTATGTGTGGTAATGTGGTGGGGGCGGGATTATGTGTGGTAATGTGGTGGGGGGTGGGATTATCTGTGGTAATGTGGTGGGGGGCGGGATTATGTGTAGTAATGTGGTGGGGTGGCGGGATTATGTGTGGTGATGTGGCGGGGGGCGAGATTATGTATGGTAATGGGGTGGGGGTCAAGATTGTGTGGTGATGTGTTGGCGAGATTATGTGTGGTGATGTGTTGGGGGCGGGATTGTGTGGTGATGTGTTGGGGGTGGGATTATGTGTGGTGATGTGTTGAAGGGGCGGGATTATGTGTGGTGATGTGGGGGGCGGGATTATGTGTGGTGATGTGGGGGGGCAGGATTTGTGGGGGGTGGGATTGTGTGTGGTGATGTGGAGGGGCGGGATTGTGTGTGGTGATGTGGTGGGGGCGGGATTGTGTGTGGTAATGGGGTGGGGGGCAGGATTATGTGTGGTGATGTGGACTGGGGCGGAGCTACTGTGCAGGGGGCGAGATTAGCGAGTAATCACGATGCCTCTTATATATATAGATTTATTTATTATTTATATTAGTGTTGGTTGATATAATATGATGTACTCTATGAGATCCATGTTTTTTGGATATTATTAAATCACATCACTTTTGCACATTTGCACTGGTGTTCTATTTTATAAAGGACGGCATTGGCACGGCGTTTTTATTATTTTTTTAGTTGCCACTCTTTTAGCAATATTGTCATACTCTGCGTTTCCCCGTTGTCTGTTTCCTCCCTATGTGGGCTATATTCATTTTAGAACTTACAGATTGCGTATTTGAAGTCCCGGTTGGCGGTGCGCATGCGCTTGCTGTCACTTCTCCACACACTTCCGACAGCGCCTGCGTGGGATCTGCATGTGGTTCAGTACACGTTCCACGTGGCGCATGTCAGGAAGTGTATTTGTGTATGGAGAATTCTGACGGCCGCATGCGCCGTGGAGCTCCCGTTGTACTTCCATTATTACGTCTTCAGCTCTCTCACTATTGGCACGGCTTATTGCCAGGCACTATATATGCACCCTCCCAACCTCATTTAGTCACGCCCCTCCTCCATCAACGCAGTCAGCCAGATGGAGAGTGCGAGCTTGCCTGCATGGTTCGACCCGTGGACCTCTGCTTTCCAGCCCCTCGGTTGTCTCGGTCTGCAATCCCGACTAAGGCTAGGTTCACATTAGCGTTTCAGTCCGCGGCGTGCACTTACACGTTGCTCTATTATCTAGTTGGTGACCTGGTGAAAAGGTAACATACTGTGCTCCTTATTCTAAATTTCTGGGTATATTTTGGCTGTGCACATTGATAGTGCAGACGGGGTTTCTATATGGAGGCTATTTGGCACCTTTAACCCCTTCATGACCTTGGGATTTTCCATTTTTCGGTGTTCGTTTTTCGCTCCCCTCCTTCCCAGAGCCGTAACTTTTTTATTTTTCCGTCAATATGGCCATGTGAGGGCTTATTTTTTGTGGGATGAGTTGTACTTTTGAACGACATCATTGGTTTTACCATGTCGTGTACTGGAAAACACGGGAAAAAAATTCCAAGTGCGGTGAAATTGCAAAAAAGTGCAATCCCACACTTGTTTTTTGCTTGGCTTTTTTGCTAAGTTCACTAAATGCTAAAACTGACCTGCTATTATGTTTCTCCAGGTCATTACGAGTTCATAGACACCTAACATGACTAGGTTATTTTTTATCGAAGTGGTGAAAAAAAATTCCAAACTTTGCTAAAAAAAAAAAAATTGCGCCATTTTCTGATACTCGTAGCGTCTCCATTTTTCATGATCTGGGGTCGGTTGAGGGCTTATTTTTTGCGTGCCGAGCTGGCGTTTTTAATGATAGCATTTTGGTGCAGATACGTTCTTTTGATTGCCCCTTATTGCATTTTAATGCAATGTCACGGCGACCAAAAAAACGTGATTCTGGTGTTTCGAATTTTTTTCTCGCTACGCCGTTTAGCGATCAGGTTAATGCTTTTTTTTATTGATAGATCGGGTGATTCTGAACGCGGCGATACCAAATAGTGTAGATTTGATTTTTTTTTTATTGATTTATTTTGATTGGGGCGAAAGGGGGTGATTTAAACTTTTATATATATTTTTTTTTTTTCACATTTTTTTTTACTTTTTTTAAAACTTTTGCCATGCTTCTATAGCCTCCATAGGAGGCTAGAAGCTGGCACAACATGATCGCCTCTGCTACATAGCAGCGATCTGATGTTTGCTGCTATGTAGCAGAATTGCAGGTGTGCTGTGAGCGCCGACCATAGGGTGGCGCTCACAGTTGCCGGGGATCAGTAACCATAGAGGTCTCAAGGACCTCTATGGTTACTATTCTGAAGCATCGCCGATCATGTGACGGGGGTCAGCGATGCGATCATTTCCGGCCGCCCGGCCGGAAGCGGTAGTTCAATGCCGCTGTCTGCGTTTGACAGCGGCATTTAACTAGTTAATAGGCGCGGGCAGATCGCGATTCTGCCCGCACCTATTACGGGCACATGTCAGCTGTTCAAAACAGCTGACATGTCCCGGCTTTGATGTGGGCTCACCGCGGAGCCCTGCATCAAAGCAGGGGAGCTGACATCGGACGTACTATCCCGTCCGAGGTCAGAAAGGGGTTGATGTTTTCCTCAGTCTGCAGTATAGGATGCTTAATGCTACTATGTATCTATATTACGATTGCTTGCACGGTTAGTTTAATTCTCCTATGTATACTGTATTACTAGAAATTTACGTTTAGGGTTATGTTCGGGTGCTCCTCTCTGATTTGGGCTGTATGTTTGTGCAAATTATTATGTGGTTACTTGGATCTTTTTAACTTTACATATTAAACGTTACATTTTAATGAATTGTTGGTTGGCTTCATTTGAGTCGGCAGTATAATTACTGCGGTCTGACTTGTACTATAACGAATTTTGCCAATAGACACTAAACTGTATTTGCAGTGACTACTGAGGATATGTTTGGATATCTCTATATTAAAGTAAGTCATAAGTCAACAGAAGTGAGACGTCTTTCTCTCCTGAATCTCTTTAATATACCATCTCATACAAAGAAATTCAGCTGCTTTGTGTTTTGTCTTCAGATTTCTTCGCAAAAAATGGACTAAACTATTTTCCCTAGATATTCTCATTTCCTCATCTTCGGTATGAATATCAATCTGAATGAGTGTGAAGGTGTTGTAGTGATTTAATAATATCAAATCTTCATGGCTAATTGTGTCAGAATGTGTGACTTCTGGTGACTCATTCCTATCACGGAGGTGTCATGTAAAATCGCTGATGATGAAGACAAGCTGAAGATCTACAGTGGCCTCAGCCTTGTATATATGGGATAGTTATCACAATTACAGCAGCAGAATGCGGATTAGAGCATATCAAGAACCTACGTGAGCAGTACAGCAGTCAGCATATAGTAACACGGAATATGGGGTACAGCAAAGCACTTTGCATAATTTAGTTTATGGTTTCAGTCTCACAGTCCACAGGGTCAATTCATTAAGATTGGTGTTGCACACGCCAGTCTTAAAGGGAACCTGTGACCCCATAAATCGAAGATGTGCTGCAGCCACCGGCAAAAGGGGCTTATCTATAGCATTCTGTAATGCTGTAGATAAGCCCCCGATGTATCCTGAAACATGAGAAAAAGAGGTTAGATTATACTCACCCAGGGGTGGTCCCGCTGCGGTCCGGGTCCGATGGGTGTCGCGGTCCGGTCCGGGGCCTCCTATCTTCTTATGATGACATCCTATTCTTGTCTTCACGCCGCAGCTCTGGCGCAGGCGTACTTTGTCTGCCCTGTTGGTTGATGGCAGAGCAAAGTACTGCAATGTGTAGGCGCCAGGAAAGGTCAGAGAGGCCCGTCGCCTGCGCACTGCAGTACTTTGTTCTGCCTTCAACAGGGCAGACAAGGTACAGCTGCACCTGAGCCGCACAGTGAAGACAAGAGGAGGACGTGATCGTATGAAGATGGGAGGCCCCGGACCGCGATGCCCATCGTACCCGGACCGCAGCGGGACCGCCCCTGGGTGAGTATAATCTAACCTCTTATTCTCATGTTTCAGGATACATCGGGGGCCTTTCTACAGCATTACAGAATGCTGTAGATAAGCCCCTTATGCCGGTGGCTGCAGCTCATCTTCGATTTTGGGGGTGACAGGTTCCCTTTAATAAATGGCTCACTGGAGAACAATATGTCAAAATCATAAAGTGGTGTGTACCTCTTGTCAGTAACGTGTTAGAAATGCTACTCCAGTCCTTGGAGTAGAATTTCTGAAGTAAGAAATACAAGCACTTGTGCGATTTTCTTAAAATGTTTTCTGGTGAAAACACTGGTGAATCGGCCCCAAGAGCTATAATATTTACATATATATACAATACAGACCAAAAGTTTGGACACATCTCATTTAAAGATTTTCCTGTATTTTCATGACTATGAAAATTGTACATTCACACTGAAGGCATAAAAACTATGAATTAACACATGTGGAATTATATACTTAACAAAAAAGTGCGAAACAACTGAAATTATGACTTATATTCTAGGTTCTTCAAAGTAGCCACCTTTTGCTTTGATGACTGCTTTGCACACTCTTGGCATTCTCTTGATGAGCTTCAAGAGGTAGTCACCGGGAATGGTCTTCCAACAATCTTGAAGGAGTTCCCAGAGATGCTTAGCACTTGTTGGCCCTTTTGCCTTCACTCTGCGGTCCAGCTCACCCCAAACCATCTCGATTGGGTTCAGGTCTGGTGACTGTGGAGGCCAGGTCATCTGGCGTAGCACCCCATCACTCTCCTTCTTGGTCAAATAGCCCTTACACAGCCTGGAGGTGTGTTTGGGGTCACTGTCCTGTTGAAAAATAAATGATGGTCCAACTAAACACAAACTGGATGGAATAGCATGCCTGTTGTGAATTTGCTTTTTGCTCCCTCTAGTGGTTACTAGTTTTTTGACTCTGGTTTTTCTGTCATTCCTTTTATCCGCACCTGGGTCGTTAGTTAGGGGTGTTGCTATATAAGCTCCCTGGACCTTCAGTTCAATGCCTGGCAACGTAGTTATCAGAGCTAGTCTGCTGTGCTCTTGTCTACTGATCCTGGTTCCAGTTATATCAGCTAAGTCTGCCTTTTGCTTTTTGCTATTTGTTTTGGTTTTGTATTTTTGTCCAGCTTGTTCCAAATCTATATCCTGACCTTTGCTGGAAGCTCTAGGGGGGCTGGTGTTCTCCCCCCGGACCGTTAGACGGTTCGGGGGTTCTTGAATTTCCAGTGTGGATTTTGATAGGGTTTTTGTTGACCATATAAGTTACCTTTCTTTATTCTGCTATCAGTAAGCGGGCCTCTCTGTGCTAAACCTGGTTCATTTCTGTGTTTGTCATTTCCTCTTACCTCACCGTCATTATTTGTGGGGGGCTTCTATCCAGCTTTGGGGTCCCCTTCTCTGGAGGCAAGAAAGGTCTTTGTTTTCCTCTACTAGGGGTAGCTAGATTCTCCGGCTGGCGCGTGTCATCTAGAATCAACGTAGGAATGATCCCCGGCTACTTCTAGTGTTGGCGTTAGGAGTAGATATATGGTCAACCCAGTTACCACTGCCCTATGAGCTGGATTTTGTATTCTGCAGACTTCCACGTTCCTCTGAGACCCTCGCCATTGGGGTCATAACAGTTTGCCAGGCCAGTATTAAATGTTTAATGCATTGCAGAAGAGGGATTATAAGAAAGAAGATTCTGAGTTTTTTTTTTTTTCTTCTTCCCCTTTACCTCAGAGTGGCTATGCTTGCTGCAGACATTAATGTCCAGACCTTGATTACAAGTGTGGACCAGCTGGCTACTCGTGTGCAGGGCATACAAGACTATGTTATCAGAAATCCTAGGTCAGAACCTAAAATACCGATTCCTGAACTGTTTTCCGGAGACAGGTTTAAGTTTAGGAATTTCGTGAATAATTGTAAATTGTTTTTGTCCCTGAGACCCTGTTCATCTGGAGATTCTGCTCAGCAAGTAAAAATTGTTATTTCGTTCTTACGGGGCGACCCTCAGGATTGGGCTTTTTCGCTGGCGCCAGGAGATCCGGCATTGGCTGATCTTGATGCGTTTTTTCTGGCGCTCGGTTTACTTTATGAGGAACCCAATCTTGAGATTCAGGCAGAAAAGGCCTTGCTGGCTATGTCTCAGGGGCAGGACGAGGCTGAAGTGTATTGCCAAAAATTTCAGAAATGGTCCGTGCTGACACATTGGAACGAGTGTGCACTGGCCGCTAATTTTAGAAATGGCCTTTCTGAAGCCATTAAGAATGTTATGGTGGGTTTTCCCATTCCCACAGGTCTGAATGATACTATGGCACTGGCTATTCAAATTGACCGGCGGTTGCGGGAGCGCAAAACCGCAAATTCCCTCATGGTGTTGTCTGAACAAACACCTAATTCGGTGCAATGTGATAGAAAAACCGCAAATTCCCTCATGGTGTTGTCTGAACAGACACCTGATTTAATGCAATGTGATAGAATCCTGACTAGAAATGAGCGGAAAATTCATAGACGCCAGAATGGCTTGTGCTACTACTGTGGTGATTCTACACATGTTATCTCAGCATGCTCTAAACGTATAGCTAAGGTTGTTAGTCCTGTCACCGTTGGTAATTTGCAACCTAAATTTATTCTGTCTGTAACTTTGATTTGCTCACTGTCATCTTATCCTGTCATGGCGTTTGTAGATTCAGGTGCTGTCCTGAGTCTCATGGATCTCTCATTTGCTAAGCGCTGTGGTTTTACTCTTGAACCATTAGAAAATCCTATTCCTCTTAGGGGTATTGATGCTACACCATTGGCAGCAAATAAACCGCAGTATTGGACACAGGTTACCATGTGCATGACTCCTGAACACCGCGAGGTGATACGTTTCCTGGTTTTACATAAAATGCATGATTTGGTTGTTTTAGGGCTGCCATGGTTACAGACCCATAATCCAGTCCTGGACTGGAAGGCTATGTCAGTCTCAAGTTGGGGCTGTCGTGGTATTCATGAGGATTCCCTGCCTGTGTCTATTGCTTCTTCTACGCCTTCGGAAGTTCCGGAGTATTTGTCTGATTATCAGGATGTCTTCAGTGAGTCTGAGTCCAGTGCACTGCCTCCTCATAGGGACTGTGACTGTGCTATAGATTTGATCCCGGGCAGTAAATTTCCTAAGGGAAGACTGTTTAATCTGTCGGTACCTGAACATACCGCTATGCGTTCATATATCAAGGAGTCTCTGGAGAAAGGACATATTCGTCCGTCTTCTTCCCCTCTTGGTGCGGGATTCTTTTTTGTGGCAAAAAAGGACGGATCTTTGAGACCTTGTATTGATTATCGGCTTTTGAATAAGATCACTGTCAAATTTCAGTATCCTTTACCGCTGTTGTCTGACTTGTTTGCCCGGATTAAGGGTGCCAAGTGGTTCACCAAGATAGACCTTCGTGGTGCGTACAACCTTGTGCGCATTAAGCAAGGTGATGAATGGAAAACCGCATTCAATACGCCCGAAGGTCATTTTGAGTACTTAGTGATGCCTTTTGGGCTCTCCAATGCGCCTTCAGTTTTTCAGTCCTTTATGCATGACATTTTCCGGAAGTATCTGGATAAATTTTTGATTGTTTATCTGGATGATATTTTGTTTTTTTCTGATAATTGGGATTCGCATGTGGAGCAGGTCAGGTTGGTCTTTAAAATTTTGCGTGAAAATTCTTTGTTTGTCAAGGGCTCAAAGTGTCTCTTTGGTGTACAGAAGGTTCCCTTTTTGGGGTTCATTTTTTCCCCTTCTGCTGTGGAGATGGACCCAGTCAAGGTCCGAGCTATTCTTGATTGGACTCAGCCCTCGTCAGTTAAGAGTCTTCAGAAGTTCTTGGGCTTCGCTAACTTCTACCGTCGTTTTATCGCTAATTTTTCTAGCATTGTGAAACCTTTGACGGATATGACCAAGAAGGGCTCCGATGTAGCTAACTGGGCTCCTGCTGCCGTGGAGGCTTTCCAGGAGTTGAAACGCCGGTTTACTTCGGCGCCTGTTTTGTGCCAGCCTGACGTCTCACTTCCCTTTCAGGTTGAGGTGGATGCTTCGGAGATTGGGGCAGGGGCCGTTTTGTCGCAGAGAGGCCCTGGTTGCTCTGTTATGAAACCTTGTGCCTTTTTCTCTAGGAAGTTTTCGCCTGCCGAGCGAAATTATGATGTGGGCAATCGGGAGTTGTTGGCCATGAAATGGGCATTTGAGGAGTGGCGTCATTGGCTCGAGGGTGCTAAGCATCGTGTGGTGGTCTTGACTGATCACAAAAATCTGATGTATCTCGAGTCTGCTAAACGCCTTAATCCGAGACAGGCCCGCTGGTCATTGTTTTTCTCCCGCTTTGATTTTGTTGTCTCGTATTTACCAGGTTCAAAGAATGTGAAGGCCGATGCTCTTTCTAGGAGCTTTGTGCCTGATGCTCCTGGAGTCACTGATCCTGTTGGTATTCTTAAAGATGGAGTTATCTTGTCAGCTATTTCTCCGGATCTACGACGTGTGTTGCAGAGATTTCAGGCTGATAGGCCTGAGTCTTGTCCACCTGACAGACTGTTTGTCCCGGATAAGTGGACCAGCAGAGTCATTTCCGAGGTTCATTCCTCGGTGTTGGCAGGTCACCCGGGAATTTTTGGCACCAGAGATCTGGTGGCCAGGTCCTTTTGGTGGCCTTCCTTGTCAAGGGATGTGCGGTCATTTGTGCAGTCCTGTGGGACTTGTGCTCGAGCTAAGCCTTGCTGTTCTCGTGCCAGCGGTTTGCTCTTGCCCTTGCCTGTCCCGAAGAGACCTTGGACACATATCTCCATGGATTTCATTTCTGATCTTCCGCTATCTCAGGGCATGTCCGTTATCTGGGTGATATGTGATCGCTTCTCCAAGATGGTCCATTTAGTTCCTTTGCCTAAGCTGCCTTCCTCTTCCGATCTGGTTCCTGTGTTTTTCCAGAACGTGGTTCGTTTGCACGGCATCCCTGAGAATATTGTGTCAGACAGAGGATCCCAGTTCGTTTCCAGGTTCTGGCGATCCTTTTGTAGTAGGATGGGCATTGATTTGTCGTTTTCGTCTGCTTTCCATCCTCAGACTAATGGACAGACGGAGCGAACCAATCAGACTTTGGAGGCTTATTTGAGGTGTTTTGTCTCTGCTGATCAGGACGATTGGGTGACATTCTTGCCGTTGGCTGAGTTTGCCCTTAATAATCGGGCTAGTTCCGCCACCTTGGTTTCGCCTTTTTTCTGCAACTCTGGTTTCCATCCTCGCTTTTCTTCGGGTCATGTGGAGCCTTCTGACTGTCCTGGGGTGGATTCTGTGGTGGATAGGTTGCAGCAGATCTGGAATCATGTGGTGGACAACTTGAAGTTGTCACAGGAGAAGGCTCAGCGCTTTGCCAACCGCCGTCGCGGTGTGGGTCCCCGACTACGCGTTGGGGATTTGGTATGGCTTTCTTCCCGCTTTGTTCCTATGAAGGTCTCCTCTCCCAAATTTAAACCTCGTTTTATTGGGCCTTACAAGATATTGGAAATCCTTAATCCTGTATCTTTTCGTCTGGATCTTCCTGTGTCGTTTGCTATTCACAATGTATTTCATAGGTCCTTGTTGCGGCGGTACATTGTGCCTGTAGTTCCTTCTGCTGAGCCTCCTGCTCCGGTGTTGGTTGAGGGTGAGTTGGAGTACGTGGTGGAGAAGATCTTGGATTCTCGCCTCTCCAGGCGGAGGCTTCAGTACCTGGTCAAGTGGAAGGGCTATGGTCAGGAGGATAATTCCTGGGTGGTCGCCTCTGATGTTCATGCGGCCGATTTAGTTCGTGCCTTTCATGCCGCTCATCCTGATCGCCCTGGTGGTCGTGGTGAGGGTTCGGTGACCCCTCACTAAGGGGGGGGTACTGTTGTGAATTTGCTTTTTGCTCCCTCTAGTGGTTACTAGTTTTTTGACTCTGGTTTTTCTGTCATTCCTTTTATCCGCACCTGGGTCGTTAGTTAGGGGTGTTGCTATATAAGCTCCCTGGACCTTCAGTTCAATGCCTGGCAACGTAGTTATCAGAGCTAGTCTGCTGTGCTCTTGTCTACTGATCCTGGTTCCAGTTATATCAGCTAAGTCTGCCTTTTGCTTTTTGCTATTTGTTTTGGTTTTGTATTTTTGTCCAGCTTGTTCCAAATCTATATCCTGACCTTTGCTGGAAGCTCTAGGGGGGCTGGTGTTCTCCCCCCGGACCGTTAGACGGTTCGGGGGTTCTTGAATTTCCAGTGTGGATTTTGATAGGGTTTTTGTTGACCATATAAGTTACCTTTCTTTATTCTGCTATCAGTAAGCGGGCCTCTCTGTGCTAAACCTGGTTCATTTCTGTGTTTGTCATTTCCTCTTACCTCACCGTCATTATTTGTGGGGGGCTTCTATCCAGCTTTGGGGTCCCCTTCTCTGGAGGCAAGAAAGGTCTTTGTTTTCCTCTACTAGGGGTAGCTAGATTCTCCGGCTGGCGCGTGTCATCTAGAATCAACGTAGGAATGATCCCCGGCTACTTCTAGTGTTGGCGTTAGGAGTAGATATATGGTCAACCCAGTTACCACTGCCCTATGAGCTGGATTTTGTATTCTGCAGACTTCCACGTTCCTCTGAGACCCTCGCCATTGGGGTCATAACACATGCCGCTGCAAGATGCTGTGGTAGCCATGCTGGTTCAGTATGCCTTCAATTTTGAATAAATCCCCAACAGTGTCACCAGCAAAGCACC
This sequence comes from Ranitomeya variabilis, assembly GCF_051348905.1. Taxonomy (NCBI): domain Eukaryota; kingdom Metazoa; phylum Chordata; class Amphibia; order Anura; family Dendrobatidae; genus Ranitomeya; species Ranitomeya variabilis. Next base: position 741,799,345 of record NC_135232.1, on the reverse strand, counting down.
CCCACACCATCACACCTCCTCCTCCATGCTTCACGGTGGGAACCAGGCATGTAGAGTCCAAAGTTTTCCCAATTTTTTGGACTGACTGACCTTCATTTCTTAAAGTAATGATGGCCACTCGTTTTTCTTTATTTAGCTGCTTTTTTCTTGCCATAATACAAATTCTAACAGTCTATTCAGTAGGACTATCAGCTGTGTATCCACCAGACTTCTGCACAACACAACTGATGGTCCCAACCCCATTTATAAGGCAAGAAATCCCACTTATTAAACCTGACAGGGCACACCTGTGAAGTGAAAACCATTAATGGTGACTACCTCTTGAAGCTCATCAAGAGAATGCCAAGAGTGTGCAAAGCAGTTGTCAAAGCAAAAGGTGGCTACTTTCAAGAACCTAGAATATAAGACATAATTTTTGTTAAGTCTTTTTTGTTAAGTACCGTATATAAGTCCACATGTGTTATTTCATAGTTTTGATGCCTTCATTGTGAATGTACAATTTTCATACATTGTGGTCGGTGCTCACAGCAAGCCTGCAATTCAGCTACATAGGAGCGATCTGATGATCGCTGCTATGTAGCAGAGCCGATCAGGCTATGCCAGCTTCTAGCCTCCCATGGAGGCTATTGAAGCATGGCAAAAGTAAAAAAAAAAGTTTAAAAAAAATTGAAAAAAAAATGAAAAAAATATGAAAGTTTAAATCACCCCCCTTTCGCCCCATTCAAAATAATACAATAAAAAAAAAAAAATCAAACCTGCACATATTTGGTATCGCCGCGTCTAGAATCACCTGTTCTATCAATTGAAAAAAGGATTAACCTGATCACTAAATGGCCTAGTGAGAAAAAAGTTAGAAACACCAGAATTATGTTTTTTTGGTCGCCATGACATTGCATTAAAATGTAATAACGGGCGATGAAAAGAACGTATCTGCACCATAATAGTATCATTAAAAACGCCAGCTCGGCCCGCAAAAAATAAGCCCTCACCCGAACATAGATCATGAAAAATGGAGACGCTATGGGTATCGGAAAATGGCGCAATTTTTTTTTTTTTTACAAAGTTTGGAATTTTTTTTACCCCTTAGATAAAATGTAACCTAGACATGTTTGGTGTCTATGAACTGGTAATGACCTGGAGAATCAAAATGGCAGGTCAGTTTTAGCATCTAGTGAACTTAGCAAAAAAGCAAAACAAAAAACAAGTGTGGGATTGCACTTATTTGCAATTTCACCGCACTTGGAATTTTTTTCCCGTTTTCTAGTATACAACATGCTAAAACCAATGATGACGTTAAAAACTGCAACATATTCTGCAAAACACAAGCCCTCACATGGCCATATTGATGGAAAAATAAAAAAGTTATGGCTCTGGGAAGGAGGGGAGCGAAAAACGAGAACGCAAAAACGGAAAAGGGCAAGGTCGTGAAGGGGTTAATGTTGCTGTAGGTTTCTTGACAACCTCCCAGACCAATTTTCTTCTTGTCTTTTCATTACTTTTTGAGAGATGCCTAGTTCTAGTTCTCGCTACAGGAGGCAGAATAAATGTAAGCTCCTATTTTTTCACCATCCATTGTGGCGCCGTCTCTTTGTTTTTTGTGGTCTTGGTACTGTCCGGGATGGGCTCCCTGGTTTTGGACATGCGCCCTTGTGTCCGCTGAGACCTTCAATCTTTATATAAAAGGGTGCGGTTTTTACTTTCTTTTGTTTTGACTCTGATAGTTCTAGGTAATGTCATTGTTGTGCCAAATTTAAGCCATTTCTTGATTACTATTTTCACAGTGCTCCATGGTATATCAAATGTCTTAGATTTTATTTTTTTGTACTTTTCTCTTAACTTTTAACTTTCAACAATAAGATCCCCTTGCTGTGTTGTCAGCTGTTCACAGTCTATGGCTTTTGCTGTAAAAAGCAACTAACAAAAGTCAGAAAATCCTCCGAACACAGCTAAACATTACATGGGGTTAATCAGAATCCCTGTGAGTGATGACGGTGGTGTACTGACTACTATTTAACATGAGGGTAAATGTAATTGGCTAATTCTGAACATCACAACATGCCAAATTATAAGAGGGTGTTCACACTTATGTAACCACATTATTTTAATTTCCCTATTTTTATTTTCCCCTCAAAATTATTTCAGTTTCTTTCTCAATAGATCTGTGCAGATTGTAGGTGACATTAACGGTGGAAAAAATTCTGAATAGTTCTCCTTGGTATGATTCTTTACATGCCAAAAACCTGGCATTTTAGGTGTGTAGGCGCCAATTCTTCATGCAATTTCTCTAAAATTCTGGAGTAAATTGCTTTGAAAAGCTTTCATGCAATTTTCTCGCAGCTCCGCAATAATGGGCGGGACAGGGGCGCAGCGAGGGCGTGACACCACAGCTTGTCTAATTCATGATGAGCTTTGGCATTCCCTAAAACAAAAATCTTACTTCAGTCAGTCGCCACCGGTCAGATGCTCCTGATTCATGAACCGTGGCTATGTAAATGACCAGAGGTCCGAAGAAGATCCAGTGAGTCACAAACTGAGAAGGAGGCAGAAATTACAACACTCTCTTTACTGAAATGGAGGTTGAAGTGAGATTCAGTATTGTATCAAACAGCCTGAGATTCCCTTAGAAATTACACTCACTCATTGAGGCTTGAAATCAATGTGCCAATCCCAAAGTTTCCGATTTACGTGTTAAAGGTTAAAGAATAAATTTACCGAACCAATATGTCACAAACAAGGTATTGAATAAGCTATATGAGAAACAGGTGTAAATATGTTGAAGAGGTCTTATGGGAGCCCCTGGGATGACACACTGAGAATAAACTTATTAAAACCCACAATAACAATATATAGAAATATAACAGTCGTTTTTATATATATTCAACCTAGGGATACCCGGGTATCTATCGTTACGGTACCCTTAATCTGTGGTGGGTCCCCACTCAGGCATATGATTTGCATCAGCTGCAGCCAGTCCCAAAAAATCTTCGGCACCAAAACAACTACAGTAAAACAAGGATCCGCGTCGTGTCGGCCGAGCCCACACGCCAGGAACTTACAGTTCTGTAGCCTCAGGGTACGGTCTGGGATAGCACCCTATCTAGGGATGTCTGGGATGCCAGAGATGTCAGAGACCAGACATTCCTAGATAGGGACACCACTAGTCAGGTAGCTGGACTTATCTTGCCACTGCAAATACCCACATTGCTTTTTCTCTTCTCGCCTGATGAACCCCTTAACAGGGGTAGAAACGCGTTGGAGGCTACATTGTTCATATGGGTGATTTATGAGTAGGTTCATACTTGGGTACTTCCCTTGTAAGGATGGGAGCAAAGCAGGGGCACGACAAGGAGGAACATAAGGACTATTCTATTGAACCCCCGCCTTCTTCTCTCTCCAATGGTGGACTGACAATGGAGGAAATTAACAAGAATGTATATTGGGGAGATCAAGCCAAATCTTTAACTTCAGCACTGTTAAAGATGAGCACTTGCACGTTTTGAAACTTAGTGTCAGGACTCTGAACATTTTTCACCTTTTGTGCATTACTGCCCTTTTCCAAGATGGCATCTTTGGTCTCATGTGCACTGTGTCTTCCTGCTATAAAACTCCACCCCAGCCTTCAGTCTGTGCTAGAGTATTCTGCCTTGCATTCAGCTCCTGGCCTCTGGTTACTCCCTGGCTATATACCTGCTCCTGTGAACTTGTGTGGTTATCCTGCTACTCTGCTCTGAGTTCCTGCTGCATACACCAGTTCCAGTAATCCTCCTTCATCTGCTGCTCGTGTTTACTTCCATCTGCATTTGCTGGACATGTAAGCTGTTGCTGCTCTGCAAGAACCTGAGACTATTACTCAGGCCTTCCTGGTTGAGATAAGACATTGCTTGAACTGCCTTATAAGCATATCTATCTGTGTTTTGGACTAAGCAAGGACTTATTCGTGTCAAGTATCCTCAAAAATAATTGTGCTCCATAGACTTTCTGCGTGATTGTATTTTCCTCTGAAGTTTCCTATAGACTGCTGAGCTGCATTTAATATTTACTCCATGTGTTGTGGACTTGAGTTTCTCTCTGCACCTGTTTGAATCACCGTGTGATAATATAGACTTTACCACTTATAAAACTGTGTCCTGTAGTTGTCTTGTTCCACGCAAAGAGTCTCCTAAGTTATCCCCTATAATTATTACAGACTGTTAGGATTGTTAGGAGTTCAAACGGGTATAACAGGGAAGGAAAGATATCACCTCTCACCCAGCCCCTATTCCTATACGTGGACTACGGACCCCCAGTCAAGAATACTGGGAGGTACTTGATGGTGACCATACGTCTGCTACTTTTGGAGAGGCACACCACTCTGCTATCATTGGTGAGATCCAACCAATTTTTATATTTTGAGCACTGGTTCTCATGAGCACTTTTTTGGTTTTTGTTAGTTGAGTTGCTTAGATTTTATGTGTTTCATTAAAAGTTAAGTTTTATCATAGGGGTATCCTCCAAGCTAGTTTACATTGTTAACCCAGAGGGTATATTAATAGTGGTGATTATTTCACACTATAGCTAATTGTATCTCCCTCTGAAAATTAAAACCGCTGACTGCATAATGTCATGGCGGTGGACATGATGGTGGGCGAAGCCCAAAATTTATATGGGCATGTTTTATCTGGCATTGTAAAGGGATGGGGAATATGTATTCCACTATCTGGCTAACTATTTGGCATGAGGGAGGAACCTCCCAAATGTAGGAGTGAGAGCCCTCACAAATGTTAAAGGAAAAACTAAAGCCAAGACGTTCCGTGTGAACATATGCTAAAGGGAGGTATCTTTTTTGTGTGTTATATACATGTAATTATGAAGGAAAAATGTTTCTGGGCCTTTTTCCCCTTTAAAAAAATGTAGGTTTGGTTTGGTAGGTCTTGTTAAAAATGTGTAAAACCGGCACAATAGTCTAACAACATTATTCCCATATGCCATGTGTGAGTCAGAGAGGCATGCAGCATCTTTTCCATGCTGTTCCCATTTAGTTTTAGCTCTTTCCCATCCATTACAGCTTTTTTCTCAGGCCCCTAGGTCCAGCAGACAAATATTCGGCTTTCCCATTGACTTGCTTTGGATTTGTTATTCAGCATAAATATACAGATATTACAAATTATTTGTGCCGATTTTCCGAATATTTCACTATTCGATCATCACTAGTCCTAAATAAAAATTGATATTAATAATAATGTTACAATATTTATTCTTTTATTTTTGTTAATATTTAGGTTATAATTTCCCACTGCAAACCTTGATTGATGCCAATCACCATCATCTTTTTTATGTAAAGCTCTATAAATCCACTTCATGTTTTGTGAGGAGCTCAGTGAGCAGCGGCCGTGTTGGAGGCGTGCTTTTCCCCGAGCTGTGGAGAATAATCCTTAGTTCAGTTGTTGCTGTGAAGAGATGGAGTGGTTCTGGCTTGAGAAGAATTGATGCCGGGCAGCTTGGGCGATGGCTTCTCATTATCCACTGCTTTATTGTTGCGGAGCTGCATGAATGGTGAATTGCTTTTGTTTTTTTTTGTGAGGTTGGAGGATTCCTGCTGCCTGGGACTCATTGGAGTAAGACATTACAATACTTGGAGAGCAGATGATTTGCAGCTAATTTCAACATCTGTTCTGCTTTCTAGTTTCCCATTGAGCTGGTGACAGATCTGGCATCTAAAGGGCAAAACACTGGTAGAAATCCAGAAGTTTAGCTGCAGGGTCCTCAGATGGTATGAATGGTGAAGAAGTGGTGGTCGCTTAAGCTTCATTACCATTGGGGCAGCAATCAAGGTTAGTACCTCAGTGGGGCCATCATTGCCTCCTGATTAAATGGGGTCTTGCCTGATAACGTGCGTTGTGTTTCAGGTACCCAGAGGAACAAGTGGTGATGGAGCTGCCAATTCTTTCTCTGTGCTTCATTTTCTCCCGGTCTGTAGTATCAGCCACTCAAGGTAAGTCCAGTGTCATACTCCGCATTCATGTCCCAATGTGTCTGCCAACCTGTGGCTTATTTCCCATAGTCAGACTGTAAGCCTGCGGCTACACGGGGACTCCGGTTCTGCGGCCAAAAATCTCCTCACATTGCTCCTAGATCAGGTGAATGGGATCGTGTGTTTCAAGTTGCAGAAAGTCGAAACCAGTTGCATGTTTAGTGACTTGCTGGTCTTGGTCGCAGGACTTTGTGGGTCAAGTTGTGCCGCCGCTCCCCTGAATATTCTACAATTTAGCAGCAGCATAGAGCAATGTTTGACCGAGCGACCTGTGTCACTGACAAAGTTTTTGTTTATGCCTTTTCATAAACTACAGTGCATGATAGGAGTTGTAGTTTAAAAAGTCCCAGGACAGTGAAGTTCTGGAAGTGTAATTCTATAGAGAATCAGGATTCCCACTTACAAAATCACAGTTTTTATTTCCAAAATTAAAAAAAATATTTATCTAGGCTATGTTAATACATAAAGGGTTAATACAGATGCTTTTCTGTTATGTTTCCATTTGATACTTTTGATGTAAAAAGCATAAAGAACTTGTCGTTTCTGAATAATAATAATAATAATAATAATTATAATAATTATTTCATAGAAACCAAGTGTCCTATTTATAATGCAGTTGATTGTGAGAGATGTATTCTATATCTGATTATTACAGGGGAGTTTTACCTAAATATGCCGCTCGTTATGTCACACTAATACGGTATGGGACGACACTGGTGGTGGGAGGGCGGGGGGTTACCGCTGCCCAGGGGCAATGCTCAGTAGGATGCTGGAACCCCTTCTACCCATGATCTGTGATGGTTTATTATATTTTCTTATGTTCGGGACTTATCAGACCCCCGGTGTATATCTGTAGTAATAAGAGGTGCTACACCCCTTCTCTGAGTACCTGTATAGAGACCGTGTTTGTTCCTATACAGGTACAGAATATGACATTATTACTTTGCTTAAGATATAACATTCATGTCTGAATATTAATATCCTATTATCTCCAGCTACGCCCAGTACATAAACGCTTGTGGTTTGGGTGCCACCGTTTATTCACTCTCCTGCCTCGTTTCCCAGCATTAGTATTTTGCTGTCATACACTCTATCTGCATCATAACCTTTCATCCCATAATTCAGCCGGCAGCGATGCTACATGCGAGGGTCCCAGCGAGCGTCGGCTCCATACAATGTTGTTTACTGCTGATGATATATTGTTCTGATAAATCCGTCTACGTTTTGTCGCCTCCCTCCACTCGCTGGGATCTAATGCAATATTGAATTATGGAATGATGCCTCGTTAATCTTACAGATTTTAATACAATCAGTTAAATTTCATTTCTCATTAATTTTAATGCACTATTGTGGGCTGAGCTTTAGATGATTGGTAATCAATCAATGCATCAATCCGATTGATTCAAACCATCTGCAGCAGAAATCTCCCACCACATCTGATAGTCTGCTACAATGTAACTGTGCAGTGAAATGCATCTGTGGGATTCCTGGCTGTGACAAGTCCTCATCTGAGTCAGGCCTGTAGAGGCTTTCAGCCTTTTGATGTCAATAATTTTGATCCCATTCATAGACATTCAAGCAGAGATATTGAAAATGGCCTATCATTGAAGCCAAAGTATTTCAGAAAGCTGAGTGATCACAATTTTGATTTTCCCTAATTCTAGTGACTCGCCTTTCCATGTGCCCAGCCAGGTCACCGAAAAAATGAGATACAAACCGGACTTAAATATACAGTATATCATTAATCTTTAAACATACTGACCAAATAGTCATTAAACTATACAAAGTCAAACAAGTGTCTTTGTTTTTAAGAATTAACCTATGAGCATGATACGATAACATACACTCACCGGCCACTTTATTAGGTACACCATGCTAGTAACGGGTTGGACCCCCTTTTGCCTTCAGAACTGCCTCAATTCTTCGTGGCATAGATTCAACAAGGTGCTGGAAGCATTCCTCAGAGATTTTGGTCCATATTGACATGATGGCATCACACAGTTGCCGCAGATTTGTCGGCTGCACATCCCAAAGATGCTCCATACAAGGCAGGATGGATCCATGCTTTCATGTTGTTTACGCCAAATTCTGACCCTACCATCCGAATGTCGCAGCAGAAATCGAGACTCATCAGACCAAGCAACGTTTTTCCAATCTTCTACTGTCCAATTTCGATGAGCTTGTACAAATTGTAGCCTCAGTTTCCTGTTCTTAGCTGAAAGGAGTGGTACCCGGTGTGGTCTTCTGCTGCTGTAGCCCATCTGCCTCAAAGTTCGACGCACTGTGCGTTCAGAGATGCTCTTAGGCCTACCTTGGTTGTAACGGGTGGCGATTTGAGTCACTGTTGCCTTTCTATCAGCTCGAACCAGTCTGCCCATTCTCCTCTGACCTCTGGCATCAACAAGGCATTTCCGCCCACAGAACTGCCGCTCACTGGATTTTTTTTCTTTTTCGGACCATTCTCTGTAAACCCTAGAGATGGTTGTGCGTGAAAATCCCAGTAGATCAGCAGTTTCTGAAATACTCAGACCAGCCCTTCTGGCACCAACAACCATGCCACGTTCAAAGGCACTCAAATCACCTTTCTTCCCCATACTGATGCTCGGTTTGAACTGCAGGAGATTGTCTTGACCATGTCTACATGCCTAAATGCACTGAGTTGCCGCCATGTGATTGGCTGATTAGAAATTAAGTGTTAACAAGAAGTTGGACAGGTGTACCTAATAAAGTGGCCGGTGAGTGTATATCCATATGCTTTAGCTGGCCCATATATAACACAGGTCAACAAAAAAAAAATTTTTTTCTGGTGTCCAAAATATTTTAATGAATTTGGGGTATTTTTGGGGTGCTGATTCTGAATATGCTATCAGTTTTGCCAGATTGGCTCAAGTTTTTGAGATTTTTGGTATCTTATTTATAGCACTTGTTGGTAAATGCGACGCATCATCTCATTAATTTCTTTGGATTAGTACTTGAACTGAGCAGTTCTCAATATAGTTTTGTGTTAATTAGTGTTCTAAAAGTTTGTTCATAGCTTGATTTTTGCACTAACTTTATGTTGTTGTCTGTTTTCCAGTGAAAAGCATGAACTCATCAAGAAGAAGTTGTCTTAACGATCCAGACTCATTCTGTTACATTTGTGGTGAATACACACTGCCAAAACATAGAAGAAACATAACAGACTTCGTAAAAAAAGTGTATTTTGCCTATTTTGGGGTTATGCTTGGGGACCAAGACAAGTTTTGGGCACCACACATAGTGTGCAAAGCATGTATCGAATTATTACGAAAATGGAGCAAAGGACAAAGAAAAAGCTTCAAATTTGGTGTTCCAATGGTGTGGAGAGAGCCAAAAAATCATCATGATGACTGTTATTTATGGTAAACACAGGTACAGGCACATCTTCACAATGAGGGACAGGCCTTCTTGCAGATTCCATGTTACTCCCATTTTCGTTTCTTATGCTTATTGAATCCTTGCACTTGCACTACACAGAAATAACAGTCATCATGATGATTTTTTGGCTCTCTCCACACCATTGGAACACCAAATTTGAAGCTTTTTCTTTGTCCTTTGCTCCATTTTCATAATAATTCGATACATGCTTTGCACACTATGTGTGGTGCCCAAAACTTGTCTTGGTCCCCAAGCATAACCCCAAAATAGGCAAAATACACTGTTTTTACGAAGTCTGTTATGTTTCTTCTATGTTTTGGCAGTGTGTATTCACCACAAATGTAACAGAATGAGTCTGGATCTTTAAGACAACTTCTTCTTGATGAGTTCATGCTTTTCACTGGAAAACAGACAACAACATAAAGTTAGTGCAAAAATCAAGCTATGAACAAACTTTTAGAACACTAATTAACACAAAACTATATTGAGAACTGCTCAGTTCAAGTACTAATCCAAAGAAATTAATGAGATGATGCGTCGCATTTACCAACAAGTGCTATAAATAAGATACCAAAAATCTCAAAAACTTGAGCCAATCTGGCAAAACTGATGACATATTCAGAATCAGCACCCCAAAAATACCCTAAATTCGATGAAATATCTTTGGCACCAAAAATGCTGTTGACCAGTGTATAATTTGTATTCGGTTAGAGGCACTTTTTTAACCTATGTTTTTTATATATTTCTAATAAAGTTGTATTTTATTCTTAAAAACAAAGACACTTGTTTGACTCTGTATAGTTTAATGACTATTTGGTCAGTATGTTTAAAGATTTAGTGAAGTGTTGCCCACCTTGATATAGGAGAATGGGCTTGGGTCGTATGTTTACAGTATATCATTAATGTGGCTTCTGCAAGAAGGGCACTCCTATATTAATATAAGACCACTAAATTTAGTTCAGAGCTCACACAAGACCCTTATATAAGACCTCAGACAACATCCTTATAATAATATTAAACCCCTATATATATATCTTGCATTCCAGACCAGACCCTTAAATATTTTTGTTATACTCCAGACCCTTATATCATCATCAGGCCCCAGACCAAATCCCCTAAATATATTCAGACCCCATATTTTATGTAGCAAAATTGTCAGACCTCAGATCAGACTGTATACTTAAAGAAGCACTCCTGCTCCTCTTCCTTCTCCTCCTCCTCTTTCTTCACATCCTCCTATTAAACTTTTTATCCTCTTAATATAATGCAATCATCATCATATTATACAGCACTGTGTAATTACAATTGCTCATTTTTCCTTTCTACCCAGTAAATTCTTCTATGTTCTCTGCTCTATATATAAACAGGAAGTCTCTTTATCATTCCCCTCTTCATCTCCTGACCTGGCTACTCCATCCTTTCCCTCTGCCAGGGACTTTTGCAGTGACACATGAAAATAAAATAGACCTCTTGTTTCTACATAGAGCTTAGAAGGATTCAGTTAGTCAGTTTTTAATGAAGCACTCCTCCCATCAAAGACATTATCCTCTTAATATATTGCAGTCATCATATTATATGGCACTGTGTTTTTACAATTTCTCCTTTTCCCTTTATACCCAGATAATTCTTCTCTTTTCATTAGGTCTATGACATCACATGATTATAAACTGACGAGCTGAATCCTTCTCAGCTCTATATAGCAACAGGAGGTAAATTTTCTATGTACGAGTCATCACTGGAAAAATAACTGGCAGGGGGAGGAACAAAGCAGCTGGGTCAGGATTGAATGATAAATGCAGGGAAAGGAGACTTCCTCTTTTTACACAGAGCAAATAAAAGAGAAGAATGATCTGGGTAGAAAGGCAAAATGAGCAGTTGTAAGTACATAGTGCTGTGTAATATTATGACTGCAATATATTCTAGAGGATAAACACTTTGATGGGAGTGAGTCGTCTCATTCCCAACTCTTGTTCTGCTCCTTGCAGAGTGATGGGAGTAAATATTTAGGGAGCTTATTATTAGATTAATCAAGTAGAAGATGGCGAGAAAGTATGTGATGTGGCCAGGGCCGTAGTCGTGGCTGAGAGTATTTGTTTATACTCGCCCTGGTCTACCGCCACATGAAAACAGTGTCCCTTTGTTGGCGTACATGTCTCTCCACTCTCCGAGCCATCAGGGTCACCTTTGGTCTGTTGCAGACTCACTCTCGATGATTGTACACAAATAGAGACAGAGTCCAATTCCAACTTTAAATGAGTAACTTTACTGGTTTCCTTCCTCAACACGTCCAAATCAATTACAGCATTGGCATAGGATTCCACACAGTTTATATCCTTCACTTTCCCTGTGCTCTCCCTCATGTCTTTCAGCACATTCCCGGGTTGTGCCGTCTTGTCCAGGACTGCAGCATCCTCCCTGTCCAGCTTCACTACTTTTAGAGCTTCCCTTGTCTGTTTCGCATCAGACATAAGGGCATCTGCCCACGTAGTAAGCTGCCACATGATAGAGCCACCTGCGCTCCTGTGTTGCTGAAATTTTTGGCCTGCTGGCCTTGGATGACTGGGCTTCTAGCTTGAATGTTATGGAACTGACCGCCCTGTCTGGGTTCTAAGGCCCTACTCCTCTAATGTCGGATGCTCACCGACTTACCCGCAGTTAGCTCCCCCTATGTTAACTATTTACAGGGTAAAACTAGTTAATCCCCTCTAGTGGACCAACTTAGGTACTACACTTTCCCTAGCATTCTATATACATATAGCAGCATACTGGGCAACATGAACTTATCCAGACAAATAAGGTATACATGACAATATTTACAGATCAATAAAATAATCACTTAATCGGGACATGGTTGGGGTCAAGGCAGTCTTTGTGAACCCCTACATTCCCCCTTCCTTTAAGGATGGTTGTCCCCGACCATATAACAATTCAAAACTTTAATATTTTCACATTACAGTATTCCACAGAGTTTGAGAAACATATGGATGAGGTAGATTTACTAGCTCAACATGAGCAGAGTCCTTTCAAAGTCGCAATCTCTTAAAATTATCTGATTCTCAGTCCCCTAGATACACCGGCAATCCATTAGGCTCTGGTCCCGTCCTTCCACAGAACTCAAGCATATACACTGTCCCTCAATACTTTTTCCTCTGCTCCTTATTAATAGGACCTGTCCGTCAGGTCATCAGTCTTTGAGGGTTTTCCCCCTTCCTTTGTGAGAAACACTGCCCTTCCTTCACATGTGTGCTGCCTGTAACTGAGGTACAGTCTATTGCCACAGCTGCACACCCTCCGAAGTAAGTCCAAGGGCAAGGTCCTGCCATCCAGCAGGAAAAGCGCAACAGGCGCAATAAAACTGGAGTAATAAAAAAAATAACACAAAATCAACGTTTTTTACCGTGACCTAGCTTTGGGGTGTCCCAGAGTTCCTTCGTTCATAAGGAAGTGGAACAGTCCCGTTATGCAAATTGTGCAACAGGCACTAATGAAATTCAAAGAGCCATACATAGTTCAGCAGCATACAGGGCAACATGAACTTATCCAGACAAATAAGGTATACATGACAATATTTAGAGATCAATAAAGTAATCACTTAACTGGGATGTGTTTGGGGTCAAGGCAGTCTCTGTGACCCTCTACAAGTACAACGTGCTAACACATGTAGAGGTACTACCTGCTTGTGCAGCCGTCAGTGCTAATAAACGCTTCAGTCTTTTTCATTGCTGTGGAGGAAAAATAGAAAAAATCTTGGGGACGCACATACTTTTGCATGGTACTATCAGTTTACATTTTTGGATCCTACTGGTTTAGGAGCCATTGTACACAGATTTTTAGACTATAAGGCCACGTTCACACGTTCAGTATTTTATATCCATATTTGTAAACCGAAATTAGGAGAGGAACAATCAGAGGGAAAGTATAATAAAAACACGTCACCACTTCTGTATTATGAAAAAGTGTAAATGACCCGGCGATCTCCGGGTCATTTACACTTTTTCTGATTTTGTTGCTATGGCAGCCGAGACGCGATCCTGGCTGACGGATGGATTCCTGGAGTGAGAGGAGGACAGTAAGCTGACAAAAAATTCTTACTTCTGTATTATCACCACTCCTGGTAACAAATACTGATGGCAAATATTGACTGAATACTGACCGTGTGAATAATGGCCCCGTCACACATAGCGATTTACCAACGATCACGACCAGCGATACGACCTGGCCGTGATCGTTGGTAAGTCGTTGTGTGGTCGCTGGGGAGCTGTCACACAGACAGCTCTCTCCAGCGACCAACGATCAGGGGAACGACTTCGGCATCGTTGAAACTGTCTTCAACGATGCCGAAGTCCCCCTGCAGCACCCGGGTAACCAGGGTAAACATCGGGTTACTAAGCGCAGGGCCGCGCTTAGTAACCCGATGTTTACCCTGGTTGCCAAAAAAACCAAACAGTACATACTCACCATCTGATGTCCGTCAGGTCCCTTGCCGTCTGCTTCCTGCTCTGACTGAGTGCCGCCGTACAGTGAGAGCAGAGCGCAGCGGTGACGTCACTGCTGTGCTGTACTTTCACTTTCACTTTGCGGCGCTCAGTCAGTGTGGGAAGCAGACGGCAAGGGACCTGACGGACATCAGATGGTGAGTATGTACTGTTTTTTTTTTTTTTTACATTTACGCTGGTAACCAGGGTAAACATCGGGTTACTAAGCGCGGCCCTGCGCTTAGTAACCCGATGTTTACCCTGGTTACCAAAGAAGACATCGCTGGATCGGTGTCACACACACCGATTCAGCGATGTCAGCGGGACCTCAACGACCAAAAAACGGCCCAGGCCATTCCGACATGACCAGCGATCTCACAGCAGGGGCCTGATCGCTGGTACGTGTCACACATAGCGAGATCGCTACTGAGGTCGCTGTTGCATCACAAAACTTGTGACTCAGCAGCGATCTCGCTAGCGATCTCGCTATGTGTGACGGGGCCTTAAGGCCTAACATTCTCATGCCTGGGGTTATGTTCCCATGAAACATTAATGCGGCTTTTAATAAAGTCAATGTGATTTCATGAATACTCACTGCACATGTAAAGACGCTGTTTAACTGATCGCTATTTATTGTTCATAAACCTCTATTGGTAGCATGAAAAAAAAATTTAATAACACAGTTTGGTTTCTAAACCCTTAATGACCGCCGATATGCTTTTTCACGGCGGCAATTAAGGGTACTAAACCATAGCGCCGCTTTTTAACGGTGCTGTGGAAAATTGTATAGCACCCCCCCAGAGTCAGAATTCCTCCGGGGTCTCGGCTGCCGAACATGATTCGAGTCGGTTTTTACCGAACCTGGGTTGCAATCACTGTTATTAACCGTATAACGGCGACCACAAATAAAAAGTAGGATTTGCCATTTAATTTCTCTCTCCTCTGATGTCATCGCACATTAGAGGAGAGAGAAATAGGGTCCGCGATCCCCACCCAGTACCTGCCGGTGTCCCTGGGTCTTCCTGCTTCCCCCCATGGCCGTCGGTGTCTTCTTCAGGTAAGAAAATAGTGGGCGCATGCGCAGTGTGCCCGCCGAGATATGCCGGCCGGCACCTGGCAACAATGATTTTTCCTATTGGTTCATTTTGATCACTGTGATATACCCTATTATAGTGATCAAAATAAAAAAAATAGTAAATAAAACCCCCTTTTATCACCCCCTTAGTTAGGGAACAATAATTAAATAAAAAATATATATTTTTTTCCATTTTTCCATTAGGGTCAGAGTTGGGCTAAAGTTAGGGTTAGGGCTATTGTTAGGGTTTGGGCTAAAGTTAGGGTTAGGGTTGGGGCTAAAGTTAGGGATGGGGCTAGATTTGGGGTTCGGGTTAGGATTACATTTACAGTTGGGATTAGGGTTAGGTTTGGGAATAGGGTTAGGGGTGTGTTGGGGTTAGGGTTGTACTTAGCGTTGGGATTAGGATTAGATTTGTGTTTGGGTTAGGGGGGTGGTTAGGGTTATGGTTGGTATTAGGGTTAGGGGTGTGTTGGGGTTAGGGTTGGAGTTAGTATTGGGGGTTTTCCACTGTTTATGCACATCAGGGGCTTTGCAAAGGCGGCATGGCGTCCGATCTCAATTCCAGCCAATTCTGCGTTGAAAAAGTAAAACGTGCTCTTTCCCTTCCAAGCTCTGTCGTGCGCCCAAACAGTGGTTTACCACCACATATGGGGTATCAGCGTACTCAGGACAAATTGTACAACAAAGTTTATGGTCCAATTTCCCCTGTTACCCTTGCAAATATACAAAATAGGGGGCTAAAAAATAATTTTTGCGGGAAAAAAATGATTTTTTATTTCCATGGCTATGCGTTATAAACTTTAGTGAAACACTTGGGGGTTCAAAGTTCTCACAACACGTCTAGATAAGTTCCTTGGGGGGGTCTAGTTTCCAAAATGGGGTCACTTGTGGGGGTTTCTACTGTTTAGGCACATCAGTGGCTCTGCTAAAGCAACATGACGCCCGCAGACCATTCCATCAAAGTCTGCATTTCAAAATGTCACTACTTCCCTTCTGAGCCCCGATGTGTGCCCAAACAGTAGTTTTCTCCCACATATGGGGTATCAGTGTACTCAGGACAAATTGGACAACAACTCTTGTGGACCAATTTCTCCTATTACCCTTATAAAAATACAAAATTGCGGGCTAAAAGATAATTTTTGTGGAAAAAAAAATATTTTTTTATTTT
The DNA here is from genome assembly GCF_051348905.1 of Ranitomeya variabilis. Classification (NCBI taxonomy): domain Eukaryota; kingdom Metazoa; phylum Chordata; class Amphibia; order Anura; family Dendrobatidae; genus Ranitomeya; species Ranitomeya variabilis. Next base: position 741,783,218 of record NC_135232.1, on the reverse strand, counting down.
CACGGCTCTACATTATAAACTTTAGTGAAACAATTGGGGATTCAACATGCTCACCACACATCTAGATAAGTTCCTTTGGTGATCTAGTTTCCAAAATGAGGTCACTTGTGGAGGTTTCCACTGTTTAGGCACATCGGGGCCTCTCCAAACGCAACATGGTGTTCAATGTCAATTCCAGCCAATTCTACAATGAAAAAATCAAACAGTACTCCTTCCCTTCCAAGCTCTGCCATGCACCTAAACAGTGGTTCCCCCCCCCCCACATATGGGGTATCAGTGTACTCAGGACAAATTGCACAACAACTTTTGGGGTCCAATTTCTCCGGATACCCTTGGGAAAATAAAAAAATTGCAGGCTAAAAGATCATTTTTTGTGAAAAATAAAAGATTTTTTATTTTCAGGACTCTCCGTTATAAACTTCTGTGAAGCAGTTGGGGGTTCAAAGTGCTCACCACACATCTAGATAAGTTCGTTGGGGGGTCTAGTTTCCAAATTGGTGTCACTTGTGGGGGGTTTCTACTGTTTAGGCACATCAGGGGCTCTCCAAATGCGACATGGCATCTGATCTCAATTCCAGCCAATTCTGCATTGAAAAAGTCAAACGATGCTCCTTCCCTTCTGAGCTCTGTCGTGCACCTAAACAGTAGTTTACCCCCACATACTGTATGGGATATCGGCGTATTCAGGAGAAATTGCGCAACAAATTTTGTGGTTCATTTTCTGTTTATGCTTTTGTGAAAATAAAGAAAACTGGTTCTGAAATAAAATGTTTGTGAAAAAAGTTACTGTCAAACACATAAAGGGTTAATTAACTTCTTGAATGTGGTTTTGAACACCGTAAGGGGTGCATTTTTTAGAACGGTGTCACTTTTGGGTATTTTCTGTCATGTACACCCCTCAAGGTGACTTCAAATGTGATGTGGTCCCTAAAAAAAAATGGTGTTGTGAAAATGAGAAATCGCTGGTCAACTTTTAACCCTTATAACTTCCCCCCAAAAAATTGTTTCCAAAATTGTGCTGATGTAAAGTAGACATGTGTAAAATGTTATTTATTAAGAAATTTTTGTGACATTGATTTAAGGGCTTAAAAATTCAAAGTTTGAAAATTGCAAAATTTTCAAAATTATCGCCATATTTCCATTTTTTTCATATATAAACACAAGTCATATTGAAGAAATTTTACCACTAACATGGAGTACAATATGTCACGAAAAAACAATCTCAGAATTAGCAGGATCTATTAAAGCGTTTCAGAGTTATAACCTCCTAAAGAGACAGCTGTCAGAATTGTAAAAATTGGCCTGGTCATTAAGTATAAAATTGGCTCTGCCACTAAGGGGTTAAGTGCAGAATTTGTGTTTCTGAGAGTAAAAAAAAAGCATAAAAAATGATGCATCAAAAATGCCTAAAAAAGGAGAACACACATTAGAAAATGGAGCAAAAACCCATTACTCAAAGGGGATTAATATTGCGCACTTTGCTGTGGATGCCAACTGGAAAAACACAGCAGAAGAATCAGCGTGTGGGTAACAAGGGCGACTGGGGGGGGGGGTAGTTATGGCTGCTTGTACATAAATAGGCGGGACCGACACAGCTTTTCCCACGAGTTACCTTTCTCTTCCTCTGGTCACTGTAGTCCAGGCAATGAGAGTTCAAGACTGCAGCTTCTTTCCAACAGGGAAATAACTTTTAATGAACGAGAATGAAAGGTAGACAAAAAGACAAAAGGGAAATGTTTCCGGGCTACTGACTGGGGACAGCAGCTTCTTCCCGCCTTTCTGCTGCTGACCCAGCTCACCAACTTAACTACTTACTTTCCCTAACTCTATACACATGACAATACATCAAGGAACATCACCGTAGGGAACATTTGGACCAGGTAAACACAGCACAATCAAGGACATGTGACATCACAGTATAAAACACATATAACATACAGGTAACATATGTACATAAAAGTGCACGGGTGGGTCACACGGAAAGAGGAGAGGGCGCAACTGAGGGGGCCTGCCACCTCCTTACATGTGTACGTTGCCTTAGGAGGCAGATAACAACCAATATGGCTGCTGTTACTCCTCGCAGGTGCTGTCAGCCAGAGACAGATCACTCTGTAATATGGAGGAGATGGGTGATCATTTGCTGGGACAGCAGCCATATTAGTGATCTCCTCACCTTCCCACTGTACTTTCATGGATTTGCACTTTTCATCATTGAACATTTTCATTTGTGAATCCATGTCTTTCAATTGATTGAGATTTGCTCGCAGGGAGAGAATGCTCCATGTCTGCCAGTCACACCAACCTCCAGTGGTAATAAAGCAGAATGGCCGTCAGCTGAAGCTAGTGATAAACTCAGCTCTGCTACATCCACACACCGCCATCCATGGCATTAACACCAGAATGAGCTTTTTCTGTATTTCACTTACCGAGTGGAAAATATCATCAAGCAGGATATTTACGGTTGATGACTTTTATCACTTTTTTCTTCTAGTTAAGATTAGTTTCATTCCTGCTCAATATTCTGATTACCTCATGTCATGACTAAATACAGTCATGGCCAAAAGTGTTGGCGCTCCTGAAATTGTTCCAGAAAAGGAAGTATCTCCCCCTGAAATGTATTGCCCATTAGGGGTTTTTGTGTGAAATGATGTCAAATTTGCCTTTTTTTTCAGTTGTTTTTTTTTTTGTGTGTTATTCCAATAAACACAAATGAAATGAACAAGTGCATAACAAAATGCGTAATTGCAATTATTTTCTTGGAGAAATACTTCATTTTCTGGAACAATTTCTAGGGTGCCAACAATTTCGGTCTTGACTGTATTGTTTTTCATTGTGTATTAATGGGTTAATCAGACTCGGGTATCAAGAGCATATTATGCGATTAGAAGAATCTTGCATCTATCTTCCATAATCAGCACAACATCGTCCTATAGGATACTGTATATAGGGTAATGGCTCTGAGAACTGATAAGGTTTTGCCACTTTCTAATAAGGACCCTTAGGCAAATTCAGACAAACGCTGTACTTCGTGGATTCGTTCTATCCCCAAATTGTGTGAATGACATTCTCCATGTGTAGACCCTTGTGCTTCCTGCATAGCAGCGGACCAGGGGCGGCCTACAGTTAGTAGCCTGGTCCACAACCTGGCGGAGACTTGTGTATGCTGCAATTATATCCTCCTGAACCTCAGGTGCGCATGGAAATAGCCATGTGAACCAGGACACAGGTTAACATTGGCCGTGTTCTGCAACTCGACCCATCAGCTTACACCAGTTTTCTAGCAAAAAATATATTGAAATGTCTCGATTTTTGCAGAAAAACCCACAATGGTCACAGAAATAACTTGAATCTGACAAAAGTAATAATAAATAAAAAAATCTATGAAAATGAACAAATGAAAGTCAGACATTGCTTTTCAACCATGCTTCCACAGAATTTTTTTAAAAATACAATTCGTGAAATAGGCCTGGACAGAAATGATGGTACCCTTAGCTTAATATTTTGTTGCACAACCTTTTGAGGCAATCACTGCAATCAAACAATTCCTGTAACTGTTAATGAGACTTCTGCACCTCTCGACAGGTATTTTGGCCCACTCCTCAAGAGCAAACTACTCCAGTTGTCTCGTGTTTGAAGGTTGCCTTTTCCAGACGGCATGTTTTAGCTTTTTCCAAAGATGCTCAATAGGATTTAGGTCAGGGCTCATAGAAGGCCACTTCAGAATAGTCCAGTGTTTTCCTCTTAGCCACTCTTGAGTGTTTTTAGCTGTGTGTTTTGGGACATTATCCTGTTGCAAGACCCATGAACTGCGACTGAGACCAAGCTTTCTGACACTGGGCAGCACATTTCTCTCTAGAATCCCTTGATAGTCCTGATATTTCATTGTAGCCAGCACAGATTCTAGACACCTTGTGCCAGATGTAGCAAAGCAGCCCCAGAACATAACAGAGCCTCCTTCATGTTTCATAGTAGGGACAGTGTTCTTCTTTTGATATGCTTCATTTTTCCGTCTGTGAACATAGAGCTGATGTGCCTTGCCAAAAAGTTCCATAGGACATTCTCAAAGAAGCTTTGTGGCTTGTCAACATGTAGTTTGGCAAATTCCAGTCTGGCTTTTTAATCATTTTTTTTAACCTCCTTGGTCGTCTCCCATGAAGTCCACTTTGGCTCATACAGCGACGGATAGTGCGATCTGACGCTAATGTTGCTTGAGCTTAAAGTTCACCTTTAATCTGTTTAGAAGTTTTTCTGGCCTCTTTTGTTACCATTCATATTATCCATCTCTTTGATTTGTCATCAATTTTCCTTCTGCGGCCACGTACAGGGAGGTTGGCTACAGTCCCATGGATCCTAAATTTCTAAATAATATGTGCAACTGTAGTCACAGGAACATCAAGCTGCTTGGAGATGGTCTTATAACTTTTACCTTTAACATATTTGTCTATAATTTTCTTTTTAATCTCCCGAGACAACCCTTTCCTTCGCTTGCTCTGGTCCATGTTGAGTGTGACACATACCATGTCACCAAACAGCGCAGTGAGTATCTGTAGCCCTATATACAGGCCCACTCACTGATTCCAAGATTGTAGACACCTGTGATGCTAGTTAGTGGACTTACAGTGATTTAACTTGTCCCTTTTGTCACATTATTTTCAGGGGTACCATCATTTCTGTCCAGGCTTATTTCATGAGTTTTATTGTTTTTGAAATTCTGAGGAAGCATGGTTGAAAAGCAATGTCTGACTTTCATAGTGCATTTTCATAGATCTTTTATTATTACTTTTGTCAGATTCAAGTTATTTCTGTGACCATTGTGAGTTTTTCTGTCATTAAACGAGGGCTACCAACAATTTTGACTACGTGTGAATATGACACAAAGGTGCCACAACATTTCTTATTAATAGCCTAGAGAGGGACCATGGTTATTGGCCCCCCCCACCCGGCTAAAAAAATCTGCCCCCAGCCACCCCAGAAAAGGTACATCTGTAAGATGCGCCTATTCTGGCACTTAGCCACTCTCTTCCCATTCCAGAGTAGGCGATGGGATATGGGGTAATAAAGGCTTAATGTCATCTTGCTAATGTAAGGTGACATTAAGCCAGGTTAATAATGGAGAGATGTCAATAAGACACCTATCCATCATTAATCCAATAGTAATAAAGGGTTAAATAAACACACACTATGAATAAAGTATTTTAATGAAATAAATACACATGGGGCATTGAAAAAAACCAAAAAAACAATATCCCATACCTGTCCGCTGTACAGTCATGTCCCACGATGTAAATCCATCTGAAGGGGTTAAATAATTTTCCAACCAGGAGCTTGCTAATGCAGCTGCCCCTGGCTGTAAAAACTGGGGATTGAATGGAATGCAGCTTCGGCGACTTGCGGTGCTTCGCCCCCTGGTGGCATAAACTCTTATGAACTCTAGCGTGAGAAAATATTCAGAAAAATTCCCACGCTAGAGTTCATATGAGTTTATGCCACCAGGTGGCGCAGCTTCTATGACGGCAACGCAATTCAACAAAGCTGCATTCCATTAATTCCCCAGTTTTTACAGACAGGGGCGGCTGCATTAGCAGGCTCCTGGTTGTAAATTTATTTAACCCCTTCAGATGGATTTACATCGTGGGACATGACTGTACAGCGGACAGGTATGGGATATTGGTGTTTTTTTATTTTTCAATTTTTTTCAGAAGATCAAGGGTCGTCAGTTGGATTGAGAGTACAATAAAGATATTAAAACCCCATGTGTATTTATTTCATTTAAATACTTTATTCATAATGTGTGTGTGTTTATTTAACCCTTTATTACTTTTGGATTAATAATGGATAGGTGTCTTATTGACATCTCTCCATTATTAACCTGGCTTAATGTCACCTTACAATAGCAAGGTGACATTAACCCTTTATTACCCCATTTCCCACCGCTACAGGGGAGTGGGAAGAGAGAGGCTAAGTGCCAGAATAGGCGCATCGCCTTTTCTGGGGTGGCTGGGGGCAGATGTTTTTAGCCAGGGGGGGGGCAATAACCATGGTCCCTGTCTAGGCTATTAATATCTGCCCTCAGTCACTGGCTTTCCCACTTAGGCGGAGAAAATTGCGCGGGAGCCCATGCCAGTTTTTTCCGTGATTTAACCCTTTATTTTAACACCTAGAGCTCCCAAATTTTACACACAGACACTTCTAACATTATTAGTGAGGAATATGTAAAATTATAAGGGATATGAAATGGTTTACTGTATGTAAACCATGTCTCATATCCTGTCAGGTTTGATAAGGAGATAGCGAAAGCCGGCAATTGAATTACCAGCTTTTCTGCTATCTAGCTCTGTATGAAGTATAAATAAATATATATATATATATATATATATATATATACAGTATATGTGTGTGTGTCTCACTGATATATATATGCATCTATCTATACTATGTGTAGACATTTATTTTATCTATTCTATTCTAACCTGTCAGTGTGATTTTACTGTACACCACAATGAATTACCGGCTTTTCTATAGGACACCGGTGCGTATTTCTCGCAATTCACACGCATGTTCCGTGTGTAATCCGTATTTTTCTCACCCCCATAGATTGTCATTGGTGGATTTTTTGCGCAATACGCTGACAAACGCAGCATGCTGCGATTTTCTCAGCCCGTAAAATATGGCCGAGAAATATACGGCTGATGGAAGCTGCCCCATAGAGAATCATTGGTCCGTGTGCAATGCGTTGTTTTTGCGCCTGTCATACGTCCGTATTTCTCTCTAGTGTGAGCCTGGCCTAAGTATGATGTTGGACGAGCAGCAGCTTGTTGACTGTTTCTAAGCAACAGAATATTTTTCTGCATGCTATTTTGGTGATCTGGAAACGTGATGTAGGTAAAAGATGCTAATAGTAGATTTCAAGTATATGGCACAAGTAGCAGTATTATAATTATGCAATATTTCCATCCATTATTAGTCCTGATCAGTCGCTGATGAAGAGCTTCTAGATAGCCGGCTCATTTTTATATTTAATACAAAAGAGAAGAAATGTGACTTTATAGTGCAGCGCCCCAGGATTGAAGACAATTCATCTTTTCTGTGCCAAGACATGCAGAGGCAATAATTGGGCTCCTGCAGGTATTTATAGTTGATGACAACCAATGTAAGGTCAACGGGAGCAAAGTCTGCTAACAAGGGCAGTACAAAAAGCAGTGCCCCATATACTCTGCGCGCCAATATTCTTATAATAAAACTGGAATTAATAGATAAATGGCTGCATCTGCTATACCTACTATTACTATGGTTGGGTTTCAACTTTGCAGGTTTCCTTATGTTATCCTTTCTGTTTTCATGTGCTTGATTAATGCAGGAAAAACACTTTAAAGCCTCTTTCACAGTCAGTGTCTCCAGTACGTGTAGTGAGTTTTCACACAGAGCGCTGCATCATTCACCAGAGGTGACATCATCACTGACATATTCCCACAGTCATGAGGTCATCGCAGTTCAGCCTGGCCTCGATGATGTCACAGTCTGTGTTATTTTTTCAATTAAAGGATTTTATTCTGGCTGTGTCTTTATTTAACATATAACTATAGGATTAGTAATGCCACACGTATTACACACATGGACACATGGACATGGATATCTCCAGTACCGGTTTTTCTGGTACAGGAAATATCAGGAAGTGTGAAACCAGCCTACGGCTATGTGCGCACGTTGAGTAATTTTTTGCAGAAATTTCTACAAGGTTTCTGCATCTCTTGGCAGCAAAAACGCTACCGAAAATTCCACTGCGTTTTTGGTGCGTTTTTGTATGCATTTTTTCCCCTTCATTCAATGGGTCAAAAACGCAAAAACAAAGAATTGACATGCTGCAGATTTAAATGCACAGCAAATACTGAAAGGAAAAAGACTGATCATGTACCCAGCCAGCACTACAGGATTCTCATTGACTTTGCTGGCATAAGGATTCCATAGCATTTTGGGGCCAATTCCGTGTGGAAAAAAACACATAAAAAAAAAAGTAGTAATAATATTAAAAGCAGTGTTTTATTATCGATTTATTAAAGGGTTGGTCTGAACATCATTTTCAGGAGCTCTCTGATCCATTTCCTCCCATCTTTCTGCTTGCTGGGGTCTGGTGTGTTGCTGATTGATTGACAGCCGAGCTCGGACCATTGACATGGTTGTGCTGCCGGCCTGGGCTGTACATTGTCTGGTGCTGCAACGAGAGGCAGATTTGTCTTAGTAGCATCGTAGGAGCGGACGGCACTGATATAGTAGTGGTACAAGTGTGGCGCCCCAGGGTCCTGGTCGTCATAGTAATGTCGCTTTCCTCATGGGGAGAGTGATGTTACGTTTGGAGGCAAGGAAGGATAACTGTCGCCAGGTACCACAAGCATGCAACATATTCACACTCCAGGCCACAAGGGGAGCTTTTGATCCTATTTTACTAGGTGACTCCCCTACAGATAGATATTGTGGTTTTTGGAGGGAAAGTTAGTCAGTCCTTCAGGGAAGCTGTTCCTGGCAGGAGAGAGTTCCTGTCAGAGGACAGAGGAGAGAATTCACGAAGCTGTGCATGCCCTAAGAGCTACAGCTCCCAGAAAGCGGCAAATAGGAAGCCGCATACATTGCAGTGAGCGTGCAGGAAAGCAAAGCACGGGAGAGGATACCAGAAGGGGACCAGCTCCGAGCAGGCTGCCTCCTTCTGAGGTGCAGATAACTGGTAGTCGGAACACCGAGGTAGTAAGGACCTCTACACCTTACTTCAGAGACTAGCAAGACAGTTAATTGCACGTTACCTGTCCTCACCTACACCCAGGAGGCACGGTGACACCGCACAGAGCCGGGTTATTTAAGAGACCCTATAAACAGGCTCAAGTCACCAGTCATACGGGTTTTGTCCTATCCTATATGGGGGACAGAGAGAGAGAGAAACACCACATCTGTGAGGGCCTTACGAGAGTCTTAGCAGTAAGGGACTACACCACTACAGCCAAGGGAAGGCTATTGATTTCCACTTGGACAAGGGGACTCTGGACTTGCCTCCAAACCGGCTGGACCCTACCTGCCCTGTGATCTGGTGCTCTGGACTGTGGCTGCTGAAAACAACAGTAAACAAGGTAAAGAGACTGCAATCCTGTGTCCTCGTTCTTCACTACACCTCTCACCATTCTACTATCTACATACTGGGAAGCCCTTTGGATATACTTCACCTGTGGGAAGGTATACCATGTAGCTGCCATAACATCATCCCAGTGGACCCCTTAAAGCAGCGTTGGTCACCCTGACCGAATACCACAGGTGGTGTCACGAACATAAACTTTATTCCCTTTAAAGACCTTTCCCTTTTACATGGGCGCCCAGAGCCACGGACTGAGTCGTCACCGTGACATCCCCCTGTGAACTCAGGACCCGGTACCGAGTACCCCACGGCCCTGGCGGGGCGACTCACAAGCTCTATATGCTTACATGCATGGTGCTATTTAGTCTAGTATTACTTACGGTAGGGTCAACACTAAAAACTAAACGCAATAAGAATTACAATATTACTAGTGATCATACTTACAAAATGTCTGTGACACTTCAATCTAAACATCTGAAACCCAGTTACAACAGAAATCTCTCCAGTTCTGTTAGTTTGCTACAATGTATCACTTCGGTAAAATGTATCTGCAGCGCCCCAGAGTCCTGGTCGTTGCAGTACTGATGCTCCGCCGCTAAGGGGGGCTATGGTACGTCTGATGGCACTGAAGGAGTTCACCTGACCAGGTATCACAGACACCAATACACTTCACAGTCTGGCCTCCAGGGGGAGCTAAGGGCGCTATGTATTAGGCCACTCCTCACAGTCTGGTAAAACTGGGGGTTGGATAGGAAGTTAGAGAGAAAGCTGACTGGGTTGGAACCAGGCAACATCCTGTGGCAGAGGGTGTTGCAGGGGAAGATTCAGGGGGGTCCCTGTCAGGGGTGGGATCCTGACAGAGGCCTAGCGAACAGAGAGAACGTTACGGGACCGCGCCTGCACCTGATCGCGGCGGAACCCTAAGAAAGGGCAAGAAGCGAGGTTTATTGTGCTGAGTGAGAAACGATCAACGCAACAAGGAGAAACACCAGTAGGAGTCGTGCTGTAAGACGAGGCAACATCCTACTGAGGCGCGCAGCCGGTGGCCGGAACGCCGAGGAAGTATAGAGCTCCAGGCCTAACTTCAAACCTACGGCAGGACAGTACGGCAGGACAGTCAGTTATAGGCGGGCTGTCTCACCCAAATCACCTAAGAAGACATAGGGGGCAACAACAGGAGAGGGGCGACACTAGGGTCCAGGAAGAGCTCCGAGCCTACCCGTCATACGGGTGCGTCCTAGCCATATAATCTGGAGGACGAAGAAGAACATCATAATCGAGTTGTGAGGGAACTTCAGAAACAGACACAACAGTTGTGGGGACTATCCCGTAAGCACAGCAGGGGAGGACCACAACACACAAGCGCTAGAAGGTAGGCACAGATTTCCACCTGCAAAGGGAACTCCGGAGGTGCCATCGGACCGGCCGGACTTGCGCAGCCCGGTTAACCGTATTCCGGACTGAGGATCCTGAAGCCTTCAGTAAAGCGGTAAAGAGACTGCAACCTGGTGTCCTCGTTATTTACTGCGACCTGCACCGCACCATAACATCATCACCACCCACACCTTTCATTGGGCGCCCCTCAGCAGGGTCACGGACCGGGTCTAGCCACCGTGACAACCCCAGGACAGAGACTCAGAGGCCCGGTACCGGGTACCCCTCGGCCCTGCGGCAGTGGGGGCCCTACATATCAGCCTGAATTCCAGGCTGTTTATCTCACAGAGGATTGTCTAGCTTGTTATTAGAGATGAGCGAAGCCGAATTTAAAAGTTCGGGGTTCGTACTGGACAGTTAGTGTCTGGAGCAAAATGCCGAACAAGGACTTCTCCCAAAAAGCCTCTGCAAAGTCTGAGGGGAGTGAGAGAGAGAGAGGGAGGGAGAAAGAAAGAAAGAAAGAAAGAGAAACAGAGAGAAGGAGAAAGAGAGGAGGGAGAAAAAGAGAGAGGGAGAGAGAGAGGTTGAGAGGGAGAGAAAGAGAGGGAGAGAGAAAGAGACGGAGAGAGAGAGGGAGAGAGGGAGAAAGAGAGGGGGAGAGAGAGAAAGAGGGAGAGAGAAGGAAAAGGGAAAGGGAGAGAAAAGGGGATGGAAAGGGACAGAGAGGAAAAGGGAGAGATATTTTTTTCCAGATCCAAAGATGGTAAAGAATTGAAACATAAAGTATTTTAGCAAGTTCAATAATTTTTCATTATACAGTGATGCCTTCTTGTTATAACTGTTTCTGGAAAAGCTGTGTGGTTATCATTATGACTTTTGTAAAGGTCCCACTGGAGACTGATATATTCATTGCAGACCCTTATATTTACAGTAGTGTTCAAAATAATAGCAGTCCAGTGTTGTCCATGCATTTCTCCTTGAAAACCTGAGAAATATGGGTCATTAGAGACATTGTGTTCAGAAGAACAGCGGACTTTGATTAAAAAGTTTGTTGGAGAGGGTTAAACTTATAAAGAAGTGCAGACAATGATCGGCTGTTCAGCTAAAATGATCTCCAATGCTTTATAATGGAAAGCCAAACCAGAGAGACATGGAAGAAAACTGAAGACGACCATTCTAATGGATGGAAGAATAGCCAGAATGACAAAGGCTCAGCCAATGATCGGCTCCAGGATGATCACAGACAGTCTCAGGTTACCTGTGAGGACTGGGACAGTTAGGCTACTTTCACATTTGCGTTTTAATCTGCAGCGTTTAATCCGCAAACGCAAGGACACGAAAAACGCAAGAAAATGTGTGTAAACGCAGCGTTTTAAAACCGCATGCGGTTAACGCATGCGTCATAAATACGCTGCGTTTACATGCTTTTTTATGCGTTTTTCATGCGTTTGCGTTTTTTGTGCGCATGTTGAAAAAATTTACAGGAGAAAAATCTAGATCACAAGAAACAGCCAATGGGACTACAGAGGGCGTGTATTACGGGATATCTATATATATAGACCCAAGGACATCTGAAATCTTCAGATTTTGCTCCTGTATCCTGTGACAAGATGGATCTTCACATGGATGGCTTTTACTTCAAACTGGATCTAAGCATCAAGATTTTTCTGGCGTGTGCGTTTGCTTGGGAGCAACACCGAAACCGGGAAAGACAGAGAAGGACACGGCGTAGGCGTTTTTGGCAACACCCCATTGTAGAACTGCGGGAGAGCCGTGGTGCATATCACACCCTGTATGGCGAGCTCAATGAGAACCAAGAAAAATTCCCGGAATATACAAGGATGTCACAAGACTCTTTCCGGGATTTGCTTGATTGCGTCCAAGGAGCCATCCGGAGACAGGACACACAGCTCCGTAGAGCGATTCCACCAGAGGAACGTCTCCTGGTTACCTTAAGGTACGTAATAATTCTAAACAAATGCTAGTCATAATTTTTGCTGGTCTGACATGTATTTTTGGCATTTTTGTAAATTATTTTTTCTTTCTACAGATTTCTAGCAACTGGAGAGAGCTTGTCATCCCTTCATTTCCAGTACCGCCTTGGAATTTCCACCCTGTCCGGAATTGTTTTTGACACCTGCCGGGCTTTATGGACCATTCTCCGTGAAGAATTTATACCCATACCCACGGAGGACATGTGGAAGGAAATTGCTGAAAAATTTTGGACTGTTTGTGATTTTCCCAACTGTTTGGGTGCGGTGGATGGGAACCACATCCGGATTATCAAACCAGCCAGAACGGGATCACAGTTCTTCAACTATAAGAAATATTTTTCACTTGTTCTCATGGCAATAGCCGATGCGGACTGTCGCTTCATTGCTGTGGACATTGGTGCTTTTGGCCGTGGCAACGATTCACAGACTTTTAAAAACTCTGATATGGGCCGACGTGTTTATGGCAAAAATTTTAATTTCCCACAGCCACAACCACTCCCCAACACTCAAGGCCCACCGCTGCCATTTGTAATGGTTGGGGATGAGGCCTTTCAGATGAGTGAAAATCTCCTGAAGCCCTATTCAAGTCGGGACTTGAACCGCACAAAACGGATCTATAACTACAGACTAACCAGGGCCCGCAGAACAGTAGAGTGCCTTTGGGATTATGGTGTCCAAATGGCGCATTCTAGCAACTGCCATAAATCTAAAAATGGAGACAGTGGATGAGGTGGTAAAAGCCTGTGTCGTTCTCCACAATTTCATTATGGCTAAGGAGCGACCCACCATAGAACTTGATGAACCTGTTGCAAACCCTTTGCCTGATTACCGTCATCACCCGCTGCGGTCAACAGTTGAAGTAGGCCACATGCGGGACCAATTTGCTGCCTTTTTTGATTCTGACATTGGACGTGTGCCATGGCAGGACAATATGGTGTAAAATGTCCTGCTGGCTTCGGGTCTGTAAAGTTATGTTTTAAATGTTAATAATGTTTTTTCTAATAAAATAATTGTGTTTTACTTTCTTCACCATGTCTCCTATCTATTTCCTTAACAAACCACTTTGGGTTTTTGGGCTTAGGTTGTTGACGTCATTGCGTCCTGTCTTGGTTCACCAGTAGCTATTTGCCGCAGACTGTATAGACGATGGCTGTTAGGTGTCGCAGTATTTGTCCAGTACTTAACATCAGTATTTGTAAGCCAAAACCAGGAGTGGTAGTTAAATGCTTAGTGGTGCATATGTGTTTATTGAACTTTTCCTCACATAGTTCCACTCCAGGTTTTGGCTTACAAATAGTGCTGTAAAATACTGAGCAAATACTGACAGTGTGACGGCAGCCTACACCACAGATCTATAGTCATCAAGTCAGGTGTCAGAAATAATCAATTCATGATGCAAATGGCTCTTGAATTCATTTTTCCTGACACTTGTCCGGGTGAATATAGATATGCCATGTATGACGTACATTGTCCCTTCACTTTGTGTGAAATATATGTAATGTACCAAGAAGATAAAATGGAGGTAATACAATGCATTTCTCAAATCAGCAGGTCAGGGGTCATAAATAATGTTTCTGATAAGACACGACCTGCTGAGTATAGTTGTGCTGTGTATTACCACCATTTTGTCTTCTGTGTGCAACAAAAAGTCACGGAGTAAACAGAAAGAAGTGTTTTTGGAGAAAATACAAGTGTTATTTTTGGGGTCAACCTCATATCTCTCAACCAAACACACACCAAGCTTCAGTGTTCTGCTAAGTAAGTACTGGAGGTTGGAGGTGGCCCCCAAAAAAGTGTTCGACGCATTTTTTGTTATTGCCGCACGGTGTGTGTTGACGGCGGCGAAATACACAATTAACCAAACCTTATTGGGGCAAAACACAGGTTTATTTTAGCAAACACAAACAAACAAAAAAAAAATTTAACTGCCCCTGCTTGGGGTTGAGTGCCGATATTGTGGGGTGTCGAGCTGTGAGGTCTGGCTTACTGTAGCCGACATAGGGGTGGCAGGAGAAGGCGCTATAAAACTGCTGGGGTCAGGAAATTCAGGGATTGGGCTAGACACATGAGAGGGCTGAGACACACTGGAAGGGTGAGACAAACCAGACATTACAGACACATTGGGAGGTGAGGGGGGAGGGATAGCTATGTTTTTTTTTTGCTTTGTTTTGCCTTTCCCTTTCTTGGGTTGGCGCGGGTGTCCTGGGAGCCTTGTTGGGCTAATTGGTATCGGCCTGGCTGTGGTGGCCGACCTGTTGCGGTCTGTGTGCCTTTGCTGCGGCATAGTTGTTGTGGTGGCGGGTAACGCCAGGGCAGGGTCCGGCAGCGGCATTGTTGTTGCGGTGGCGGGGAACGCCAGGGCAGGGTCCGGCAGCGGCACTCTTGTGGTGGCGGGGAACGCCAGGGCAGGGTCCGGCAGCGGCACTCTTGTGGTGGCGGGGAACGCCAGGGCAGGGTCCGGCAGCGGCACTCTTGTGGTGGCGGGGAACGCCAGGGCAGGGTCCGGCAGCGGCATTCTTGTGGTGGTGGCGGGGAACGACAGGCCAGGGTCCTGCGGCTGCAGCATGGTGGTGGCAGTGGAGGAGGCCCAAGCAGGAGCAGCAGTTGTCATGGTGGTGGCGGTGGGCTGACCCACTGCACTGGGCATGGTGGTGGTGCTATAATACGGTCCGGCAGTGTTTGGAATGGAGGTGGCCGTGCAGTGGTATGCAGCAGATGTTGGCATTGAGGTAAAGCGTGACAGTGTGGGCACTGGTGGAAATGCCCCCACTGTCTGCTGAAAATACCGACTCTGCTGCATAGCCTGCACGTAAGCAGCATTGCAGGCCTGCATAACAGTAATCTGGAGATCGGGACTAAGGTGTTCCGACATGCCCTGTTCTATATGATTAAAAAAATGATGTGCTGGCCTCTGGAGGTCGGCTTTCACTTGGGCAAGGGCTGTGGTAACCTCCTGGATACGTTTGCTCATATGACTAATGGCAGTATCCAGTCGGTCACCCATCGCCTTGAGTCCCTCGTGGAAGACCGAGCTCAAGTGCAAAAACTCGGGCATGAGTGACCTGTCCGCGGCCCTCTGCCGCTGCCAGGGGGAGCCCATAAAAAATTGGCTAGAGGCAGAGGACTGGGGAAGGGGAACACCTGATGGACCAGCTTCCTGGTCTCCAGGTTGTGTGGCAGGCCCACCTGCTGCAGCGCTGGAGGATGGCTGGGACGGGTCCGTGGCTGACACAGGTTTATTTTAGCAAACACAAACAAACAAAAAATGAAGGATGAAGGACCACTCCAGAACCTGGGCCAACAGTGGAGCTCCAAGTGCTGTCAAAAAAAAAAAAAAAATTAATACAAAACATTTACAAAAAGATAACTCCAGAGTTATATAAACATTCAGATAGGGAGAGGTCACACTAGCACTATTTGGAGTGAATTTTACATCAGAATTTGCAAGCCAGGAGTACAACAGTAGGAAGAAAAGTTTCATAAAACCATATGCTCAACTTCTGCATGCATCAACCACTCCTTGTTTTGGATTCAAAATACTGATGTAAAATATGAAGAGGCGATACAAGCCATATCTCTATACAAGCCATATCTATACTAACCAGGACAAGTGCCAGGAAAAATGAATTCAGGAGCCATTTGCATCCTGAATTCATTATTTCTGACACCTGACTTGATGACTATAGATCGGTTGTGTAGGCTGCCGTCACACTGTCAGTATTTGCTCTGTATTTCAAATCAGTATTGGTAAGCCAAAACCTGGAGAGGAACTATGTGAGGAAAAGTATTCAAAGAACACGTACCCCACTTCTGCATGTATCAATCACTCATGCTGTGATTTTTTTTCTTGTCCGATCAGAGCAGGAAAAAAAAACGACATTGATAACATCAGCATAGAATTAAATTGGTACAAATGCAATCCGATTTTTAATCGGACTGCATTTATCCGATTTAATCGCAAGTGAGAGCTATCCCTTAGGCCGGTTTCACACATCAGTGCATCTGGTACGTGTAGTGACAGTTTTCTCACGTACCGGAGACTCGGACACACGTAGACCCATTCAAATGAATGGGTCTATGCAGAAGTCAGCGTGTTTTCACAGACCGTGTGTCCGTGTGCAAAACACGCAGACATGTCCATTTTTACCAGGACACACGGGCCGCAAAACGTACACTGTCCTCCGTGCGCACAGACGGCCGAGGGAGAAGCAGCGCTACTGTAAGCCGCTGTTCCCCTGTGTGTGGTGCTGAAGCCACCTGTCATTCCTTCTTCCCTGCTCGGCCGGCGAGCAAGGGAGAAAGAATGAAAGAAAAAAACAACGTGGGGTCCCCCCTATATTTTTAAACCAACCACATAAAACTCACAGGTGCGGGCTGCTGTTATTCTCAGACTGGTAAGGGGTCATGGATATGCCCCCCCCAGCCTAAAAGCATCATCTCGCAGCTGCCCAGAAAAGAAGCATCTATTAGATGCGCCAATTCTGGAGCTTTGCCCGGTTCTTCCCACTTGCCCTGTAGCTGTGGCAAGTGGGTAATGAGGAGTTAATGTCACCTTCCTATTGCAAGGTGATATTAAGCCGGCTTAGTAATGGAGAGGTGACAATAAGACACCTCTTCATTATTAATTCTATAGTTGTTAAAGGGTTAATCAAACAACACACAGTAAGAATAAAGTCTTTTAATGAAATAAAAAAATAAACACAGTTTTGCCATCTTTATTAGTCTGCCATTCCAAGCAAAGCCCTCGATCTCCTGTAAAAAAAAAAAGTTAAAATAAAAAAGCAACATTATACCCATACCTGTCCGGCGTACAGTCAGTCCCACACTGTAATCCATGTCTGGGGAATGTACAGTTTACAACCGGGAGCGGAGCTAATGCGACCGCCACTGGCTGCAAACTACTGGGAAATGAATGAGACACTGTGGGCACTGGCTCAGTAACTAGCGGTGATGTCACTGAGTCTGTGCTCCCTGCTTCTTATTTATTCCCCAGTAGTTTACAGCTGGGAGCGGTCGCATAAGCAATGCTCCCGGTTGTAAACTAATAAAGGTGGCAAAACTGTGTTTATTGTTTGATTTCATTAAAAGACTTTATTCTTACTGTGTGGTGTTTTATTAACCCTTTAACAACTATAGGATTAGTAATCAATAGGTGTCTTATTGACACCTCTCCCTTACTAAGCAGGCTTAATGTCACCTTACAGTAGGAATTTGACATTAACCCCTCATTACCCACTTGCCACCGCTACAGGGCAAGTGGAAAGAACCGGGTAAAGCTCCAGAATTGGAACATCTAATCTGGGCAGCTGCGGGCTGCTGTGTTTAGGCTAGGGGGCCCATATCCATGGCTCCTTACCAGCCTGAGAATAGCAGCCTGCACCTGTGAGTTTTGTCTGGTTGGTTTAAAAATATATGGGGGACCCCATGTTGTTTTTTCCTTTCATTCTTTCTCCCCTGCTCGCCGGCCGAGCAAGGGAGAAGGGATGACAGCCGGCTTCAGCACCACACACAGGGGAACAGCGGCTTACAGTAGCGCTTCTTCCTGGCAGCCGTTCATGTCGTACTGATGCGGCACATGGGCGGAACATGGTTGCCACACGTGTGCCGCATGTAGTACACACATGGACACGGATATCTCCGGTACCGTATTTACCGGTTCCAAAAATGTCAGGATGTGTGAAACCAGCCTTATTCTGAATCTTTTCTCACATAACTACTGTATATATCAATCTGTTCAGTACCCCCTGCTCTATACCATGGTGTCTGTAGATTGGAAGGCATTTTTATAGTGACAGGTTCATTTAACCCCTTCATAACCGATGACGTATAGGTACATCATAGGTTGTGTCTCCCCCTTTTGGTGCAAGCTCCGGTGCTGGACCCACATCTTTTCAGACACATGACAGCTCATCTAATTAGCTGTCATGTGCACTTATCAGCCGCGGGTAGAATCACGATCCACCTGTGACTTAACATGTTAAATGTCACTGTCAATCTCTGACAGTGGCATTTAACATGAGTGCGATGGAAGTGCATCACAAACCCCACCTATCGGTTCCCCTGTGACATGATTGCAGGGCGTCAATGGGTTGGCTTCACAACCAGGGTCTCCAGGAGACCCTCGTACTTGTCATTGTAGATCTGCTGTGAATTATAAAAGTTCAAATCACCCCTCTTTTGCCTCATTCAAAATAAAATTAAAAAAATACACATTTGTGGTATCGCTGCATTCAGAAACACCCAATCTATAAAAATATGAAAAGAATGAATTCCGATGCATGTCCAGCATGAGATTTCTATCTTGCTGGAACTGTAAGATGCTGCTTTCTTTTACGCAGCAAAAACATGCAGCGTCAGACCCTCACATACACCTACGGTAGAACGCCTATAAGACGCCGTACCCACTTAATAAAACAAGAGTCCAGTTTTAGCACAGATGTATGTGACAGGGATAGTATGATGCTAAGGTCACATGCACACATTCAGTATTTGGTCAGTACCTTACATCAGTATTCGTAAGCCAAAGCCAGTGTGAACATGGCCTTATCATGACAAGTTTGTCTGCTCTGCTGGGCCAATTCCACTCTACACCACGCTTTGTCCAATTTAAAAAAAAATGACGGTGCTGGCTAAAATTGGCATAAAAACACCAAAAGTTTCCAAATTTTTGCCCAACTATGAGTTGGGCAAAAATATTGTGGCATGTCAAGTAATTTTGCGCTAGAGTCTAAGGCTGCTTTCACACATCAGGTTTTTGCCGTCAGGCACGATCTGGCGAATGCTGAAAAAAAGGATCCGTTGCAGATTGTGAAAAACTGATGCGACGGATCCATTTTTTTCTACGGATCCGACTAGCTGATCCAGCTAATTGTATCCTAAAAAAATCTGAGCATGCGCATTTAAAAAAAACAGAATCCGGCACCGGAATCGTCATTTGATGGATCCGACGTCCATAGACTTACATTCTAGCAAAAAACTGGAAGTGCCGGATCTGGTGCCGTCCGGTTTTTGCCGCAGACAAAAAACGTAATTTTGTATGTTTTTTCCAGATGCCGGATAAACACTTTTCGGAAGATGGAAGAAACATGAGGCCATCCGGTGCAATCCGGCGCTAATGCAAGTCTATGAGAAAAAACGGATCTGGCGGCAGCTGCCGCCGGATCCGTTTTTTTCAAAAATCACCGGGTTGAGCCTGACAGCGAAAACCTGATGTGTGAAAGGGGCCTTACTATAAAACTGATTAATTTGGCTCTACATATTAAATGGAGACTGAATACACAAAACCGTAGAAGATTTTTAATCAAGACTGTTTGCAAAGACCATAAGTAACAAATCAAAGCGAGCTGACAACCAATAGCGGTAGTGCGATGGGCATGAGTTGGGTGGTCACACACCTTCTGTCACCTGTGGAGACCAGGAGAAACTGCTGAATAGATTAATTACACATATTTCACAGAGGTGGATACTTTTAAGCCCTCGATGAGGAAGATATCATTACAACATGTTCAGCGGATGACACATTTTTCTCTGCAGTCAGAGGATATAATAGAAAATGAAAAAAAATTGGATTTCAAATATTAATTTGTACTTCCTTGGAAAATGTTATAACAGCCCATCATAAATTTACATTCTTCCCGGTGGACCTAGTGGCGGCCCAATCGTGAAGCCAACGAAGCGGCATATTTCACCAATCGTTGTACAGATAGGACCCTGATGAGGTTTGGCAGCAGGCGGCATTGCTACATATTATGTGCTGTCCAATGAGGAGAGCTATTACAACATGGTAAATTCTGAACCTTCTGAGTCTTTGAGCCTCCACAATTCAGCAGCGGTTGCGTCACTTGATAATTCTGGAGCGTTTCAGACTTCTACGACATATGGATGAGCTTTTCTAAAAAGAAATCTAATTCGAAGGGTTTTTATACTTTTGCAACCATTGTTTTAACTTAATGCGTTTTCATTATTCCAAACCATCTAATATATAAAAATGATGCAAGTTTGCAAATAGTCTTGATTAAAAACTCTACCGCTTAGTGTACACAGCTTGTATACTGACCTATGTGTTTCCATGGCTACAAATGAAAATGTGCTGACAGTTTGACAATGCAGATATACTCCGTTCTAACCAAGGACTGTGACCACCGTATTAGCAAGGACATTTTTATAAATAGTATTTGTGAAATTTCTTTATTCTTATTTTGGTTATATATATTGGAGCTGAAGAAATAGTTAAAGTATTTAGAAAGAATAGCATTTAATAAAATGACTTCTTTATGTAGCCAGTGACTTTAATGCATTCGGATCCCATCCCTTGTACCCTGGTGGTTGGGTTAAAGAAAGGATCCCTGTGGCAAATAGCGACGCTTCATGGGGTTTTGAGGATTTTAAAAACAAAACTACTTTCCCCCAAAGCGGTGCCACACCTGTCCATAAGTTGTTCAGCTGCAGCACTAGAGACCCCGGATTCATTATTGCTGTTTCTCCAGTTTTCTGAATTGATTTGCTCCTTTATAGTGGCTTTAATATTTGTGCCTTATCCTCTATATGTTTTGTGCCACTTTTTAAGTTGTGTTTCTTTTTTAAGACTTTTACCAAATGTCGCTTTATTTTGGCACAACTCACTCCAGTTTCCTTCTGGAATAACGTTTCCGAAGAAGTTTTCAATCTGGCCCTTTCTTTTTCGACTTTTTAAAGGATTAGCAATTTTTGGTGCTGAAAATTTGCAAAAAAAACAAACCCCAGTTAAATACAAAAATTAACAGCAGTTTTGATATTGCGCCAAATATGCATCTCATAAGCCATTTTGAAGAATTTGACACAAAAAATGTCAGAAGATATAATACATTGACAAATAACCAATTACAAATGATGAATTGGACCGTATATGTCTATAACCTCCAATATAAGGTAAATTATTATAACGGGGCATAATCTGTGTGTTCTAGGCGCATGCAGGTCCGGCTGCCACCCTACAAATGGCTACTGCGAGAGTCCTGGAGAATGCAGGTATGTGCTGTGCAGAAGATGTAATTTTACACTTGGCGTTGGACAAGGCGTATTCCTTGGCCGGACACTATCCTGCACTGGGTATACGTTTTGCATGTAATGTTCCTGTTACAAGAGGAATCTAGGTTTTCTGGCACCCGGGGCAAGAATTCGGTTTGGCACCCCCTTCCCCCAAGCACATATGCGATTTGCACACTTAGGCCTCTTTCACACGTCCGCTTATTTCCATTACAGGAAAAAACGGTACTGGAGATATCCATGTCCATGTGTAATACTTGTGGCACATATGTGGCAACTGTGTGTCGTCCGTGTGCTGCATCAGTACCACACGGACAGCCGCCGGGGAAGAAGCTCTACAGTAAGCGCTGTTCCTCAGCAGCGGTTGCTGAAGTTGGCTCTCATCATTCTCCTGTGCTCTGCTGGCGATCAGCGCGAGCAAAAGAGAATGATGAGAGTTATATTAAAATCAGAATGATAACAGCAGGTGGGGGCTTTTGGGACTATTACTCCCATCATCCGACATCTGCTGCCTTTAATAACAGTAACAGCAGGAGTCGATGATCGGGGTATTCCTCACCCGCCACCTGCGATATAACTAAATAAATGAATGAAAAACCCGGTGTGAGTTCTCCCTATTTACTTTAACCAACTAGGCAAAACTCACAGCTGGGGGCTGCAACCCTCAGCTGTCAGCTTCAGCAAGGTTGGTTATAGAATAGCTGGGTCCCCATGCTGTTTTTTTAATTATTTATATTAATAATAAAAAATTGGCATGGGATCACCCCATTTTTGACAGCCAGCCTTGCTAAAGCTCACAGCTGGGGGCTGGTATTCTCAGGCTGGTAAGAGGCCATTGATATAGGCCCCCCCAGCCTAAAAACATCAGCCCGCAGCTGCCCAGAAAAGGCACATCTATTAGATGCGCCAATTCTGGCACTTTGGCCTGCTCTTTCCACTTGCCCTGTAGTGGTGGCAAGTGGGGTTCATATTTGTGGGGTTGATGTCACCTTTGTATTGTCAGGCGACATCAAAACCATGGCTTAATAATGGAGAGGTGTCTATAAGACACTTCTCCATTACTAATTCTATAGTTATATGTTAAATAAAGACACAGCCAGAATAAAGTCCTTTAATTGAAAAAATGAAATGACACAGCTTCCTTTAATATTCTCAATTAAACCATACTTACGACCTCGCCTAATTCCACCAAGCCCTCATTTTCCTGTAATAAATATAAAATAAAAAAACAACAATAAACCATACATGTCGGCCGTTCTGTCCCATGCCATGATTCATGTCTGGGGCTAAATAGTTTTCAACCTGGACAATGCCAAGATGCGACCGTCCAGGTTGAGAACCACTGGTGAATGAGATGCTGCGAGCGCAGCCGGTCTGAACTGCAGTGACCTCAGGACCGTGGGAAAATGCCAGTGATGAGGTCACCACTGTTCAAGTTTACAGCAGATCACTGAGAAAAATATAGGATTAGAATGGAGAGGTGTCACCTGACAATACAAAGGTGACATCAACCCCACAAATAATACCCCTCTTGCCACCACTACAGGGCAAGTGGGGAGAGTCAGGCAAAGCACCAGAATTGGTGCATCTAATAGATGTGCCTTTTCTGGGCAGCTGCGGGCTGCTGTTTTTAGGCTGCGGGGCCTATATCAATGGCCCCTTACCAGCCTGAGAATACCAAAACCCAGCTGTAAACTTTAGCAAGGCTAGTTGTCACAATTTGGTCGGATCCCATTCCGTTTTTTTCATTATTTAAATAATTTATTCTTGATATCCAACCTCGCTGAAGCTGACAGCTGAGAGTTGCAGCCCCCAGCTGAGTTTTGCCTGGTTGGTTAAAGAAAATAGGGGGGAACCCAAGTCGGGTTTTTCTTCATTTATTTACCGTATTTTTTGGCATATAAGATGCACTTTTTCCCCCCCAAAAAAGGGGGGAAAATGGGGGGTGCGTCTTATATTCGCAATGCAGGCTTACCGTGGACCGTGGCGGCAGAGGTGCGGCGGCAGAGGTGCGGCGGCAGAGGTGTGGCGGCAGAGGTGTGGAGATGAGGAGGCGCAGTGAGCGGGGTCCCTTTCCCCCGTGAGGTGATGCAGCAGCCCCGGTAATGCAGCAGGGCCGGGTGAATCCTGTTGTTATCGGTGCGCGCGGCCATCTTCCTGAGGCCGCGCGTTCGCAGATGGAGCTCTGCTGCCCGGGGCTTCAGGAAAATGTCCGCGGGATGCCGCGCGTGCGCAGATGGGGATCGCGGCGGCCATTTTCCTGAAGCCCCGGGCAGCAGAGCTCCATCTGCGAACGCGCGGCCTCAGGAAGATGGCCGCGCGCACCGATAACAACAGGATTCACCCGGCCCTGCTGCATTACCGGGGCTGCTGCATCACCTCACCGGGGAAAGGGACCCCGCTCACTGCGCCTCCTCATCTCCACACCTCTGCCACCACGGTAACCACAGGATTCACCCGGCTCTGCTGCATTACCGGGGCTGCTGCATCACCTCACCAGGGAAAGGGACCCCGCTCACTGCGCCTCCTCGTCTCCACACCTCTGCCACCACGGTAACAACAGGATTCACCCGGACCCCTCTCACGCCATACCTCTCACTGTGCCTCCTCATCCCAACACCTCTGCCGGTAACCACTGCTGCCACCCTCCCATGGACACCAGGCCGTGGCGTCGCCCACCTAAGCAGGAAGGGACCCTGCTCAGGTGCACGCCGTACCGCCTCACCCCACCTCTGCCGACACCATGCCTCCTGTGACCCTGCTCTGCCACCGCCAGCCCACAGGTAAGATACTGTAAATTCGGACAATAAGACGGACCCCCATCTTATAAAAAATCTTTTTTTCTGCAATTTTCACCCCAAATTTGGGGTGCGTCTTATGGTCCGGTGCGTCTTATAGTCCGTGAAATACGGTAGTTATATCGCAGGCGGCAGGTGAGGAATACCCTGATCATCCGCTCCTGCTGTCACTGTCATTAGCGGCAGCAGGTGTCGGATGATGGGAGTAATAGTCCCAAAAGCCCTCACCTGCTGTCATCGTTCTGACTTTAATCTAACTCTCATCATTCTCCCCTGCTTGCGCCGATTGCTGGCAGAACAGGGGAGAATGATGAGAGCCATCTTCAGCACCTGTCGCCGGGGAACAGCGCTTATTGTAGCGCTTCTTCTCCAGTGCCGATGTGTGTCACATGGATGACATCAATGTGTGTTCTCCAAGTGCATGTGTGCGGAACATTTTGCCACCCGTGCTGATGGTAAAAAACAGACATGTCTACATGTGGGCACATGGCACACAGTCCGTGGAAACACACTGACATGTGCACAGACCCATTCATTTGAATGGGTCTACATGTATCAGTGTCTCCGGTACTTGTGAAAACTGTCACCGCACTTACTGGAGACAAGGATATGTGAAAGAGGCCTTACTCAGGTGCCGACGAGCTGCTCTCCCTACTGCTCTCAATGTTCAGTGATAATCTGAGAGAAGCAGAAGAGAAGCTCGTTGTCACATGACCATACGTATGAAAATCACATATGAGTGAAGTGTCCATGTGATGACTGCTGGAACCTGCAGAGCTGAATCTCGGCAGTGTTGTGAATCTCAACACTGCAGCTTCTGAATTGGCACAGCGAATGCACTGCACACCTTTAGGATTCTCCCTTGCCAGAGGCAAGTGTGGACAGTCATGTCAGCACAAGCAAGCTATTTGGACACTTCTGGCCACATTCCGACTAGAGATGTTTGACCTCGCTCAGTTCATTTTCATTGAGTGAGCCCCACATGTTTAGTCAGCATGTGACGGCACGTATGTAAATCGCCAGCACGAGAGAATCCTGACAGCGTGCAGTGAGAACTGTGAGAATTCAGAAGTCTGCAGTCACACAGAATGACTGCAGAGTCATCACAAGCATGGACAACCCCTTTAATGCTCCTAACATAAATAAAAATATGAGAATTCATGAGTATCACAAATAACATTTACATCCAGGTACCTGACAGATGACGTCATCTCTGGAGTCGTTCTCCTTCATTTCTTCATCTTGTCCAGACCCAATGATGAGTTTTCTCATCCACAGCTGTCTCTGCAAACTTCCATCTTCTCCGGTCTTGTGCAGCACAACCCAACATAATGCCCTTAAAGAAAGCAGTGTCATCATAATGCTCCCAAATAAAAATATCTGTCCTACGCTGAGCCCTTGAATAAATAATTACCCCTCACTATATTCCCAGCACAAACTATGACCCCCACTGTACCTCTTATGGTACATGCTCTTCACACTGCCCTCTCCTTTCCATACTGGGACCTCTCTTCACACTGTCCTCTCACACTGTGTCCTGCCTATAGGGCACAGTCTCTATACTGTACCCTGTAATCACACTCCCCTTCCTTGGTATACTATCCCCTCCTGGCTGTGCCCTGACACTGTCCTCCCATGCTATGCCCCCACTACTCAGTCTCTATTCTGTGCCCACTCACTTTTCTCCCCCATACTGTCTCCTCACACTATTCCCCTTCCTCTTCATACTGTCTCCTCTCACATCCCCATGTTCACCATACTGTCTCCTCATATATTGACCCCCTCACTCTCTATACTGCCTGCTCACACATACCCCAACTCCACATACTGCGCCTGCACACATCCCAACTCCCTCACTCCCCATACTGTCTCCATATACTGTACATTTTTAACATCGCTACTCATACTGTGTTCACATACATTCCCCCGTTTGCTCCTCATACTGTCTGCACCCATCCCCCACACTCACCATACTGTGTCTGCACCAATTCCCCCATACATGCCCTGAATCTCCCCCTTTGCTTGTCATTTTGTGTCCTGAAATCCCCCACACATTAAATCCTCCATTCCCACTCCAAATCTCCCCCCACACATTAAATCTTCCCATCCCAAATCCAAATCTCCCCCACACATTAAATCTTCTAATTCCCACCCCAAACCTCCCCCCACACATTAAATCCTCCATCCCCATTCCAAATCTCCCCCTACACATTAAATCTTCCCATCCCCAATCCAAATCTCCCCCCACACATTAAATCTCCCCATTCCCACCCCAAACCTCCCCACACACATGAAATCTCCCCATCCACACTTCAAATCTCCCCACACACATTAAAACTCCTCGACCCCATCCAAATCTCCCCCCCCACATTAAATCTCCGCATCTCCACTCCAAATCTCCCCACACACCTTAAATCTCCTCGTCCCCAATCTAAATCCCCTCACATTAAATCTCCGCATCTCCACTCCAAATTTCCCCCACACATTAAATCCTCCATCCCCATTCCAAATCTCCCCCCACACATTAAATCTTCCCATCCCTAATTCAAATCTCCACCACACATTAACTCTCCCCATTCCCACCCCAAACCTCCCCCACACATTAAATCCTCCATCCCCATTCCAAATCTCCCCCCACACATTAAATCTCCCCATTCCCACCCCAAACGTCCCCACACACATTAAATCTTCCCATCCCCACTTCAAATCTCCCCACACACATTAAATCTCCTTGTCCCCAATCCAAATTCCCCCCCCACATTAAATCTCCGCATCTCCACTCCAAATCTCCCCACACACCTTAAATCTCCTCGTCCCCAATCTAAATCCCCCCACATTAAATCTCCGCATCTCCACTCCAAATCTCCTCACACACATTAAACCTCCCCAACCCCTCTCCAAATGTCCCCACACACATTAAATCTCCGCTTCTCCACTCCAAATCTCCCCACACACATTAAATCTCCCCCGCCCCCCATCCAAATCTCCCCCGCCCCGCATTAAATATCCGCATCTCCACTCCAAATCTCCTCACACACATTAAACCTCCCCAACCCCTCTCCAAATGTCCCCACACACATTAAATCTCCGCTTCTCCACTCCAAATGTCCCCACACACATTAAATCTCCGCTTCTCCACTCCAAATCTCCCCCGCCCCACATTAAATATCCGCATCTCCACTCCAAATTTCCCCACACACCTTAAATCTCCTTGTCCCCAATCTAAATCCCCCCACATTAAATCTCCGTATCTCCACTCCAAATCTCCTCACACACATTAAACCTCCCCATCCCCTCTCCAAATCTCCCCACACAAATTAAATCTCATTAAATTAATTCTTTGTTGTTTTTTTACAGGTGTCATGCAGGCTGGAAAGGGCCATTCTGTGACCAGTGCATCCCATTCCCTGGTTGTGTCCATGGAAGCTGTGATAAGCCCTGGCAGTGTTTCTGTAACAAAGGCTGGATTGGCAGCCACTGCAACATTGGTGCTTGTCATTTTTACACAGGGGAAATTTGTAAAAATGCTCAGTTTTAAAAATTGCTGTGCAGGCGCTGCTCTCTCTTTTCATAAAAAAATTGCTTAGTCTAATTTGCTTGATCTGCAATATATATAAATGATGGAGAGAGCTTCACGTAAAGAGGCCACCGTCAAATTCCAAACATTTTGACAAGGATCATGGGTGAAAGACAGCAGATCGACAGTGGCCTAAAGATGGCAACTATTCTCTATCTACGGGCTATGTGATGGGTGTCTGCTCCAGCAGAAGCTCTGCAGTGGCACCAGCAAGGACATGACATTCATGGCCACCATTCTAAATAAAAGACTGACAAACCCACCGATTTCAGCAGGATTGGCCTGAAGTGTAAGGTGGTCTCACAACACCTCCTCTGACCAATGATTGTTTGGTGGGGAAATAAGCCGCCGTTAGAGGATTCTGGCTTGTAGATTATGCAGGAGTTTTCATCAGTATGGGGGAGAGAGTCATCTGTCAAAGAATTGTTCTGAAAGGGGAAAAACACAGAAAAGGCAGCTTTGGAAGACCCCCATGTTTCTTGTGTGGTTTTTCTTAAAGTCATGTCCTTATCTGAGCCCTTTTTGAATTTAGGGTAGGAACTGAGTATGAGGGCCCATGAAGTGGGTTGCGAGCTTGCGTATATTGGCCAATACTTCATGTATTTTATATATCATCTTTCATATTTTTTTTGCACATTTCTTTATTTTTTAACGGGATGCAGCCAGGTCTTTTACTGTTGGTTGGGTGATTTGGCATGTCAGTCTTGTGAGGTGCACTTATATAGTGCTGGGCAGCCCGCCTGATCTAATGGTATGGACGTCATCAATAGGCTGTAAGTCAGATACTGTGCACTATACATACGTGTGTGACTGGTGCCTCATCTGTGTGCATTTTAATACTAGGCAAACACCCCCTCTATGTATTGGTGGGTGTGTGAGTGGTTGCTCCATCAGTGTTTTGCCCCTGTGCTGCCCCCCGCCTTTATCATGGGGGTCTCCTGCATCCCGCTAGTGCATTGGTAATCTGACCTGGAGTTGGTAAGGCTGTTTTTTTTAGTTTTTTTTCGAAGTTATGTTCTATGTAAGCTGGTCTTCTGTAAGGTGGGCTTTAGCTTCGGTCTCCCTTTTGCGAATACATCTTCGCAGAGTTCCTCACGGCATGTGCCCTAGAAATTCTCCAGTGCCAGTGTCAGAAACGGGGGCACAAGACTACAAATATGAGATTTGCATACATCTGGTCATGTGCCGACTAGACGTATGGGGCCTCACTCAATATAAGTACATTGAGAGGGGACAAATAGTTCTAGTCATAATGTTGCCAGAAATATGCAAATCACATACTTTTGGTCACATGTCCGTGCGCTCACAGAGCTGGGGAATTGCAACACCGCGCAGTGCACACAATATGAGAATTCGCAAGTCTGCAGTCACAATCTTTAGGGAATTGATGAAGATAGCTGAGCGCTTGTCTCCATTGGACCCATAAGTGATAAATGGTATGGCAATGGCACCGTGCATGCCCAACTGCCACCTGCAATCACACACTTAGAACCTATCCAGTAGATGACTAATCATAACGTAGTGATCACAATCAAAGTGAATACCTTTCAATCACTTGGATAAACCAGATATTCAGATTTCAAGCACAGAACTGCAATGTAATGTGGAATTTCAAGACACCTGAAGTAGAAGAGTAGTGAAAATCAAAGTAAATTTCTCAACCCTTTTAACCACTTTCCGACATGTGGAGTAATAGTATGCCGATGTCTGACTCCCCTAGTTTGGTGCAGGCTCCAACGCTGAGGCCACACCTTTCTGGGCACTTGACAGCTGATCTATACAGCTGACATGTGCCTGCAACAGCTGCAGGTGGAATTGTGTTCCACCCGTGGCTGTTAACTAGAGAAATTACGCTGTCAATCTATGACAGCAGCATTTAACTGGCGCTTATAGGAAGCATGTCACTGACTCCACCCATCAGTGACCCCGTCACATGATCGCAGGTCACCGATGGGTCGGCATTACAACCAGAGGTCTGCAGCAGACCTCTGTGGTTTTCATTGCTATGACTCCCGCCCCCTGGTCCACCACGCTCATAGCAAGTGAGCATTTCTGCTACACACAGGCGATCTGATCATCGCCTGTATGTAGCAGAGCCGATTGGACAACTGCAGCTTCTTGTCTCCCAGGCAAACTATTGAAGCATGCAAAAAGTAAAACAAAAATGTTTTTTTTTTTAAATAAATAAAAGTTCAAATCCCCCCCCTTTCGCCCCATTCAAAATAAAATCAAATAAACACATATTTAGTATCGCCGCATTCAGAGTCGCCCGATCTATCAATAAAAAAAAAGAATTAACCCGATCACTAAATGGCATAACGAGAAAAAATTTGAAACGCCAGAATTAAATTTTTTTGGGCACCGCTTCATTGCAATAAAATGCAATAACGGGCAATCAAAAGAACGTATCTACAGCAATATGGTATCAATAAAAACGTCAGCAAAATATAAGCCCTCACCCAGCCCCAAATCACGAAAAGTGGAGACGCTATGGGTCACGGAAAATGGCACTTTTTTTTCTTTTTTTTTTTCAAACCTATACATGCTTTGTGTCTGTATTTGCAATGACCTGGAGAAACATAATGGTAGGTCAGTTTTAGTATTTAGTGAAAAAAAACAGTTGTGGAATTGCACTTTTTTTTGCAATTTTTTTCCTATTTTACAGTACCCGATATGTTAAAATCAATGGTGTCGTATAACCCCTTCATGACATGCGCCGTACTAGTACCACGCATGTCGTGTCTCCCCCTTTGATGTGGGCTCTGGCGCTGAGCCCACATCAAAGTTGTGACATGTCAGCTGTTTTGTACAGCTGACATGTGCGCGCAATAGCGGCAGGTGGAATTGCGATCCACCTGCCGCTATTAACTAGTTAAATGCCGCTGTCAAACGCTGACAGCGACATTTAACTACCGCTTCCGGCCACGCGGCCGGAAATGCTCGCATCGCCGACCCCCGTCACATGATCAGGGGTCAGCGATGTGTCGGCATGACAACCTAAGGTCTCCTTGAGACCTCTATGGTTGTTGATGCCGGCTTGCTGTGAGTGCCACCCTGTGGTCGGAACTTATAGCAAGCCTGCATTTCAGCTACATAGCAGCGATCTGATGATTGCTGCTATGCAGCAGAGCCTATCAGGCTATGCCAGCTTCTAGCCTCCCATGGAGGCTATTGAAGCATGGCAAAAGGAAGAAAAAATGTTTGAAAAAATATGAAAAAATTGCCCCATTCAAAATAAAACAATAAAAAAATTTCAAACCTACACATATTTAGTATTGCCGTGTTCAGAATCGCCCGATCTATCAATAAAAAAAGGATTAACCTGATCATTAAACGGCGTAGTGAGAAAAAAAATCAAAACGCCAGAATTACATTTTTCTGGTTGCCGCGACATTGCATTTAAATGCAATAACGGGTGATCAAAAGAACGTATCTGCACAAAAGTGGTGTCATTAAAAACATCAGCTTGGAATGCAAAAAATAAGCCCTCACCTGACCCGAAATCCCGAAAAATGGAAACACTACGGGTATCGGAAAATGGCGCAATTTTTTTTTTTTAGCAAAGTTTTGAATTTTTTTCACCACTTAGATAAAAAATAGCCTAGACATGTTTGGTGTCTATGAACTCGTAATGACCTGGAGAATCATAATGGCAGGTCAGTTTTAGCATTTAGTGAGCCTAGCAAAAAAGCCAAACGAAAACAAGTATGGGATTGCACTTTTTTTGCAATTTCACCACACTTGGAATTTTTTTCCCTTTTCTAGTACAAGACATGGTAAAACCAATGGTGATGTTCAAAAGTACAATTAGTCCCCCCAAAAATAAGCCCTCACATATTGACCATTGGCCATATTGACGGAAAAATAAAAAAGTTATGGCTCTGGGAAGGAGGGGAGCGAAAAAGAAAATGCAAAAACGAAAAAGGGCTGCGTCTTGAAGGGGTAAAAGTACAACTCGTTCCACAAAAAACAAGCCCTCACTTGGCTATATTGACTGAAAAATAAAAAAGTTATGGCTCTGAGAATAAGGGGAGCAAAAAATTAAAACAGAAAATGGCCTGAAGGTTAGTTAAGGGGTTAATGTAGTGTTACGTATTTTCAATGGCTGGCTAATCTAATTATCAGGTCTTATTGATCAACCCATTAGCAATAAATAACCCCTGTACAGGTGGTGCGCCTCATGAGAAAATAAAAACTAGTGAAAAGCAAAAGAACTATGACAAGAGCGCCATCTGCAGTTGAGACTGCATTTATATTTTTACTATTTCCTCCTAGGACTTTGTGCATACATTATATTTTTGATGTAATATGTGAAATGCATATTTTGTCCATCACACCGCTCACTGTATTGTGTTGGTTACTCAAGTCCCGTCTTTGGGGACATATATACAACAATTCTTGCCACTTCTAAGGAAGGGGTGTAATGAGGTGTGTGATTTGAAGATCTTGGGTCCAAATACAAAATAAGTCCCCCTACCGCTATCCTATATCATTTATAATAGTGGTGTCTTCACAAACCTTTAGGCCACGTTCACACGTTCAGTATTTTACATCAGTATTTGTAACCCAAAACCAGGAGTGGGTGATAAATGCAGAAGTGGTGATATGTTTCTATTATACTTTTCCTCTGTTTCTTCCACTCCTGGTTTTGGCTACAAATACTGAGGTAAAATACTGACCCAGTACTGACCGTGTGCATGCGGCCTACGTACCAGGGCTAGATTGTGACTGCTAGCTCTGCACCCGTAGAGCTGCTCTCCATCTCTGGGGTAGACATGCTGTATATATAGTCTGTACAATTAGTGCGGCAGCAAAGGGGCTTACAGGAGAGGCGGGGGGCAGTCACAGAGATAGTTATAGAAGGAAAAGCTTGAAGTCCTTTGAAATGAGTGCAGGGCCTGGCATTTTTGGTGGGCACGGTTTTCTGATGGGGACAGAGATTTCCATCTGTGGGGTTAGGCTTGCTGGAGATCTGTATGAGATGCACTGTGATGTTCTCCTCTGCATACAGCGTGTTTTTATTGTGTGCCATGATGTGAATGGAACTATAGACAGCTCTTGAACAGCAGCTATTTGCTTTCAGTGTCCGCTCTTCATCCACAGGTGTGGGCATCTAGGACAAATATAGCAAATGGAATCAAATTGCAAAAAATGCAGCTTTGGTTGTGAATGGAGAATAGTCACTTCATGTAACTGGAGCAGTGTCAGAAATGTAACCCGTGTATATTTCCCACAGATATCCATCCATGTGCTGCAGTTCCCTGTTCCAGTAACTCAACCTGCATCGAAACGGGTGACGGTGGCTACATCTGCCTATGTGCTCCAGGATTTACAGGAAAAAACTGCTTGGTTAAAAGGGGACCCTGCAATATAATTGGGTAAGTGATCACCTTTAAATTAAAATCTGCAGCTGGAAAGGTTATGCCACCAAACCACAGAGGGTTGTCTCTGCAGTGAGCTGTGGTGAGATATTTCACACCACATGTTTGACACCTCGAGATCCTAGTGCATAAGTAGAAGAGCAGGCGAAAACTGCCACAAACAAGCACCGCTGCCTTCACTGTCAGCACAAGACTTCACTGCTGGGATTATAATGTTTGTCAGGTTCATGAATCTCCAGGACGTGGCCTTAATGTTCTACATGGTGGAGGACTCGGCAGGATATGTTCATAACATGAATATAAAAATACAAGCAGCTGTCTCCTGATCAAGGAATGAGGGTTCTGCTTGTCTCATTAGCTGTTCAGACATTTGCAATTCAGATCCAATTAAAATGTCTACTGTCCTTCTAAATAGCTAAAAATATCCCTGACTGATCTCTGAGCCAGAATCTGGAGGTGGTTTATATAAGAGAAACATTAACAGGGCTCTTCTTTACCTAGAAAACCGTGGACAAACGTTTCCAAATTCTTCATAAATAAGTTTATGTCCATAAAGGCAGTATAGTAGTTATATTCCTGTACATAGGGGCAGTTTTATATTAGCTATATTCTTGCACATGGGAGCAGTATTACGCACATGGTCAAAATTGTTGGTACCCCTCGTTTAATGACAGAAAACCCCACAATGGTCACAGAAATAACTTGAATCTGACAAAAGTAATAATAAATAAAAGATCTATGAAAATGAACAAATTAAAGTCAGACATTGCTTTT
Source organism: Ranitomeya variabilis (assembly GCF_051348905.1). Classification (NCBI taxonomy): domain Eukaryota; kingdom Metazoa; phylum Chordata; class Amphibia; order Anura; family Dendrobatidae; genus Ranitomeya; species Ranitomeya variabilis. The sequence goes on along the minus strand of NC_135232.1, from coordinate 741,749,181 downwards.
CAACCATGTTTCCACAGAATTTAAAAAAAAACAACATAAAACTCATGAAATAGGCCTGGACAGAAATGATGGTACCCCTGAAAATAATGTGACAAAAGGGACATGCTAACCCAATCTCCCTCCACTAAACTTCTTTGGTGGGAGTACTTGCAGGTCCGGTCCTTCCTGGCCTCTTTGAATTTGCCAGGGGGTTCGAACTGTAGACTCTCTCCCTTGGAACTGTTGTTTGCCGGTGGAGACGCCCCGAGCAGGGGAATCTCTTCCCTCTACTCAATTTTTTCAACACCTGACTCTGACATAAGGCGCTATTTCCAGTCTGCTTGGGAGAAGGATTTTGGGCGGACTTTGTCGGATGAGGAATGGGAGCGTTGCTTCCTGATGAACCATAAACTCCCGAGTTCCAGTGAGGCCTCGGAGAAGGGGTATAAACTGCAATATAGGTGGTACCTCACTCCTGACAGGTTACACAAATTTTCTCCCTCAATTTCAAACTGCTGCTGGAGGTGTGGAAATGGCATTGGCTCCCTTTTGCATATCTGGTGGGGCTGCCCCTTGATTAGAACATTCTGGGACCAAGTGTTCCGAAATTATGGTTTGATCACAGGCAAGCACATCATTGGTACTCCGGAGATAGCATTGCTCTCCATGATTCCCGGTTCGGTGGGATTCCATAAAAAAGGACATCCTTAAATTTTGCCTAGCGGCTGCTAGGATGGTGATCCCCCGCCGATGGCGAGACCCGGTTCCCCCCGATGTTGTGGAGTGGTTTTCAGAATTTGAAACCATCTTTAGGATGGAGGAAATTGATGCAGACCTTTCACAGACAAGGGTCTCCTTTTTAGGTATCTGGACTGAATGGATTCTATTTAAAGATTCTGCTCGTTTCCCTGACCTGTTTACCTGAATACGCCTGTCTATTCTATAGTTGATTACTAAGCTACTCTTCTCTTCTTTTCGTGTTCTCATTTTATATTTCTTTTCTTGAGCCCCACCTACTTGGGCTCCCCCCTGTACCATGATTTACCAGTTACTTTTATAATGATACTATTTGCGTGCATGTCTCGCTCTAGGGGACATGGGCAAACTGATTTTAGGTATGCTTTCTTGTATTTACGGTATTGAAAGTGCTCGCCTGTTGCGGGGGCAAGGAGTTATTGCTTATATGTTAAAGTTACCGTAGTCATTCTAGAGGGTTTACTCCCTCTAATTTTTTTTTTTTTTTCTCTCTTTTATGTAAGATTTATGCAAGGTTTGTGAACGAGTGTTTTTTGTGTTACTCTTCTCGAATTGTATATTATAAGGAAAAGTACTTTGATCATTGTCGTAGTTACTGTTTTTCTTGTAAAATTCTCTTCTCTTTAATAAAAATATATTTACCTCAAAAGGGACATGCTAAATCAAGGTGTGTCCACTAACTAGCATCACAGGTGTTTACAATCTTGGAATCAGTGAGTGGGCCTGTATATAGGGCTACAGATACTCACTGCGCTGTTTGGTGACATGGTGTGTGTCACACTCAACATGGACCAGAGGAAGTGACAGAAAGAGTTGTCTCTTATAGACAAACATGATAAAGGTAAAAGTTATACGACCATCTCCAAGCAGCTTGATGTTCCTGTGATTACAGTTGCACATATTGTTCAGAAATGTAAGATCCATGGGACTGTAGCCAACCTCCCTGGACGTGGCCACAGGAGAAAAATTTATGACAAATCAAAGAGACAGATAATACGAATGGTAGCAAAAGAGCCCAGAAAACTTCTAAACAGATTAAAGGTGAACTTCAAGCTCAAATAACATCAGTGTCAGATCACACCATCCATCGTTCTATGAGTCAAAATGGACTTCATGGGAGATGACCAAGGAGGACACCATTGTTGAAAAAACTCATAAAAAAGCCAGACTGGAATTTGCCAAACTACATGTTGACAAGCCACAAAGCTTCTGGGATAATGTCCTATGGACAGATGAGACAAAAATAGAACTGTTTAGCAAGGCACATGAGCTCTATGTTCACAGACGGAAAAATGAAGCATATCAAGAAAAGAACAATGTCCCTACTGTAAAACATGGAGGGGGCTCTTATGTTCTGGCGCTGCTTTGCTACATCTGGCACAGGGTGTCTAGAATTTGTGCAGGGTACAATGAAATCTCAAGACTATCAAGGGATTGTAGAGAGAAATGTGCTACCCAGTGTAAGAAAACTTGATCTCACTCGCAGGTCATGTGTCTTGCAGCAGGAAATGACCTCAAACACAGAGCTAAAAACACCCAAGAATGGCTAAGAGCAAAACATTGGACTATTCTGAAGTGGCCTTCTATGAGCCCTGACCTAAATCCTATTGAGCATCTTTGGAAAGAGCTGAAACATGCCGGCTGGAAAAGGCAACCTTCAAACACGAGACAACTGGAGCAGTTTGCTCTTGAGGAGTGGGCCAAAAAAACTGTAGAGAGGTGCAGAAGCCTCATTGACAGTTACAGGAATCGTTTGATTGCAGTGATTGCCTCAAAAGGTTGTGCAACAAAATATTAAGTTAAGAGTACCATAATTTCTGTCCAACCCGATTTAATGAGTTTTATTTTTTTAAATTCTGTGGAAGCATGGTAGAAAAGCAATGTCTGACTTTCATTTGTTCATTTTCATAGATCTTCTATTGATTATTACTTTTGTTAGATCAAGTTATTTCTGTGACCATTGTGGGTTTTTCTGTCATTAAACGAGGGGTACCAACAATTTTGACCACATGTGTATAGTAGGGTAGTAATGATCGCAGTGGCAGAGGATGTGCTCATGACCAGGCCCGTGCAGGATGGTGGCCCATTCACGCCAGTGTACCATTTCAGCTAAATGTGTATCCGAGAATGCATATTCAGCTGATCTGTATTATGCAATACACGCCAGCCGATCAGAGGCCTGCAGCTGACATCGGCGTGCCAGTCATAGGCGTCAAATAGCAGTGACGTCATGCGTTGCCCATAGCAGGCAAGCTTAAGTCAGCTACCGGCTCCTGCGTGTCTGACCTGCGTTGCCATATAAACAACTTAGGAGGGTTGATCCTAAAGACAGATTCCCTTTAATACATCTTATCCTTTTGTGAAACATTAAGTTATTCTTGCTTCTCATTGAATTTATATTCATGGTATGTATTGTTTGGAGGGCTTTAGAGAGATCGTAGGAATTAAAGAGTTTTGTGAACTATCTAAAGTGCTTCTCACAAAATTAGAATATCATCAAAAAGTTAATTTATTTCAGTTCTTCAATACAAAAAGTGAAACTCATACTATATAGAGTCATTACAAACAGAGTGATCTATTTCACGTGATTATTTCTGGTAATGTTGATGATTATGGCTTACAGCCAATGAAAACCCAAAAGTCATTATCTCAGTTAATTAGAATAATTAACAAAAAACCTGCAAAGGTTTCCTAAGCGTTTAAAAGGTCCTTTAGTCTGTTAGGCTCCACAATCATGGGGAAGACTGCTGACTTGACAGATGTCCAGAAGGCAGTCATTGACACTCTCCACAAGGAAGGTAAGCCACAAAAGGTCATTGCTTAAAGGGACTCTGTCACCTGAATTTGGAGGGAACAATTTTCAGCCACAGAGGTGGGGTTTTCGGGTGTTTGATTCACCCTTTCCTTACCCGCTGGCTGCATGCTGGCTGCAATATTGGATTGAAGTTCATTCTCTGTCCTCCATAGTACACGCCTGCGCAAGGCAAGATTGCCTTGTGCAGGCATGTACTACGGAGGACAGAGAATGAACTTCAATCCAATATTGCAGCCAGCATGCAGCCAGCGGGTAAGGAAAGGGTGAATCAAACACCCGAAAACCCCGCCTCTATGGCTGAAAATTGTTCCCTCCAAATTCAGGTGACAGAGTCCCTTTAAGAAGCTGGCTGTTCACAGAGTGCTGTATCCAATCATATCAATGGAAAGTTGAGTGGAAGGAAAAAGTGTGGTAGAAAAAAGTGAACAAGCAACCGGGATTACTGCAGCCTTGAACGGATTGTTAAGAAAAGGCCATTCAAACATTTGGGGGAGATTCACAAGGGGTGGACTGCTGCTGGAGTCATTGCTTCAAGAGCCACCACACACAGACGTATCGAGAACATGGGCTACAAGTCTCACATTCCTTTTGTCAAGCCACTCATGACCAATGGACAACACCAGAAGTTTCCACAATCAGTGATGGTTTGGGAGCCATGTTATCTGCTGGTGTAGGTCCACTGTGTTTTATCAAGACCAAAGTCAGCGCAGCCATCTACCAGGAACTTTTACAGAACTTCATGCTTCCCTCTGCCGACAAGCTTTTTGGAGATGGAAATTTCATTCTCCAGCAGGACTTGGCACCTGTCCACACTGCCAAAAGTACCAGTACCTGGTTTACAAACAACAGTATCACTGTGCTTGATTGGCCAGCCAACTCACCTGACCTTAACTCCATAGAGAACCTATGAGGTATTGTCAAGAGGAAGATGAGAGACACCACACCCAACAATGCAGACGAGCTGAAGGCTGCAATCAAAGTAACCTGGGCTTCCATAACACCTCAGCAGTGCCACAGGCTGATCGCCTCCATGCCACACCGCATTGATGCAGTAATTGATGCAAAAGGAGCCCCGAACAAATATTGAGTGCATTTACTGAACACACATTTCAGTAGGCCAACATTTCGGATTTTAAAATCATTTTTCAAGCTGGTGTTATAAAGTATTCTAATTTACTGAGATAATGACTTTTGGGTTTTCATTGGCTATAAGCCATAATCAGCAACATTAACAGGAATAAACACTTGAAAAACATCACTCTGTTTGTAATGACTCTTTATAATATATGAGTTTTGAGTTTTCCATTCAAGAACTGTAATAAATTAACTTTTTGATGATATTCTAATTTTGTGAAAAGCAGCTACAAATGAAAATCAGTCTATTATAGGTTTTACAAGTAAAATTGGAGGTAGTTGAATACTGTTGCTAGATTTGGAGGCTGAAATAGTGGATTACACTATTCACACAAACTTTTATCACAAGCCTGCTGTGACTAATTTGCCAGTGCATTATGCTGGTCATCATCCTTACCATATTAAGGAATTTTTGCTCTGGGGCATTTTTGCGACTATGCCGCATTACCAGTAGTACTAGTAATGCATCTTTTGTAGCGCAACTCCACGATTTGAGCTCCATATTACACAAACGGAGCTACCCACTTAATGTCATCCAGAGAAGATGTGAAAAATCTTCTCAAAGTGATCGTTCATCTTTGTTACAGTGAAAAAATAAGGAAAAAGGGAAGAGATTTGTTTCTTTGCTCTAACACAATTCTGTGAGTGACCTAATTAAGTTCATTATTAGAAAACATTGTTACATGATTGAAAGGAAGCCTTTGTTATCTGTAGTCGCTATTAGGAAGGAAATAATTTCATTCAGGCGGAGAACAAATATAAAGGATGTGCTAGTTATAGGCAAAATATCGCAGAATTCGCATAATGCTAACTGGCTCAAGGACTTGCTACCGAGAGGTAATTGTAAATGTAGACACTAAATACACGGTATTGTATGGTACTGAATGAGTCTAAGTAGTTACCGTATATACTCGAGTATAAGCCGAGATTTTCAGCCCAAATTTTTGGGCTGAAAATGCCCCTCTCGGCTTATACTCGAGTCATGATCGGCGGTGGGGTCGGCGGGTGAGGGGGAGAGAGGACTGTCGCATACTCACCTAGTCCCGGCGCTCCCCCTGCCTGTCCCACGGTCTTCGGTGCCGCAGCTCGTCCCCTGTTCAGTGGTCACGTGGGACCGCTCATTAAAGTTATGAATATGGACTCCACTCCCATAGGGGTGGAGCCGCATATTCATTCCTCTAATCAGCGGTAACGGTGACCGCTGACAGAGGAAGAGGCTGCGGCACCCGGAGACCAGCTGTCCGGGATAAGGAGCCAGGGACGCCGGGAGCAGGTAAGTATGGCATAGTTACCTGTCCACGTTCCACACGCCGGGCGCCACTCCGTCTTCCCGTCCTCTTGCTCTGACTGTTCAGGTCAGAGGGCGCGATGACGTACTAGTGTGCGCGCCGCCCTCTGCCTGAACAGTCAGTGCGGAGAGACGCCGAGACGGGACGCTGAGGAGCTGCAAGCAAGAGAGGTGAGTATGTCGTTGTTTTTTTTCTATTGCAGCAGCAGCAGCATTATAGATGGGGCACAGCTTTCTATGGCACATCTATGGGGCAACAATGAACAGTGCAGAGCATTGTATATGGGGCACAGCTTTCTATGGCACATCTATGGGGCAACAATGAACGGTGCAGAGCATTGTATATGGGGCACAGCTTTCTATGGCACATCTATGGGGCAACAATGAACGGTGCAGAGCATTGTATATGGGGCACAGCTTTCTATGGCACATCTATGGGGCCATAATGAACGGTGCAGAGCATTGTATATGGCACAGCTTTATGTGGAGCATCTATGGGGCCATAATGAACGGTATGGAGCATCTATTTTTATTTTTGAAATTCACCGGTAGCTGCTGCATTTTCCACCCTAGGCTTATATTCGAGTCAATAAGTTTTCCCAGTTTTTTGTGGCAAAATTAGGGGGGTCAGCTTATACTCAAGTATATACGGTATACGTTTTGTGTTATTCATTTCCTTACCTGTAAGAACAAGATGGTGGTGTATGCGATTATATCTGAATGTAGCCGCTTCTACATTGGCAAAACAATTAGTCCGCTATACAAATCCGTTATTGAACATGCAAGTTCTTTACAATCAGGAAAATGTTCTGCCATACTCTTGAATACGTAGAGCAGCAGGTATGAGGCCACACATGGCCGGATGAAGTGTGATCATACATTACAGCTGTGTCTCTGTGGTTGAACCCAAGACCATGCATGATAAATCGAAAAAAATATTGATCTATCAGTGCCAAGTGCCGCTATCTACTTTCGTCTTGGAAAGAATTGAAAATGTATTTTTAAAAGTTGAGCATTATTAATTGACCCTTCTCATGTGATTGTGTATGTTTCTATAGGTCTCCTTGCAAGAATGGAGGGACTTGCATAGATCATAATGGCTTTGCTTCCCAAGCTTCGTGTCAGTGCCCTCCAGGTTTTGAAGGCAATAAATGTGAAATAAAGAAAGATGGCTGCAAACCAAACCCTTGTGCAAATGGTGGGAATTGCACTGATGTTGATACAGGATTTAAGTGCAAATGTCCTGTGGGATTCAATGGTCGGTCTTGCAAGGAAGTCAAGTTATTGTGTAGTAGTAATCCCTGTGCTCATGGTGGGACCTGTCATGCAAAGATTGAAGGATTTCAGTGCACCTGTCCCCCTGAATACAGAGGAGCTATGTGTGATGTCTTGAATAACAATAAGAAGGTCCATACTGTAGTAAATCATGTTCATTTACAGCCCCATCACATGATTTTCCCCCACCAAGGACATGAGGTCTTAAAGATCACGATGAAGGAGACCGTCCACAATATGGACCCGTTCCTCAGCAGAAGTCAGATCATTTGTTTCATTGTCCTTGGTCTTCTCACTTGCCTCATAGTCCTCATAACGACGGGAATTGTTTTCTTTTCGAAGTGTGAGACCTGGTTAGCCAACGCCAAGTATAGCCACCTTATCCGGAAGAAAAAGGATTTCTACATGAAAGCTGATAGAGAAGCTGGCAATGACGTTAAGATTATTTTTCCTGAAAAAGTTAAAATTGCTAACTATAGCAGGAATTACACCACTGTTTAATGCAATGGAGCACAAGGAGGGGCAAAAGTTTCGGCAATCGGTCAAATGAGTCATTGCAACTTTTTTTCCCAGATTCCTTGGCATACTTTCTGAGAAAGGTAGACCGCCCAAAAAGAGAACATTTGTGCAACGTGAACCCTGGTTAGATCGAGGACAAAGTCTAAAGTCCAGTCAAAATCTGAAAATGTGACCGGACAGCAGTAAACTTTATTTATTACAATCCTCCCGCATTCAAAATATCATCATCACAGCGTTCCTGAAAATTGGATATGGAAAATGAGTTGTTCCACTGGGGAACTAGGCTGTTGCTAGTGATTTATTTTATGAAAACATCATCCATCATGAATAGACCATCAAAGTGTGATTGGTTCCCCAAGAGCAGCACAAATCAGCAAAGGCCCCATTAGTGATTCTTAAGGCACGGTGGCACTTCATTACATGTGGCTGTGCCTGGTACTGCAGCTCATCCTCATTCCGATAAGCTACGGTACTTTCTGATAGCTAATGGTGCTGGCAGAAGATTTTGATGATCTATTTATCATTGACATGTATTCTTAGGAAAAAGGATTTTCTTGACTGTTTAGGACAGATGTTTTGATGGCATGAAAAGAAAATAACTGTGATCACTACTGTGTGGACCCTCTAAATTAACCGAGCAAACAATGTCTCACTTTTGTGGGCTCATGTGTTAAGTGGAGTAAAGGGGATACTGAAAATGACACTGATGACTTCAGACTTGTCAGAAATGTATTAAACCAACTGTTAAAGGGTTATTACGAAAAAAAACAACAAGTTATCTCCTATTCATAGGACAGAGAATAACTTGCTGAGATCAAGGCTCTGGAACTCCAACAACAGGACTGTGCTGCCCCATCCTGAATGGACAGTGCTCGGCTTTCTCCGGCAGTCCCACAAACAATGAATGGAGTAAAGAAGGAGCATGTGCGTGTCCACTCCAATCACAATGGGGTCCCAGATCTTGGGATCATTCGGGGTTCGACCACCATGGATAGGAGATAACTTTTTTTTTTTTTTTAATATATTTTTTTAGGTCACAAAACACATAATGTATACAAAACATATGTTTATCTTTTTTTATCTGCTTGTTGTAACTTTCTATCATCTACAAGACTTATATTTTCCAACATCTTTAGTCCAATTCCACTCCCTTGTGCATCTCATTTGCCCAACAAGAGTCATTTTGTAACTGAGGTCCAGTTTGAGCCTGATCATAATTGGTCTTCTAATGGAAGTGATCATCATTATTACAGCCTATGGGTAAGTTCACACTGGGCGTTTTTGCTGTGTTTTTTTAATGCTAATTTTCAGCTGCTTTTTACAGTACCAACAAAGCCTATGAGAATTCATAAATCTCATACATATATTGTTTTTTTTGTCATCAGGATTTTGTGCTTTGCAGCCTTTTTTTTTTACATAGAGCATGTCACTTCTTTCAGCGTTTTTTTCAGTGTTTTTTGCAGCGTTTTTACCCATTGACTTGAATGGATGGTGAAAAAACGCTGCAAATACGCAGGTTGAATTTTTGCAGCATATATGGTGCAGAAAAGTTAAGGACAGCCGGATGTGACCTCACACTCGGCTCTGCTACTTTTAGATGGCAGGCTGCATGATGTGTCCATACAGCCTGTCATCCAGAAGAGCGGACCCGAACTCCATTCTCTTGAATGGGGGGACCCAACAATACTGTGCTTGACACGCTGTCATATGCATGATAGCCTGGCAAACACCACTTCTGATCGGCGCTGAAACCATCCCCGCCGGTCAGAGAGCCGTGGTTCCAACGCTGTCAAAAGACAGCAGGGGCGCTCAGCTGTGATCAGAGGTATACAGTTTACCTCCGGTCACTGGTGTCAGCTGATGAGACAACTGCTCCCATCATCCGACACCTGCTACCGCTAATAACAGTGAGAGCAGGAGCGGATGATGGGTGTATTCATCAGCTGCTCCTGTGCTGTAAATAAATAATAATAATTAAAAAAAACCCTGCATGGGTTCCCCCCCTATTTTTGATAACCAGCCAGGCAAAACTCACAGCTGGGGGCTGCAACCCTCAGCCATCATCTTCAGCAAGGTTGGTTATCAAGAATAGAGGGATCCCCCATTTTTGACAACCAGCCTTGCTGAGGCTACTTTCACACTAGCGTCGGGCACTGCACGTCGCAATGAGTCGTTGTGGAGAAAAAACGCATCCTGCAAAGTTGCCCGCAGGATGCGTTTTTTCTCCATAGACTTTTATTAGTGACGGTTGCGTCGTGTTTTGGCGGACCGCCGCCACAAAAAACGTTACATGTAACTTTTTTTGTGCGTCGAGTCCGCCATTTTTGACCGCACATGCGCCGCTGAAACTCCGCCCCCTCCTCTCCGGACCTTGCAATGGGGCAGCGGAAGCGTCCTAAGACTGCTTCCGCTGCCCACATCGGGCATTTTTTTCACAATATGCGTCGGTACCGACGCTAGTGTGAAAGCAGCCTAAAGCAAACAGCTGGGGGCTGGTATTCTCAGGCTGGTATGGGGCCATGGATATTGGCCCTCCAGCCTAAAAATAGCAGCCCGCAGCTGCCCAGAAAAGGTGCATCTATTAGATTATTAGTTCTGGTGCTTTGCCCGGCTCTTTCCACTTGCCCTGTAGCGGTGGCAAGTGGAGTGATAGTTGGGGGGGTAAATGTAACCTTTGTATTGTCTGTTGACATCATGCCCCGAGGTTAGTAATGGAGAGGTGTCAATAAGATGCCCACATTACTAACCCCATAGTCACAGTTTACAGTAAGCTGCACACACACTGCACTAGTTGTATTTGTGTGTTAGACATATTAATGTCAGTGACACACACATATCAATGTATTCTATGTGTATATATCTATTCTATTCTAACCTGTCAGTGTGATTTTACTGTAGCGGCACATGAATTGCCGGATTTTCAAAGGATCTAGTGTATGGTTCTACAGGAAGTATTTTTTTTTCCCCTGGGGGCACTCAACTTTATTAGCATGCACAAAGAGACACAAGTTATCATGAAAAAAAAAAACGCACCAAAACCTCAACAAAAATGCAAACAAAAAGCACCAAAACATGCATTTTTGGCGCAGCTTCTTTTCTGCCAAGAAATCAGGTTTTGCTGCAGAAAAAACGCTGCAAAAATGCCCAGTGTGAACTTACCCTATGATCGTTGGAATTTTCCTTTAGCTACATGAGTTGTTTTTACAAAATTCCTACATTTCAAAATAGCGGGGAAAAAAGCGCAAAAGTGTATAAAAATGTGTAGAATTGAATAAGTTGTGAGCAACTGTTTCCTCGAATTGAATCAGTTGAATATATCGTGATATGGCTGCCAACACTGCCAGTCAACCAAAATTTATACTGGTTCTCATTCATTCTCTATCAAAGGGAGTTGTGGTAGAGTGTCTCACTCGGCTAGACACAGAGGTATAAGCAGAACACTGTATCTTGGTTTATTAAAGGCAGCAAAAACCAAGCTGGGAAAATAAACATGGCTCTCTGGGCAAAACAGCATAACAAAGCAAAATGAAAGAAAACACAGTCCTCTTCCTAGCGGGGTTCAGCCTGCTCACGGGTACAATATCCACGGTTAAGGTCTTTAATATGCGACATGGACACTTTCCTGGAGTCTTTCCTCTCCAGGTACACTGCACACTGAAACCTTCTGGAAGTTAGCAATTAATGCCCCAGACCATGTGACTGATCACATGATTGTGAAATCACTAAGGTCCTGTCAGCCCACGGCGGTGCCGACTCTGTAGGTGGAGATAAGGTGGACATCCTCCCACCCGCTCTATGATTGTACACATAAAAACCAGCCCATAATATAACTTAACTTAACCCTCACAACACATAGTGTGCTGGAGGAAATAAAACTCTGGATTTTATATCACTGACTCCATTAGACATTGTGAAACATATTTCCCTTCCAGCACTTTACCAGTGACTTCATCACAGATTGTGCCAAGTTTGGAAGTTATCCCCTGTCTGTAGAATAGGGAATAACTTCCCGATCATTGGGGGTTCAACTGTTAGGACCTCCAAGGATCCTGAAGAGCCACTAGTGAATGAGGTGGTGGTCGATCATGCACACTGTCATTTCATTCAAACCTAGTGGGAGTGCTGAAGATCAACCGAACAATTTGCTTAGCTTTTTCTGAAGACCCCATTAAGATTAATTGGAAAAGACCACTGCTCCATTCACACAGGCCCCTGTTCTTGGGATAGAAGGAAGACCCCATTAAGATTAATTGGAAAAGATCACTACTCCATTCACACAGGCCCGTTCTCGGGATAGGGGGAAAACGTGGAGGCTGCTTAACTGTGGACAGACCCCTAGCAAATCAGGACGTTATCTCCTATTCTATGAATGTGGAGGTCCTGGCCACTACATCTCCGCCAATTAGACCCCTTTTTTCATGCACTGGTGACATGTTAATTTAGAAATGCCCCCCTTAACTATGACAAACCATGGTATTTCCTAAAATTCTTTGTCATACATGGAAAAAAATTCAGCTCTTAGGAGAAGGACCACCTGACTCAATAGCCATTTTCCCCTTTCTGTAATCACGGATTGGCAGAGGCCCACACAGGTTCATATCACCTTTGGGAAGAGAACTCCAGTTGTCCTTCGTCTCATGGGCCCAGCTACATGGGGGCTACCTGCACAGAATTTATGCCCTTGCTACATATGTGTTTCTTGAGGAAAGATGCCACCATAAGACTTGTACACATCTTGTGTCTTATCAATGTTCTGTGCTGCTTCATTTATCTAACTGTAAATTGCTGCTACCGATACAGAAGTTGTCTTTCTAAACTTAATAAAGCTATAAAAGATGTAAACTTTCCATTGACATCCACAAGTGTCATATTATGGATATTTTGGCCATTCTTGATGCGTTTATGCCAACAGAGCCAGGCTGAAAATGGAAAAAGGTTTGTGCAAATTTACTTTACAATGGACTTTTTATTCATTTTTTTAAAGTGTTCAAGAGTTGAAGTAAGCGAGGGAAGAGATAGAAATATAGGCCAGATTGGGATTAAAATAAGGTAAGCGTGGGTGGGTTCATCCTGCTGTGATGTCAGAGATGCGCTTTGTGCTCTGAGCCAAGCAGATGGTTCCTCCCTACTTCACCGCACTAGCAACAACATGTTGATCTGCTCAAACAGAGGAAAAACTCCATCTTCCTCCTACCCTGTCCCCCGTCTACTAGGTAGTGTATGATACTAGATGGATTTTTTTCATGACTGAGCAGGTTTTAGAATATTTACAACGTTTCTGTAGGCTGAAATGTAGGAATTACAAGAGTAAGATATGCTGCCAGGCATGGCATACAGTACAGACCAAAAGTTTGGACACACCTTCTCATTTAAAGATTTTTCCTTATTTTCATGATTATGAAAATTGTACAGGTCCTTCTCAAAAAATTAGCATATAGTGTTAAATTTCATTATTTACCATAATGTAATGATTACAATTAAACTTTCATATATTATAGATTCATTATCCACCAACTGAAATTTGTCAGGTCTTTTATTGTTTTAATACTGATGATTTTGGCATACAACTCCTGATAACCCAAAAAACCTGTCTCAATAAATTAGCATATTTCACCCGTCCAATCAAATAAAAGTGTTTTTGAATAACAAACAAAAAAACCATCAAATAATAATGTTCAGTTATGCACTCAATACTTGGTCGGGAATCCTTTGGCAGAAATGACTGCTTCAATGCGGCGTGGCATGGAGGCAATCAGCCTGTGACACTGCTGAGATGTTATGGAGGCCCAGGATGCTTCAATAGCGGCCTTAAGCTCATCCAGAGTGTTGGGTCTTGCGTCTCTCAACTTTCTCTTCACAATATCCCACAGATTCTCTATGGGGTTCAGGTCAGGAGAGTTGGCAGGCCAATTGAGCACAGTAATACCATGGTCAGTAAACCATTTACCAGTGGTTTTGGCACTGTGAGCAGGTGCCAGGTCGTGCTGAAAAATGAAATCTTCATCTCCATAAAGCATTTCAGCCGATGGAAGCATGAAGTGCTCCAAAATCTCCTGATAGCTAGCTGCATTGACCCTGCCCTTGATGAAACACAGTGGACCAACACCAGCAGCTGACATGGCCAGGGCCGCCATCAGGGCATTACAGCCGTTACTGCTGTATGGGGCCCGGTCAGCAGCAGTACACAGAGGGGCCCGCAGATCCGGGGCCCCACTGTTGTGCTTCTACTGAGCCGTTTTGGAGCTGTGCACGGCCGTCTTACCTAGTCGGCTGCGCAGCTCCTGCTCCGCTGTAGCTACTGAATGTATGGGCTCCCTGCAGGTCCTGACTACAGCCCATCCATTCTAGCCAGTAGCGTAGCTACTGGGGGGGGGGCAGAGGGGGCCATCGCCCCGGGCCCTGTCACATGAAGGGGCCCACGGGCCACTTCTGTGAGGAGGCAGAACACCACATAGGAGCAGAGCAGTATGTCTGCTCCTGTCTGACAGAGACTGCACGCTGGCTATTAGCACAGTGCCCGGCTGCAGTCTCCCCCCTGCAGTGAATGGTTTCGCCCCTCTGACCTGATCATGAAGCTTTTCCTGGCTGCAGTTTTTCTTCACTCTGTGCACGCTGGGATTGGCTCAGGCACGCGGGGTCCTAGTGCCCACAGCTTGCATTTCATTGACACTTCCTGGTCCTGCAGTGCGAGCTTTATCAGTAAGTGCTGGGGATGGGACATTTTAGGTTTATTAAATTCAGGTATGTCACTATGAGACCCTTGGGGTATTGTGGGGGCTGAAAGTGGGTGAGGGGGGACAGGGTACTGGGGGGTGAATGTGAGCCCATGGGGGTATTGTGGGGGAGGGGAGACAGGGCGCTGGGGGGTGAATGTGAGACCATGGGGGTGTTGTGGGCGCTGAAGGTGGGTGAGGTGGGACAGGGCACTAAGGGGTGGATGTGAGACGATGGGGGTATTGTGGGGGAGGGGGACAGGTCACTGGGGGCTGAATATTATAATGTTATGTTATGATAGTATATGTACGGGGAGGCTGGAGATGGGGGGTAGGGGGCCTTTGATACATACCACCTGGATATTTTATGAGTATTAGTATAAGGAGCCCCCATGTAGTAACCAAGAGCTGCATCACATTTACCGCACCACTCCAGCATTATTTTTTATTTCACTGCTGGAGCGGTGCTGAAAATCCGCGTCCCCAGCCCCCTGTCTGATACTCACCTTCTGGCGTCTTCATCTGTTTTAGTCTCCGCTCGGCTCAGTCTCCTGCAGTTTGTGACCCGTCCGAGGCTCCAGTGTTTCATGGAGCAGCGCAGAGGTCACTAATCAGTGTGAGTCTGTGGGAGCCTCGTTCTGGCCTCGTTCTCACTCTCAGGCTATGTGCACACGGTGCGGATTGGCCGCTGCGGATCTGCAGCAGTTTTCCATCTGGTTTACAGTACCATTTAAACCTATGGAAAACCAAATCCACAGTGCACATGGTGCGGAAACGCTGCATTGTATTTTCCGTAGCATGTCAATTCTATTTGCAGATTCCGCAGCATTTTACACCTGCTCCTGTATAGGATTCCGCAGGTGGTAAAACGCAGGTGAAATCTGCACAAAAAACACAGGAAATCCGCAGTAAATCCGCAACAAAGTGCACATAGCCTCATAGTCTTACATTGAGCGCTTGTGACATAGCTTCTAACTTCTGGCCTGTCAGAAGCTGCACTCACAAGTTTGAGCAGCGGCACTGCAGCAGTGCCACAAAATACTGAATACGCCGGAGGATGAGTAAATGTCCATCATACTGTGTATACGGGAGCTGCGGGTCCATCATACTATATATAAGGGAGCTGCGGGCCAATCATACTGTGTATAAGGGAGCTGCGGGCCCATCATACTGTGTATAAGGGAGCTGGGGGTCCATCATACTGTGTATACGGGAGCTGCGGGTCCATCATACTGTGTATAAGGGAGCTGCGGGTCCATCATACTGTGTATAAGGGAGCTGCGGGTCCATCATACTGTGTATAAGGGAGCTGCAGGCCCATCATACTGTGTATAAGGGAGCTGCGGGTCCATCATACTGTGTATACGGGAGCTGCGGGTCCATCATACTGTGTATACGGGAGCTGCGGGTCCATCATACTGTGTATAAGGGAGCTGCGGGCCCATCATACTATGTATACAGGAGCTGCGGGCCCATCATACTGTGTATACGGGAGCTGTGGGCCCATCACACTGTGTATAAGGGAGCTGCGGGCCAATCATACTGTGTATACGGGAGCTGCGGGCCCATCATACTGTGTATAAGGGAGCTACGGGCCCATCATACTGTGTATACGGGAGCTGCAGGCCAATCATACTATGTATAAGGGAGCTGTGGGCCCATCATACTGTGTATAAGGAAGCTGTGGGCACATCATACTCTGTATAAGGGAGCTGGGGTCCATCATACTGTGTATACGGGAGCTGCGGGTCCATCATACTGTGTATAAGGGAGCTGCGGGTCCATCATACTGTGTATAAGGGAGCTGCGGGTCCATCATACTGTGTATAAGGGAGCTGCAGGCCCATCATACTGTGTATAAGGGAGCTGCGGGTCCATCATACTGTGTATACGGGAGCTGCGGGTCCATCATACTGTGTATACGGGAGCTGCGGGTCCATCATACTGTGTATAAGGGAGCTGCGGGCCCATCATACTATGTATACAGGAGCTGCGGGCCCATCATACTGTGTATACGGGAGCTGTGGGCCCATCACACTGTGTATAAGGGAGCTGCGGGCCAATCATACTGTGTATACGGGAGCTGCGGGCCCATCATACTGTGTATAAGGGAGCTACGGGCCCATCATACTGTGTATACGGGAGCTGCAGGCCAATCATACTATGTATAAGGGAGCTGTGGGCCCATCACACTGTGTATAAGGGAGCTGCGGGCCCATCATACTGTATATATGGGTGCTGCGGGCCCATCATACTATATATAAGGGAGCTGCGGGCCCATCATACTGTGTATACGGGAGCTGCGGGCCCATCATACTGTGTATAAGGAAGCTGTGGGCCCATCATACTGTGTATAAGGAAGCTGTGGGCCCATCATACTGTGTATAAGGGAGCTGTGGGCCCATTACACTGTGTATAAGGGAGCTGCGGGCCCATCATACTGTATATATGGGAGCTGCGGGCCCATCATACTATATATATGGGAGCTGCGGGCCCATCATACTATATATAAGGGAGCTGCGGGCCCATCATACTGTGTATACGGAAACTGCGGGCCCATCATACTGTGTATAAGGAAGCTGTGGGCCCATCATACTGTGTATAAGGAAGCTGTGCGCCCATCATACTGTGTATAAGGAAGCTGTGGGCCCATCATACTGTGTACAGGGGAACTGTGAGGGACATCATACTGTTTGACGGGAGCTGCAGGCCCATCATACTGTGTATAAGGAAGCTGTGGGCCCATCACACTGTGTATAAGGGAGCTGCGGGCCCATCATACTGTGTATAAGGAAGCTGTGGGCCTATCATACTGTGTATAAGGGAGCTGTGGGCCCATCACACTGTGTATAAGGGAGCTGCGGGCCCATCATACTGTATATATGGGAGCTGCGGGCCCATCATACTATATATAAGGGAGCTGCGGGCCCATCATACTGTGTATACGGGAGCTGCGGGCCCATCATACTGTGTATAAGGAAGCTGTGGGCCCATCATACTGTGTATAAGGAAGCTGTGGGCCCATCATACTGTGTACAGGGGAACTGTGAGGGACATCATACTGTTTGACGGGAGCTGCAGGCCCATCATACTGTGTATAAGGAAGCTGTGGGCCCATCATACTGTGTACAGGGGAACTGTGAGGGACATCATACTGTTTGACGGGAGCTGCCGGCCCATCATACTGGGTATAGGAAACTGTGAAGGCATATTGTACATATGGGAGCTGTTGGCCCATTACACTGTATATAGGGGAGCTCTGGGGGGCATTATACTTTCTATAGTGGAGTTCTGTCAGCATTATACTGTGTATAGGGGAGCATTGGGCTCATTATCTATAGGGGAGCAGTGGGAACATCATACTGTGTAAATAGGGGAGAAGTGGGAACATCATACGGTGTATAGGGGAGTTATAGAATCACCATACTGTGTATAGGGGAGCTGTGGGGGCCTTAGACTGTGTATAGGGAAGCTTTAAGCTCACCATACTGTGTATAATGGAGCAGTACAAGGGGGAACTTAGGGGACATTATTAAATGTTAAGTGGGCACTTAAGCATCGTTGTTATAGGGGCACTCGGAGTATTGTGACCATCAAAGTTGCATATGGTCACAATATGGCGGTAAAGTCAATGTTCGTTTTTGTATATAGATTTATTTTCAATAACAGTAGGGTCATATTCTGAGGTTCCACTATATTCACAATAAGTGCGCAACCGTAGCTGTAATCAGGGTTAGCTGGTTAGGGGCCCACTCAGATGTTTCGCCCCCCCTAAGTTGAAACCCTAGCTACGCCTGTGAATGTGCTCTATATATAGTGTCAGTATACAGGTAATACAGTGATCACTGTATTACCTGTACACTGACACTATATATAGAGCTCCTGTGTATAATGTCACAGGGGATCACTGTATTACCTGTACACTGACACTATATACAGAGCTCCTGTGTATAATGTCACTGGTGATCCCTGTATTACCTGTACACTGACACTATATATAGAGCTCCTGTGTATAATGGCATCGGTGACCACTGTATTACCTGTACACAGACACTGCATACTAAGTACAGATCTCCTATGTATAAAAGCACTTATGGTGATAGTATTTTTTTTTAATTAATGATCAGTATTGTACTATTCAGTCACAATGTGGTGGTGATATGTTGTCCGGCCATGGTGTGGCGGTATTTGTTCCTTGTATGTGCTATTATTTGGTCACTATTTGGTGGTAATATGTGGTCTGGTCATGGTGTGGTGAAAATTTGTTCCTTGTACGTGCTATTATTCGGTCACCGTGTGGTGGTAATATGTGGTCTGGTCATGTTGTGTTGGTATTTGTTCCTTGTATGCAGTTGGTCACCATGTGGTGGTAATATGTGGTCTGTACATGCTGCTGTGGTATTTGTCCCTTGTATGCAATATTGTTCGGTCACTGTGGTGGTAATATGTGGTCTGCACATGGTGTGGCAGTATTTATTCCTTGTAGATAGTATTATAGGTCACTATGTGGTGATAATGTGGTGTCTGGTCATGGTGTTGTGTTATTTGTCCCTTGTATGTGGAATTATTGGTCATTTGAAAAATTGAAAAATAAATAAAAATATACCTAAATTGTATTGCATATTTTAACAAATGTTTAATAAGTTAGAGTAGAGTAGGGCCCGGCCAAAAGAGTCTACCTTGTCATCGTGGCAGATTAAAAAAACCTTTTGGCCAAAACAAAATCTGCTGGCTATGTGTGTGATCTGGTGATGGGAACTGTTAATGTGTGATTGGTGAGAAGTGTAGTTTTTCCAAGAGTCAGCGGTGGTGCTGTAGACAGTTCGAGGGTTGGAGGCGGGGCTGGGGTGGAGCCTGGGCGGAGTCTTAAGGGGGCCCCGAAAATGTTGCCAGTATGGGGCCCCGAAATTTCTAGTGGCAGCCCTGGACATGGCACCCCACACCATCATTGACTGTGGGTACTTGACACTGGACTTCAGGCATTTTGGCATTTCCTTCTCCCCAGTCTTCCTCCAGACTCTGGTAGCTTGATTTCCGAATGACATGCAAAATTTTCTTTCATCAGAAAAAAGTACTTGGGACCACTTAGCAACAGTCCAGTGCTGCTTCTCTGTAGCCCAGGTCAGGCGCTTCTGCCGCTGTTTATGGTTCAAAAGTGGCTTTACCTGGGGAATGCGGCACCTGTAGCCCATTTCCTGCACACGCCTGTTCACGGTGGCTCTGGATGTTTCCACACCAGACTCAGTCCACTGCTTCCTCAGGTTCCCCAAGGTCTGGAATCGGTCCTTCTCCACAATCTTCCTCAGGGTCCGGTCACCTCTTCTCGTTGTACAGCGTTTTCTGCCACATTGTTTCCTTCCAACAGACTTACCATTGAGGTGCCTTGATACAGCACTCTGGGAACAGCCTATTTGTTGAGAAATTTCTTTCTGGGTCTTACCCTCTTGCTTGAGGGTGTCAATGATGGCCTTCTTGACATCTGTCAGGTCGCTAGTCTTACCCATGATGGGGGTTTTGAGTAATGAACCAGGCAGGGAGTTTTTAAAAGCCTCAGGTATCTTTTGCATGTGTTTAGAGTTAATTAGTTGATTCAGAAGATTAGGGTAATAGGTCATTTAGAGAACCTTTTCTTGATATGCTAATTTATTGAGACAGGTTTTTTGGGTTATCAGGAGTTGTATGCCAAAATCATCAGTATTAAAACAATAAAAGACCTGACAAATTTCAGTTGGTGGATAATGAATCTATAATATATGAAAGTTTAATTGTAATCATTACATTATGGTAAATAATGAAATTTAACACTATATGCTAATTTTTTGAGAAGGACCTGTACATTCAAACTGAAGGCATCAACACTATGAATTAAAACATGTGGAAATATATACTTAACAAAAAAGTGTGAAACAACTGAAAATATGTCTTATATTCTAGGTTCTTCAAAGTAGACACCTTTTGCTTTGATGACTGCTTTGCACACTCTTGGCATTCTATTCATGAGCTTCAAGAGGTAGTCACCGGAAATGGTTTTCACTTCACAGGTGTGCCCTGTCAGGTTTAATAAGTGGAATTTCTTGCCTTATAAATGGGGTTGGGACCATCAGTTGTGTTGTGTAGAAGTCTGGTGGATACACAGCTGATAGTCCTACTGAATAGACTGTTAGAATTTGTATTATGGCAAGAAAAAAGCAGCTAAGTAAAGAAAAATGAGTGGCCATCATTACTTTAAGAAATGAAGGTCAGTCAGTCCGAAAAATTGGGAAAACTTTGAAAGTGTCCCCAAGTGCAGTGGCAAAAACCATCAAGCGCTACAAAGAAACTGTCTCATATGAGGATCACCCCAGGAATGGAAGACCATGAGTCACCTCTGCTTCTGAGGATAAGTTTATCTGAGTCACCAGTCTCAGAAACTGCAGGTTAACAGCAGGTCAGATTAGAGACCAGGTCAATGCCACACAGTTCTAGCAGCAGACACATCTCTACAACAACTGTTCAGAGGAGACTTTGTGCAGCAGGCCTTCATGGTAAAATAGCTGCTAGGAAACCACTGCTAAGGACAGGCAACAAGCAGAATAGACTTGTTTGGGCTAAAGAACACAAGGAATGGACATCAGACCCGTGGAAATCTGTGCTTTGGTCTGATGAGTCCAAATTTGGTTCCAACCACCGTGTCTTTGTGCGACGCAGAAAAGGTGAACGGATGGACTCTACATGCCTGGTTCCCACCCTGAAGCATGGAGGAGGAGGTGTGATGGTGTGGGGGTGCGTTGCTGGTGACACTGTTGGGGATTTATTCAAAATTGAAGGCATACTAAACCAGCATGGCTACCTCAGCATCTTGCAGCGGCATGCTATTCCATCCGGTTTGCGTTTAGAAGGACCATCATTTATTTTTCAACAGGACAATGACCCCAAACACACCTCCATGCTGTGTAAGGGCTATTTGACCAAGAAGGAGAGTGATGGGGTGCTACGCTAGATGTCCTGGCCTCCACAGTCACCAGACCTGAACCCAATCGAGATGGTTTGGGGTGAGCAAGACCGCACAGTGAAGGCAAAAGGGCCAACAAGTGCTAAGCATCTCTGGGAACTCTTTCAAGATTGTTGGAAGACCATTCCCGGTGACTACCTCTTGAAGCTCATCAAGAGAATGCCAAGAGTGTGCAAAGCAGTCATCAAAGCAAAAGGTGGCTACTTTGAAGAACCTAAAATATAAGACAACTTTTTCAGTTGTTTCACACTTTTTTGTTAAGTATATACAGTGGGGCAAAAAAGTATTTAGTCATTCAGCAATAGTGCAAGTTCCACCACTTAAAAAGATGAGAGGCGTCTGTAATTTACATCATAGGTAGACCTCAACTATGGGAGACAAACTGAGAAAAAAAAATCCAGAAAATCACATTGTCTGTTTTTTTTATCATTTTATTTGCATATTATGGTGGAAAATAAGTATTTGGTCAGAAACAAACAATCAAGATTTCTGGCTCTCACAGACCTGTAACTTCTTCTTTAAGAGTCTCCTCTTTCCTCCACTCATTACCTGTAGTAATGGCACCTGTTTAAACTTGTTATCAGTATAAAAAGACACCTGTGCACACCCTCAAACAGTCTGACTCCAAATTCCACTATGGTGAAGACCAAAGAGCTGTCAAAGGACACCAGAAACAAAATTGTAGCCCTGCACCAGGCTGGGAAGACTGAATCTGCAATAGCCAACCAGCTTGGAGTGAAGAAATCAACAGTGGGAGCAATAATTAGAAAATGAAAGACATTCCAGACCACTGATAATCTCCCTCGATCTGGGGCTCCACGCAAAATCCCACCCCGTGGGGTCAGAATGATCACAAGAACGGTGAGCAAAAATCCCAGAACCACGCAGGGGGACCTAGTAAATGAACTGCAGAGAGCTGGGACCAATGTAACAAGGCCTACCATAAGTAACACACTACGCCACCATGGACTCAGATCCTGCAGTGCCAGACGTTTCCCACTGCTTAAGCCAGTACATGTCCGGGCCCATCTGAAGTTTGCTAGAGAGCATTTGGATGATCCAGAGGAGTTTTGGGAGAATGTCCTATGGTCTGATGAAACCAAACTGGAACTGTTTGGTAGAAACACAACTTGTCGTGTTTGGAGGAAAAAGAATACTGAGTTGCATCCATCAAACACCATACCTACTGTAAAGCATGGTGGTGGAAACATCATGCTTTGGGGCTGTTTCTCTGCAAAGAGGCCAGGACGACTGATCCGGGTACATGAAAGAATGAATGGGGCCATGTATCGTGAGATTTTGAGTGCAAACCTCCTTCCATCAGCAAGGGCATTGAAGATGAAACGTGGCTGGGTCTTTCAACATGACAATGATCCAAAGCACACCGCCAGGGCAACGAAGGAGTGGCTTCACCAAAAGAAACAACCTTCACACCAAGGCAGAAAAATAGAATAAAACTAATCTTTATTCCAATATAACACATATATACATTAAAAACAATAGTTGGCAGGTAGGATGTTCACGACACAAGACAGGGGTGGGTAACCCAAAGTAGGAGCTCCAAAATAAATACAAGTAAAATAAGCCTAATAAATACACATGTGCAGCTACTCATATATATTGCATATTACACATCATAGCAGTAAATAGCAGCATAAATAATATTGCTACTGTAGGCAAAGTAAGCCAGTAAAGTGCCAATGTGCCAATAAGGTATAAAAAAATAATACACGTGTGCAAATTACTCATATATATTGCATATCATAGCAGTATATAGCAACATAAATAATATTGCTATTAAAGGCAAGGTAAGCCAGTAAAGTGCTAATGTGCTATTGTAAACAGTAACATATATGATACAGGCAACGGAGTGCCTTACGAAGGAGTGGCTTCGTAAGAAGCATTTCAAGGTCCTGGAGTGGCCTAGCCAGTCTCCAGATCTCAACCTTTTAGAAAATCTTTGGAGGGAGTTGAAAGTCCGTGTTGCCAAGCAAAAAGCCAAAAACATCACTGCTCTAGAGGAGATCTGCATGGAGGAATGGGCCAACATACCAACAACAGTGTGTGGCAACCTTGTGAAGACTTACAGAAAACGTTTGACCTCTGTCATTGCCAACAAAGGATATATTACAAAGTATTGAGATTAAATTTTGTTTCTGACCAAATACTTATTTTCCACCATAATATGTAAATACAATGATAAAAAAACAGACAATGTGATTTTCTGGATTTTTTTTTCTCAGTTTGTCTCCCATAGTTGAGGTCTACCTATGATGTAAATTACAGACGCCTCTCATCTTTTTAAGTGGTGGAACTTGCACTATTGCTGAATGACTAAATACTTTTTTGCCCCACTGTAATTCCACATGTGTTACTTCATAGTTTTGATGCCTTCAGTGTGAATGTACAATTTTCATAGTCATGAAAATAAGGAAAAATCTTTAAATGAGAAGGTGTGTCCAAACGTTTGGTCTGTACTGTACTTCAAAGATGCATCAATACACATAGTGATAATGCCTCATCAGACCGCACCTTTATGAAATATTGTATGAAAACTAATATAAAAAATAAGTCAGTCCCTATACCAGTACTGGAAGGGTAAATCCTCCTATGGGGGGAAATGTCATTGGTGCAAGCTGTGCAGCCACATATGGGCCCAAGAGGTAAGAGGGCCCTCATCCACCTCCAAAGCAGGGGAGTGCGCATCATTATGAGCTATTGGACTGCCAGGGTGCAACATACCTGACAGCATCACTGCATGGCTTCCCATCTCCCATCAGGCTGATACACCGACTTACTCACCACTCCGGGCCATGCTGTGAGTTCTGCCCTCCACCTGCTCCATGCTGTATACCCTGTGTACTCTGCTTGGTGTGTGCTTAGGGCAGCGGCACTTCCTGAGTCTTAAACAGACAGTGTGCACATTCCTAATGTGTCCCTAGCCTATTGCCAAGAGTTACCGGGTACTTAAGGCATCTCCACTAATTGGAAGATGCCTGAGCAACATTCTCTCTCAGTCTGTATTCTGCTACTGAGTTGCCAGGTCTTGTCCTGTCCCTGCTCATGTTTCTGCCACCCTGGGGGCTGTATACCCAGGTCTGTTCCTGTTTCCTATTTGAATCCTTCCTGACTTCGCCACTATAGGCTCCAGTGAACACCAAGGTAGCTGCTTAGTCATGCCCCTTCAGGGTTAGTCTGGTTTGTGGCACAGTGGGGCCACAATCCTCGCTCGTGCCATCCAGTCTGGGCGCAAACATTACACAGGGACCCATATATTGTTCTTGCACAGGACACCTCTCCTGTCTGTGTCTGCCAGTGCCTCCTCCAATATGATGTAATAGGGGTCCCTATGTATGTGCACCTAAAATATGTCCAACTTTGCTTTATACAGAAAAATGAACATACAATGGGAACAATAATCAAATAATTATCATATTACTATAATCCTATCATCAAGAATGTATAGGTACAGCTAAAAGAAATGACTTTAGTTTAGCTGCACTGTCTATTGAGGAAGAGAAAATATTTCAGACGTCATCAAATACTTTGGATGTGACCATTTTACTTCTGCATGCTTTATACTGCAGCACTACTCCATTAGAGAACAGATGTTGTCCCTATCTTCAAAAAAGGAAAGAAGACGGAGTCAAGAAAAATGATAATTACTTACCGGTAATTTAATTTTCCAGATCCATGACAGCACCGTTACATGAGAGATGGCTCTTTCTCCCCCAGGAACAGGAAACCTGCAGCGGAGATAAAAGATGGGGGCGGCACCTCTCTCATCAGTTTGTTTACAGAGTATGCAAGGTAAACGCTTTGCTAGTTCGGGTTTATGTACATTACATTTATTTCCAAGGGTTGTTACTTGGTATTAATTACATATTTAATATTATCCCCATCAGTTTTTATTTTATATATATATATACACTCACCGGCCACTTTATTAGGTACACCATGCTAGTAACGGGTTGGACCCCCTTTTGCCTTCAGAACTGCCTCAATTCTTCGTGGCATAGATTCAACAAGGTGCTGGAAGCATTCCTCAGAGATTTTGGTCCATATTGACATGATGGCATCACACAGTTGCCGCAGATTTGTCGGCTGCACATCCCAAAGATGCTCCATACAAGGCAGGATGGATCCATGCTTTCATGTTGTTTACGCCAAATTCTGACCCTACCATCCGAATGTCGCAGCAGAAATCGAGACTCATCAGACCAAGCAACGTTTTTCCAATCTTCTACTGTCCAATTTCGATGAGCTTGTACAAATTGTAGCCTCAGTTTCCTGTTCTTAGCTGAAAGGAGTGGTACCCGGTGTGGTCTTCTGCTGCTGTAGCCCATCTGCCTCAAAGTTCGACGCACTGTGCGTTCAGAGATGCTCTTAGGCCTACCTTGGTTGTAACGGGTGGCGATTTGAGTCACTGTTGCCTTTCTATCAGCTCAAACCAGTCTGCCCATTCTCCTCTGACCTCTGGCATCAACAATGCATTTCCGCCCACAGAACTGCCGCTCACTGGATTTTTTTTCTTTTTCGGACCATTCTCTGTAAACCCTAGAGATGGTTGTGCGTGAAAATCCCAGTAGATCAGCAGTTTCTGAAATACTCAGACCAGCCCTTCTGGCACCAACAACCATGCCACGTTCAAAGGCACTCAAATCACCTTTCTTCCCCATACTGATGCTCGGTTTGAACTGCAGGAGATTGTCTTGACCATGTCTACATGCCTAAATGCACTGAGTTGCCGCCATGTGATTGGCTGATTAGAAATTAAGTGATAACAAGAAGTTGGACAGGTGTACCTAATAAAGTGGCCGGTGAGTGTATATATATATATATATATATATATATATATATATATATATATATAACTTTTTTTTTCCCCCGCTTTTGTGAATCACACAACCATCACCAAGATAGGGCGGGAATTAGTGCGGTGCTGTCATGGATCTGGAAAATCAAATTACCGGTAAGTAATTATCATTTTTTCCCTTCCCCATGACAGCACCGTTACATGAGAGGAAGAAATAGAAAAGACTTCTAGGGTAGGGCAATAGCCGATAAAACTTTTCTCCCAAAGGCAAGACTTGAAAGCCCCAGGTCTAGTCTATATTGGTGGAAGAAAGTAGAGGGTGAAGACCATACTGCAGCATTGCAAATTTGCTCTACCGATGCATTTGTCCTTTCCGCCCAGAATGTGGCGATAGCTCTTGTAGGCTGTTACACCCAGTGGAGGACTTTGCCCCGAAGAGGAGTAGAAGAGTGAAACAGCCATAAGAAGCCACCATGCGATAGTAGATATTGTGGCCTTTTTTCACCTGTTTGTCCCCTGGAAGGAGACAAAAAGGGCTGAAGACTGTCGTCATGGTTTTGATACTTATGGTATTGAAGTAGGCAACGTCTGACATCAAGGCAATAAAAGGTTTCTTCTCCCTGGGATTTTGGGTTGGCACAAAACGAGGGTAAAATTATCTCCTGGTCCCTGTGGAATTTTGAATTGACCTTTGGTAAGAAGGTCGGGTCAGTTCTAGTTATTACTCTGTTCTCCAAAATGGTAGGGTATGGGGAACCTACAGAATTAGCTTGGAGTTCACTAATACGTCGGTCAGACGTAAGGGCAACCAGGAGAACAGTTTTTAAGGTTAGCGCTTTCACTGAGATGGAAGTAAGAGGCTCAAAAGGAGGTGAGGTTAAGGCCTTCGGCACTAAATTTAGATCCCAGGGAGCTACCTTTGGCTGAGGTTTAAATGGTCTGTCCGTGAAGGAGGCTCGGATGAACCTTTACACCCAGGGGCGCTAAGTGCCGAAATTTGCACCTTTAGGGTGCTGGTAGACAATCCTCGTTCCAACCCTTTTTGGAGGAACTCTAGGACCTTGGTTATTGGGACTTTTTGGGTGGTATTTGACAGGTGTCGTCCTGAAAATTCTAGAAATTTTTCCCACATTTTCTGGTATTTATCAGTTGTAATTTTTTTTTCTTCTAGATAGCATAGTAGCAACTAAAGGACCTGAGAATCAATTTGCTAGCAGTAGTCCCCTCTCAAGTTCCAGGCAGTGAGATGTAGGCTGTGCACTTGAGGATGGGATACTGGACCCTGGTGTAGGAGATTTGGAACATCTGGAAGGATCCATGAGTCCGATATGGACATACGTCTGAGCCAGGTGAACCATGCCCTCTTCGGCCAGAAGGGTGCGACCAGAATTATTCGTGTCCCATCCTCTCGGATTTTCTTCAAGACTGTTGGGATTAGCGGAATTGGGGGAAACGCATAGGCAAGTTGGAACTTCCAATGGTGCAACAGCGCATCCACTCCTTCTGGGTTTTCCCTTGGGTTTAGGAAATAGAATCTCTCTACCTTCTGGTTTTGTTTTGTGGCAAAGAGATCCATTTGAGGAGTACCCCAGATGGCGCAGATTTCTCAAAAAATTTCTTGATTTAAGGACCACTCTCCCTGGTGCAGCACATGCCTGCTTAAGAAGTCTGCAACAAGGTTGTCCGTCCCCTTTAGGTGTGTGCCTGTCAAGGATAAGAGGTGGTTTTCTGCCCAAGAAAACAGTCTTTTGACCTCTTCCAACAGAGACCTTGATCTTGTTCCCCCTTGTCGATTTATGTAAGAGACTGCTGTACTGTTGCCGGACAATACCACTAAGTGCTTTCCTTTGATGTTTTCTTCTATTTGAAGAATTGCCTGCCTTACTGACGTTAGTTCCTTTAGGTTGGAGGATGCTGCCTCCATTTGAGGATCCCACCGGCCTTGCAGAATCTGGTCTGTTAAGTGCGCCCCCACCCCAATGGGCTCGCATCTGTGGTTAGTACCAATGGATTTTGGACCGACTATGGCACCCCTTTTTTAAATTTTCGTATTTTAGCCACCAATTTAAAGTGTCCCGAACTTGTGGCCATAGGACGATTTTTCGATTTAGATTGTAGGGGCTTTTTGCTTGCTCGGCCAGAATCTGCCACTGTAACTCCCTCAAATGTATTTGTGCCCATTGAACCGCCGGGATTGTTACCGTTAACATCCCTAGATGGGACATGGCTTCCCTTACCGAGATGGACCGGGCCGTCTGTGTTTGTTTTATGACTTCGATTTTCCTGTCTGGAAGGACACAAACTTGTTTGATCGAGTTTAGCTGAATCCCAAGGATTTGTTGTATCTGGACTGGAAACATTCTCGATTTTTTCAAGTTTATTATCCATCCCAGCTTGGACAGCAGACAACTTTTGTGACTGCCTTTACGCAGTCTCCCTGGTTGTCTACTATAAGGAGAAAATCGTCTAGATAGGGTGCTAGTAGGATGTTTTCCTTCCTCACAAACAATGCTATCTCGGAAATTATTTTTGTAAAGATTCGAGTGGCCACTGATACCCCGAAGGGAAGACACTGGTACTGTAAATGATTGGGAATTTTGATCCAGCTGTACTACCAACCTCAAGAATTGTTGATGTTCAATGCAAATTGGAACATTGTAGTAAGCATCTGTGAGATCTCACTGCCATGTAACAACCTGGATACAGCAGTTTTACCGTTGTTTTTAATATTTCCATTTTGAATATTTCTACTCGGATGTATTGGTTCAGTGATTTTAAATTGAAAATAGTTCTTAGTGAACCATCTGGTTTTGGTGTGTGGAACAGAGTGCTGTAAAACCCCTTCCCTATCTCTTGTGCTGGTACTTTTATGAAGACTTCTTTTGCCTCTCTAATATCACTTGGTTTCACATTGGTGATTTTTACTTGTTGAGGAAGGGGGGGTGATAAAGTTTAACCGTAGACCTTCGGATAATAGACTGATTATCCATTGTGAGGTTTGTAATTTTTCCCACTGATGGACAAAGAACCGAAGCCTTCGCCCCACCTGGAACTTGGCATCATTGTTGTTTGGAGTCTGGTTTTTGAGGGGGCTTATTGAAGAGGAATCCTCTCTCTCTTCTCTCGTTCCAGGACTTTCCTCGCATAGACTTGTCCCCTGGCCGGCCCCGGCCTGCTTTCCCTGATGAGAAGGGGAAAAGCCGCTTTCTCTAGAATTTCGTCTAATGCTTTTCCAAACAAATATTGCCCTTCACAAGGGACTGCGCACAGTTTAACTTTTGACTGAAAGTCAGCAGTCCAATTTTTTAACCATAATGCTCTTCTACCAGAGTTGGAGAGAGCACATGCACGGGCAGAAAAACATACCGAGTCAATGGCAGCATCCGCTAGGAAACCCGCCGCATTTTGTAATGAGGGTATTACTTCCAAGAGTCTATCTCTTGGACACTTGTCTTTTATTTGGTCACTCAGTTCTTCTAACCATTTAACCATTTTAACCATGGCCCGAGCCGTGCAAGTGGCGACTACCCCCGGCTTAAATGCCCATGTTGATACTACCCATGCCGACTTTAGGAAGGCATCCGCCTTTTTGTCAAGAGGATCTTTTAAAGCTCCCATGTCTTCGAAAGAAAGCGCTATGCCCCTGGAGGTACTCGCAGTCGCGGCGTCTAGTTTAGGTGCTTTTTCCCATTTGTCGCAGATTTTTTCATCAAACGGATATTTACGCTTAAGGGGCTGAGGGACTGACATTTTTTATTTGTTTTATTCCACTCTCTTTTAATTAAGTTTCACACATTATCATGGAAAGGAAAAACTCTGTTAGGGCTAGCGGAACGCCCCGAGTAAATATAGAGGTTTTATTATAATTGATTTGTTCGCAGCTCGGGGTCCACCGTGCAGGAGAACCTGGTGCTAGCAATCGGCGGAACTATATGGCGGTATGAGCTAACCCTGTTACTTCACAGAGTAGCCGAAACTCAAAGCACTGTGCCCTGTTTGACTTCACAGTGGCACAGGCTAACTACTCAACTGAGAGCAGTCAGTGGTCATGCATGCACACAAACTCCTCGCCGGAGGTGACAGCATTCTAGGGGCTTATTTCAGCCAGGTCCCTGAATACATTCACACAAAAATCTCCTCGCCGGAGGTGCCAGCATTCTAGGGGCTTATTTCAGCCGGGTCCCTGAACACAAACTCACATGACCACACTGGCGCAAAGCACATAACATAGAACAATAGTAGCGCATGGCCGTGCGGCCATGCGAGCCTTAAATAGTTGCAGCACGTACAGGACCTTCCTAGAAGGACCAATGAGAGGCTGCCACAGAGCGTGAGCACCTACAGGACCTTCCTGAAGGACCAATGGCCTTTGCTGCAGTATCTGATCATGTGACCCTCGATCTCCACTGAGAGATCTTACTCTGGGCATGCTCAGAACGAGAAAAGCAGGACTTAGTCCCAGAAGCGTCTGCTCGCCGCTGCCCAGCACTGACTTCAATGGCAGAAGCAGGAAGAGCAGCAGTAACTCTTTGTACAGAGTCAGACTGAGCGAGACGCTGGGACCGATGTCTCCGCTGAGCAGGCACCACTGCGGCAGAAGAAGAATGGGAAACCGCAGCGGAGATGGCCCGATATTCCCCCTGTGCAGAGGCGGGAACTCGACCCCTAATAAACTCTTCGCTTTTTTCCCTCCAGATTACTAAACATAGAGTCCTGGATTGATTTTTGTTCTTTTGGTGTTTCGACCCCCTGGGTAGATCTGACTAGCTTAAGTAGCTTCCCCACGTCTTCAGATAGCACATATGGGCGACCACACTCTTCATCTGAAGAGTCTAAGGGTACCGTCACACAGTACCATTTACATCGCTACGACGGCACGATTCGTGACGTCGCAGCGTCGTATGATTATCGCTCCAGCGTCGTAGACTGCGGTCACACGTTGCAATCACGGCGCTGGAGCGATGCCGAAGTCCTCCGGTAACCAGGGTAAACATCGGGTAACTAAGCGCAGGGCCGCGCTTGGTAACCCGATGTTTACCGTGGTTACCAGCGTAAAAGTAAAAAAAAACAAACCGTACATACTCACCATCTGATGCCCGTCAGGTGCCTTGCCGTCTGCTTCCTGCTCTGACTGAGATCCGGCCGTACAGTGAGAGCAGAGCGCAGCGGCGACGTCACCGCTGTGATCTGCTCTCACTTTCCGGCCGGCAGACAGTCAGAGCGGGAAGCGGACGGCAAGGGACCTGACGGGCATCAGATGGTGAGTATGTACGGTTTGTTTTTTTTTACTTTTACGCTGGTAACCACGGTAAACATCGGGTTACTAAGCGCGGCCCTGCGCTTAGTTACCCAATGATTACCCTGGTTACCAGCGAACGCATCGCTGGATCGCTGTCACACACAACGATCCAGCGATGACAGCAGGAGATCCAGCGACGAAAGAAAGTTTCAAACGATGTGCTACGACGTACGATTCTCAGCTGGGTGCCTGATCGCAGTAGCGTGTCAGACACTGCGAGATCGTAACGATATCGCTACAACGTCACGAATCGTGCCGTCGTAGCGATAAAAATGCCACTGTGTGACGGTACCCTAAGTCTGAGTAATCACCGGGTGGTAATTCCCCGGTTCACCTTCAGATTCCATGTCAGAATTTAGGGCAGGCGTAGAAGGTGGATTTTCAGAGCTATGTAAACCATGCTGTTTCATTTGCTCTTTTACTGTAATTTTAACTTCATCCCTAACAATAGCCTTTATGTTTTGGAGTAAGGATGATGACTCCTCGGCCACAGTTTTATCTATACATGATCGGCAAATCCGCTTCTCATATGTTTTAGGGAGAGCTTTATCACAGAGTGCACACACTTTATTTTTCTGTTTGGCCATAGCATTCTTTCCCTGCATAACATGACACAGAAAGACACTATTACTGACGTGTTTTTTGCCTTACAAAGGCACTCAACCACCAGAACCTCAGTACCACGGCAGACTGTGTGTTGCCTTCCACTGGAACCGGCGATTCCGCGGTCGGGTCCTCCATTCTGCCAGAGAGGCTACTGCCACCGTTGCTTGTGCTCTGCCTCTTTAAATAGTATAAGGTGAGAGCGGTGTGAGAGTCCCTGAACTCTCTCCCCTCCGGGAGTGTCAGTACACCGCTCCCCCTCGGCATGTGACGTCACTTCCAGTTTGAACCGGAAGTCGTCCCATTCACTTTAGCGCCAGCTTAGTGATGTGCACGCCCTTACCCCGGCCCAGCCTCCAGCCAGGAGAAGATGCTGGGGAGCCTGCAGCGGGAAGGATGCCTCAAACACAGCCCCAGGGTCCGTAAGTGACGCGCGCGAGCCAGCCCAGCTGCTCCCGCCATGGACCTTGGTCCCTCCAGATTCAGCGTTGCAGGCTCCCCGCAGGAACAGGAAACCAAACTGAGGAGAGAGGTGCCGCCCCCATCTTTTATCTCCGCTGCAGGTTTCCTGTTCCTGGGGGCTGAAGCCATCTCTCATGTAACGGTGCCGTCAGGGGGAAGGGAAAATTATAGGCCAGTGAGCCTTACTTCTATACCAGGAAAGATCTTTGAAAAATGTATTAAACAGCATGTACTGTATGTAAGTACTTGGATAAGAATATAGTAATTAACCAGAGCCAGCATGGGTTTGTAGCAAACAAGTCATGTCAGACTAATCTCATTTCCTTCTATGATGGAAGCACTGACTGGGTGTATCAGGGAAATGTGATAGATATAGTATATCTCGACTTTAGCAAAGCATTTGATAAAGTATATCATACTACCCTTACTGAAAAAATGACCAAGTATGATATTGTCAAGCCCAGTTCTGGACACCACATTTAAAAAAAGACAGCACAACCAAGGGAAACTCTAAATACACAGAGACCCAAAGGAGTGTATTTCAGAAAATAGTATTTATTAAATATAAAATCTGGTAATCCATAGCAGAGTAAATACTAACCAAGCAAGACTGGAGAATACAAGTTGACCACATGAAAATTGAATAAATAAACCACACTATATGGCACTATAATACAGTATCAATGCGGGCTAGCAATTCAAAGCTCATAAGTGCTATACACCGAAAGAGGCAGCGTATATGTAGCGCCCCCACTGTTGCAGGGCCGAGGGGTACCCGGTACCGGGCCTCTGAGTCTCTGTCCTGGGGTTGTCACGGTGGCTAGACCCGGTCCGTGACCCTGCTGAGAGGCGCCCAATGAAAGGTGTGGGTGGTGATGATGTTATGGTGCGGTGCAGGTCGCAGTAAATAACGAGGACACCAGGTTGCAGTCTCTTTACCTCTTTACTGAAGGCTTCAGGTACCTCTGTCCGGAATACGGTTAACCGGGCTGCGCAAGTCCGGCCGGTCTGATGGCACCTCCAGAGTTCCCTTTGCAGGTGGAAATCTGTGCCTACCTTCTAGCGCTTGTGTGTTGTGGTCCTCCCCTGCTGTGCTTACGGGATAGTCCCCACAACTGTTGTGTCTGTTTCTGAAGTTCCCTCACAACTCTATTCTGATGTTCTTCTTCGTCCTCCAGATTATATGGCTAGGACGCACCCGTATGACGGGTAGGCTCGGAGTTCTTCCGGGACCCTAGAGTCACCCCTCTCCTGTTGTTGCCCCCTATGTCTTCTTAGGTGATTTGGGTGAGACAGCCCGCCTATAACTGACTGTCCTGCCGTAGGTTTGAAGTTAGGCCTGGAGCTCTATACTTCCTCGGCGTTCCGGCCACCGGCTGCGCGCCTCAGTAGGATGTTGCCTCGTCTTACAGCACGACTCCTACTGGTGTTTCTCCTTGTTGCGTTGATCTCGTTTCTCACTCAGCACAATAAACCTCGCTTCTTATCCTTTCTTAGGGTACCGCCGCGATCAAGTGCAGGCGCGGTCCCGTAACGTTCTCTCTGTTCGCTAGGTCTCTGTCAGGATCCCACCCCCAACAGGGACCCCCCTGAATCTTCCCCTGCAACACCCTCTGCCACAGGATGTTGCCTGGCTCCAACCCAGTCAGCTCTCTCCTAACTTCCTCTCTAACCCCCAGTTTTACCAGATTGTGAGGAGTGGCCTAATACATAGCGCCCTTAGCTCCCCCTGGAGGCCAGACTGTGAAGTGTATTGGTGTCTGTGATACCTGGTCAGGTGAACTCCTTCAGTGCCATCAGACGTACCATAGCCCCCCTTAGCGGCGGAGCATCAGTACTGCAACGACCAGGACTCTGGGGCGCTGCATATACATGAAGCCCTATTGTATGCAAATGCTAAAAGCATACCAAATATGTCTATTGAGAATATACAGTCATCTGAAAAAGTTTGGGCACACATATTAATCTTAAGCTTAATGTTTTATAAAAATGTTTTTTTTTGCAACAGCTATTTCAGTTTAATATATCTAATAACTGTTGGACACAGTAATGTTTCTGCCTTGAAATGAGGTTTATTGTACTAACAGAAAATGTGCAATCTGCATTCAAACAAAATTTGACAGGTGCATAAGTATGGGCACCCTTATCATTTTCTTGTTTTAAATACTCCTACCTACTTTTTACTGACTTACTAAAGCACTTTTTTTGGTTTTGTAACCTCATTGAGCTTTTAACTTCATAGCTAGGTGTATGCAATCATGAGAAAAGCTACTTAAAGTGGCCACTTGCAAGTTGTTCTCCTGTTTGAATCTCCTCCGAAGAGTGGCATTATGGGCTCCTCAAAACAACTGTCAAATGATCTGAAAACAAAGGCCAGAAGTGGCAGCCCAAGAAAAACATCAGAAAGGCAGAGAAGAAGAATGGTGAGATCAGGCAAGGACAATCCTCAGGCCACCTCCAGAGATCTGCAGCATCAACTTGCTGCAGATGGTGTCACTGTGCATCGGTCAACTATACAACGCACTTTGCACAAGGAGAAGCTGTATGGGAGAGTGATGCGAGAGAAGCCGTTTCTGCAAGCACGCCACATAGAGTCGGCTGAGGTATGCAAAAGCACATTTGGAGAAGCCAATTTATTTTTGGAAGAAGGTTCTGTGGACTCATGAAACCAAGATTGAGTTGTTTGGTAATACAAATATACATGGCATATTATACATATACATATATATGCATGGCGGCAAAAAAACACTGTGCGTTGTATAGTTGACCGATGCACAGTGACACCATCTGCAGCAAGTTGATGCTGCAGCTCTCCGGAGATGGTCTGAGGATTGTCCTTGACTGATCTCACCATTCTTCTTCTCTGCCTTTCTGATGTTTTTCTTGGCCTGCCACTTCTGGCCTTAACAAGAACTGTACCTGTGTTCTTCCATTTCCTTACTATGTTCCTCACAGTGGAAATTGACAGGTTAAATCTCTGAGACAGCTTTTTGTATCCTTCCCCTGAACAACTATGTTGAATAATCTTTGTTTTCAGATCATTTGACAGTTGTTTTGAGGAGCCCATGATGCCACTCTTCAGAGGAGATTCAAACAGGAGAACAGCTTGCAAGTGGCCACTTTAAGTAGCTTTTCTCATGATTGCATACACCTAGCTATGAAGTTCAAAACTCAATGAGGTTACAAAACCAAAAAAAGTGCTCTAGTAAGTCAGTAAAAAGTAGGTAGGAGTATTTAAAACAAGAAAATGATAAGGGTGCCCATACTTATGCACCTGTCAAATTTTGTTTGAATGCAGATTGCACATTTTCTGTTAGTACAATAAACCTCATTTCAAGGCAGAAACATTACTGTGTCCAACAGTTATTAGATATATGAAACTGAAATAGCTGTTGCAAAATAAACCATTTTTATAAAACATTAAGCTTAAGATTAATGGGGGTGCCCAAACTTTTTCATATGACTGTACATATAATAAATTGCAAAGTGCAAGGAGTGCCAAGCAAAGGAAAGAATTAAGGTGCAAGCGACATAATGGAACTAAAGTGCATATACAGTGCAAAAATGGTTAGATTATAAAGGTACCTTCACACGAAACGACTTTACAACGAGAACGACAACGATCCGTGACGTTGCAGCGTCCTGGATAGCGATATCGTTGTGTTTGACACGCAGCAGCGATCTGGATCCTGCTGTGATATCGCTGGTCGTTGAATAAAGTTCAGAACTTTATTTGGTCGTCAGACCGGCGTGTATCGTCAAGTTTGACACCAAAAGCAACGATACCAGCGATGTTTTACGCTGGTAACCAGGGTAAATATCGGGTTACTAAGCGCAGGGCCTTGCTTATTAACCCGATGTTTACCCTGGTTACCAGCGTAAAAGTAAAAAAAACAAACAGTACATACTCACCTGCGCGTCCCCTGCCGTCCGCTTCCTGCTCTGACTGAGCGCCGACCCTAAAGTGAAAGTAAAAGCACAGCGGTGACGTCACCGCTCTGCTGTTAGGGGCCGGCGCTCACACAGTACAGGAAGCGGATGCCGGGGGACGCGCAGGTGAGCATGTACTGTTTGTTATTTTTACTTTTACGCTGGTAACCAGGGTAAACATCGGGTTACTAAGCGCGGCCCTGCGCTTAGTAACCCGATGTTTACCCTGGTTACCCGGGGACCTCGGCATCGTTGGTCGCTGGAGAGCGGTCTGTGTGACAGCTCTCCAGCGACCAAACAGCGACGCTGCAGCGATCGGCATCGTTGTCGCTATCGCTGCAGCGTCGCTTCGTGTGAAGGTACCTTAAGGGCCAAAATACCTACATGCGGTGAGAGACCAGAAACCCCAGCCTGCCATGGTCTCTCACCGCATGTAGGTATTTTTGCCATTATAATCTAACCATTTTTGCACTGTATATGCACTTTAGTTCCATTATGCTGGAGCGCCCCCACGTGTAACGGCAATGGGGTACTCGGTACCGGGTCTATCTCTCTCGGTTCTGGGGATGTCACGGTGGCCCGACCCAGTCCGTGGCCCTTCTGAGGGGCATCCACTTAAAGGGTGTAGTTGTTTGTACGGTGTTCGTGACACCACCTGTGGTGTTCAGTCAGGGTGACCGACGTTGCTAGGGGTCCGCTGGGGTGATGGAATGGCAGCGAGATGGTGTACCTTCCCACAGGTGAAGTATGTCCCCAGGGCTCACAGATGTGAAGGTGGTGATGGTGGACGTCGTAAGGCGCAATGAATAACGAGGACACAAAGGTTGCAGTCTCTTTACCTTTTACTGAAGACTTCGGAGTCCACAGTCGAGAGTACCTTTCACAGGGCAGGCTAAGTCCGGCCGGTCTAAAGGCACATTCAGAGTTCCCTTATCCAGGTGGAAATCAGTAGCCTTCCTACTAGCGCCTGTGTGTTGTAGTACCTCCCTGCTGAGCACCACAGGATAGTCCTCAACTTTCGTGGATATTTCTGATGTTCTCTCTCTCTCTGTCCCCCAGATGATATGGATAGGACAACCCGTATGACGGGGTAGGCCTGGAGCTATTTTATAGGACCCTAGAGACGCCCCTCTCCCACAAATTGCCTCCGTGTCTTCATAGGTATTAAGGTCGGGCAGCCAACTTGGAATCAACTGTCCTGCCGGTCTCTGAAGTAATGCGTAGAGCCTATTACTCCCTCGGTGTTCTGGCCACCGGCTACGCGCTTCAGAAGGAGGCTTCCGGTCTTGAAGCAGAACTCCTCCCGGTATTATCTCCTTGTGCTGTGACTTAGTTTCTCACTCTCCACAATGTACTTCGCTTCGTGTCCTTTCTTAGGATGCTGCCGCAATGAAGTGCAGGCGCAGCTCCGTAACGTTCTATCTCGTGCTTTGGCCTCTGTCAGGATCCGACTCCTGACAGGGACCCTCTGTCTGCAGCTCAGATGTTCCTCCTTCTCCCCCTGCCTGCCTGACAGGTCCTCTCTGGGTTGAACCCAGGTAGCTTCTGACTGACTTCCTATCCATCCCACCAGTTTTACCCGTGTGTGAGGAGTGGCCTAGTAAATAGAACCTTTGCTACCCCTGGTGGACTGGAGTGTGAAGTGTAGTGTGTGACTGTGATACCTGGTCAGGTGA
The DNA here is from genome assembly GCF_051348905.1 of Ranitomeya variabilis. Classification (NCBI taxonomy): domain Eukaryota; kingdom Metazoa; phylum Chordata; class Amphibia; order Anura; family Dendrobatidae; genus Ranitomeya; species Ranitomeya variabilis. The sequence goes on along the minus strand of NC_135232.1, from coordinate 741,710,925 downwards.
ACTCCTTTAGTACCATCAGACGTAATATCACTCCCCCTGGTGGAAGAGGGACACTACTGCAACAACCAGGACTCTGGGGCGCTGCACTGCCGCTTGCTCCTTAATTCTTTCCTTTGCTTGGCACTCCTTGCACTTTGCAATTTGTTATATGTATATTCTAAATAGACATATTTGGTATGCTTTTAGCATTGGCATATAATAGGGCTTCATGTATACGCAGCCTCTTTCGGTGTAGAGAAATTATGAGCTTTGAATTGCTAGCCCGCATTGATACTGTATTATAGTGCCATATAGTGTGGTTTATTTATTCAATTTTCATGTGGTCAACTTGTATTCTCCAGTCTTGCTTGGTTAGTATTTACTCTGATATGGTTTACCAAATTTTATATTTAATAAATACTATTTTCTGAAATATACTCCTTTGGGTCTCTGTGTATTTAGAGTTTCTCTTGGTTGTGCTATTGATTGTTTGGAGTTAAAGACATATTGCGTTTGATCCAGTGGTTATATCTTGTGTTCCTATTTAAAAAAAGACATCTAAAAAGAAGAGCAAGTTCAGAGAAGAGCTACCAGGATGGTAAGCGGACTGCAATGTATGTCCTATGAGGAACTGGGAATGATTAGCTGCAAAAATGAAGGCTAAGAGGAGACTTAATAGCTGTTTACAAATATCTGAAGGGCTGTCACAGTGTAGAGGGGTCATCATTATTCTCATTTGTACATGGAAACACGAGAAGCAATGGAATGAAACTGAAAGAGAGAAGATAAGATGGAAGTCTTCAAACAGAGGCTGGACAGACATCTGTCTGAGATGGTTTAGGGAATCCTGCATTGAGTATGGGGCTGGACACGAGGACCCTGGAGGTCCCTTCCAACTCTAACATTCTATAATTCTAAGTACGATCAGTCACTTTAGCTTACCATTAAAGCAGAGGAAAAGTTCTATCGGGACCTAGGTTACTTTGTCCTCATTTGGGCAGAAGTACCATAGGTAAAAAAACAAACAAATCATATTGTCATGGACTATCCTAGTTATTACCATAATATTATAATTATTATTATTTGCTTTCAGCTCGACCTCGAGCCATGGCAACCTGATGGATAAACTCTTTGTAGAAAGAACAATCTTGTGCAAACCTAGGTGGGTCCACCAGGGTCTTCTCCGCTGTTATCTTTATAGTATCAAGCCATTGGATTGCTGGTATTCCTCTTCGTCTTGTTCCTTCCATTCTTACGACTATGATGTCCTTCTCCAGTGATTGCTGTCTTTGAATGATGTGTCCAGAGTAGGGAAGTCACAGTATGGTGATCCTTGCTTCAAGATTCTGGCTTGATTTGTTTCAAGATTGATTTGTTTGTTCTTCTTACCATCCATGGTGTTGATAATGTCTTTCTCCAGCACCACATTTTTAAGGCGTTGATTCTTCTTCTGTCTTGTTTCTTTATCATCCAGATTTTATATCCATATGTATAGAAAAGACCAGAATATGAATGAGCTGTGTCTTCTTCGCCAGTGAAATGTTCCTCGATTTGAAGACCTTGTCCAGTGGCTTCATTGTTGATTTTCCCTATAAAATATTGATACCTCTCTAAAGATGACCTGTCAAAAGTGAGCAGGTTTTGGTCTTGTTTTATTCCTGCTGCTTACTGGACTATTCTGCCTTTTTTTTTTTTACAAATCTGTAATTCAGTTCCAGAAATATGGGCCTTTAGTAGATACTAATACAGAGCAGCCTAACCAAACTGCTCCACAAAATCCCTTGTGCACTGCCCTTTTGTAAAGGCCATAAAAATTAGCAGGAAATAAAAAGCCTCATATCTCATAACCATATGACGGATTAAAAATAAAACAGTATAATCATGGGAGCAGCAGGAATTTTAAAAAAATCTGCAAACTTTTGACCTGCTAACAGGTCCCCTAATCAGGAAAATCTAAGGCTAGTTTCACATTTGCGTTTAAAAACGCAGCGTTTTTAACTCAAACGCAGGTGGTGAAAAAACGCATGTAAACGCGTGCAAACGCTGCGTTTTTTAGACGCATGCGTTTTTGCATGCGGTAAAAAAATGACGTCGAGCGTGGGAAAAAGTTCCCAGACTCAAGGTCATATGAGGACATCCAGCAGAGGGAGCATCACCGCGACTGAAGATAACTATAGGTCATTGACCTACATTACCTTCATTCCCCGGGGTTTACAGGCAGGAGCACAGCTGCATTATAGCAGAGCTCCTGCCTGTAAAATATTTTAACCCCTTCAGATGGATTTACATCGTGGGACGTTACAGATCTACGGAAGGTATGTATATTGTTGGTTTATTATTTTTAATTTGTTACAGAACGATGGTCTTCAGGTGGATTGAGAGAGCAATAAAATATTACAACAACCTGTGTGTTTATTTCATTAAAATACTTTGCAATATTGTGTGTGTGTTTTTTTTTAACCATTTCATACAATTGGATTAATAATGGATAGGTGTCATAATTGACGCCTCTCCATTATTAATCTGGCTTAATGTCACCTTACAATAGCAAGGTGACATTAACCCTTCATTACCCCATATCCCACCGCTACACGGGAATGAGAAGAGAGTGGCCAAGTGCCAGAATAGGCGCATCTTACAGATGTGCCTTTTCTGGGGTGGCTGGGGGCAGATGTTTTTAGCCAGGGGGGGCCAATAACCGTGGACCCTCTCCAGGCTATTAATATCTGCCCTCAGTCACTGACTTTACCACTCTGGCGGAGAAAATTGCGCGGGAGCCCACGCCAATTTTTTCGGCGATTTAACCCTTAAAATTAATAGCTACAGCGCCGAAATTTTTCACATACACACTACTAACATTAGTAGTGTGGAATATGCAAAAAAAAGGGGGATATGACATGGTTTACTGCATGTAAACCATGTCTCACATCATGTCGGGTTTAGGCAGGAGAAATGAAAAGCCGGCAATCGGCTTTTCTGCTATATCGCGCTGAAGTAAATATAAATATATATATATGTGTGTCTCAATGATATATATATATAAAACGAAACCCGGCGACTTTTGAAATTGGCCGATCTGTTTGGCTCAACCCTAATTTTGATGATTGGCAACTGTCACACACTTCTTAGCATGCGTTTCAAAAACGCAAACGCAGGAAAAAACGCATGTAAACGCTGCAAAACGCTGCGTTTTTTTTACCGCATGCAAAAGCGCATGCATCTAAAAAACGCAGCGTTTCCACGCGTTTACATGCGTTTTTTCACCACCTGCGTTTGCGTTAAAAACGCTGCGTTTTTAAACGCAAATGTGAAACTAGCCTAAGACTTAATCAAAATAGTGTGCTTTAGCCAACATGTATTTTGCTACCTGTTGGCCAACAATAAAGCATAATGCCACTTGATGGCTGATAGTATAGCACAACCCATCATGTTGTGATACATTACTTCAATGATATATTGCAACAGCAGATCCTGGACAATAATATAACACAATCCCACCTGCTAGCCAATGATAAAGCATAGCGTCTTTGATGGACAAAAATGTAACACAACGTTTCAGGTTGTCCAATGACACAGTAAAACACTGCTTGTTGGCCAATGATACAGCACAATGCCACTTGTTGGCCAACTACACAACAAAGTACGATATTGGGCAGTGATGCAGCAGAATGCTAACAATACAGCAAAATTCTATCTGTTCATGGGTAAAAGAGCACAAAGCCACCTGGAAGACCACCATATGACAGAATGCCAGTGCAGCGCCCCAGAGTCCTGGTCGTTGCAGTAATGTCGTTCTTCCACCAGGGGGAGTGATATTATGTCTGATGGCAATAAAGGAGATCTTCCTACCAGGTATCACAAACCATACACCACACTTCACACTCCAGTCCACCAGGGGGAGCCTTGCTCCTATCTACTAGGGCACTCCTCACAATAGGGTAAAACTGGTGGGCTGGATAGAAAGTTAGTGAGAAGCTGACTGGGCATTGCCCAGGCAACACCTGTCAGGCAGACAGGGGAAGGAGGAACATCTGAACTGCAGACAGAGGGTCCCTGACAGGGGTGGGATCCTGTCAGAGGCCTAGACAGAAAGCTACGGAGCTGCGCCTGCCCCATGTGTGGCAGCATCCTAAGAAAGGATCCTAAAACCAGAAGGAGTTCTGCCCTGTAGAAGGCTGCCTCCTTCTGAGGCACAGAAGCCGGTGGCCGGAATACCGAGGGAGCAACTGTCTCCAAGCCTTGCTCCAGAGACCGGCAGGACAGTTAATTCCACGTTGGCTGCCCAACCTTATACCCAGGAGGCACGGTGGCAACTTGTGGGGGCTGGGGCGTCTCTAGGGTCCCTGTAAAAAGCCAAAGGCCATCAGTCATACGGGTTTGTCCTATCCATACCATCTGGGGGACAGAGAGGAAGACATAACATCTAGAACATCTACAAGAGTTGAGGACCTTACCGAGAAGCTCAGCAGAGAGGTACTATGTCAGGACTCTGAACATTTTTTATTACCTTTTGTGCATTACTGCCCTTTTCCAAGATGGCGTCTTTGGTCTCATATGCACTGTGTCTTCCTGCTATAAAACTCCACCCCAGCCTTCAGTCTGTGCTAGAGTATCCTGCCTTGCATCCAGCTCCTGACTCTGATGACTCCCTGGCTATATACCTGCTCCTGTGAACCTGTGGGGATATCCTGCTACTCTGCTCTGAGTTCCTGCTGCATACACCAGTTCCAGTAATCCTCCTTCATCTGCTGCTCATGTTTACTTCCATCTGCATTTGCTGGACATGTAAGCTGTTGCTGCTCTGCAAGAACCTGAGACTATTACCCAGGCCTCCCTGGTTGAGCTAAGATATTATTTGAACTGCCTTATAAGCATATCTATCTGTGTTTTGGACTAAGCAAGGACTTATTCGTGTCAAGTATCCTCAAGAATAATTGTGCTTCATAGACTTTCTCCGTGATTGCATTTTCCTCTGAAGTTTCCTATAGACTGCTAAGCTGCATTTAATATTTTCTCCAAGTGTTGTTTCTCTCTGCATCTGTTTGAATCACCGTGTGATAATATAGACTTTACCACTTATAAAACTGTGTCCTGTAGTTGTCTTGTTCCATGCAAAGAGTTATCCCCTATAGTTATTACATACTACAACACACAAGCGCTAGAGGAAGGCTACTGATTTCCACCTGGATAAGGGGACTCTGGATTTGCCTTCAGACCGGCTGGACTCTGCTGACCCTGTGGTCTGTACCCTGGACTGTGGATGCTGAAGTCTTCAGTAAAAGGTAAAGAGACTGCAACCTTGTGTCCTCGTTATTCCCTGCACTTTATATCATCCACCATCACCATCTACACTTCTGGGAAGCCCTGGGGATACACTTCACCTGTGGGAAGGTATACCATCTAGCTGCCATCACATCTCCCCAGCGAACCCCTAAGCAGCGTCGGTCACCCTGACCGAATACCACAGGTGGCATCACGAACATTATCCCTTTAAAGACCTTTCCTTTTTAATACGGACATCCCTAGGGCCATGGACCGGGTCAGGCCACAGTGACATCCCCCGAACCGAAGGACCCGGTACCGAGTACCCCATTGTCCTTACGTGGGGGCGATCCATGTTGGCGTCACGATCACGATCTACTTAAGCCTGAAAATTGGGTCATGTGTGCCTAAGAACTGTGCCAGAACTGTATTTGAACTGTGATTTGCTTAAAGACTGTGTATTGCCATTTGCCGCAAATATTCCCGCCAAAACTGCCACGATTACAGCGCCACGAGGAGCGCAGGAGAAGAAGAAGGGCGTAGAGTTGTGGGCGTGAACGAACTGAGAAGTGCGAAAAACAATGGCCGCCCAGTCTAAATATCTCTGTACCTTGAGGACGTGTCTGTCAGCAGCCGAGATCCGCCTCCTGATCCTCAATGGCGGGCGGAGACAACAAAAACGAAACCACCCACGAAGAAGAGAGCGGGAAAAGGACCAGGAAGGAGCGAGCCACGTGGAGGATGCCATTGCAAGCCGCCCAGAAGCAGAGCGTGGGGTCGGAGCAGAGGACTCTCCCAGCTACCCGGAGAGACGTAGCAACCAGGCCTCCACAGTTGTCGGTGATTTCCTGCAGGCCGGAGTGGACGAGCTGATCGACCAACTGCTGCAGCTGTGGGTGACCACCAAGAACGCATGCCAGATAACACCTGCAGAGGACCCACCGGCACCGCCACCGCTCTCTGCACCGCTACAGGAGCCGCTGCCAATACCATTGCGGACGCCGCCGCCAGCAGAGCCAGCCGACATCGACGACACCGCTGCGGCAGGTAAGAAAGCTCACCCTGCCCCGGTGACTGAAGACCTGCTGATAGGCCCCGTCGTAGCACCACCTCCTCACGGTATCCACTACCTGCAGCGTCTCGAACCTTGGGACCGGGCCACGGGGATAGAGCAGTTTATGCAGGCCCCAATTGCGCCCACCACCCTGCCGGATGAGGTATATGCAGAGCGGACTGTGTACCGCTGGGTGAATCCCGGGTCCAATTTCATGGGGTTCCCTGGGGAAGAACGACACAAGGGAGAGACTGTCGAGGACTCTGTCGAGGACTACCAGGCCCAGCTTGTCCGCAAGTGGGAGGAAACAGAGGAGAGACACCAGGCCCAACGAAAGGCTCATGATCAAAGCGACCTAGCAGTCAAGGCCAAGGCCTGCAAGGACCGCACCACTCACCAGGCCCCGCATAAGCAGGGCACAGTCATAACCTTCAAACTCCGAGGGGGATGGGGTTTTATCAAGGAGCAAGAACTGTACGCCGAGGTCTTTGTGAATAGGAGGGACGTGGAATCCCACCTCTGGGAAGGTCACCCAGACCGAGACCTTTACCCGGGAGACACCGTCACCTACACCAGACATTTCGGTGAGAAAGGCTGGTTCGCTCTAAATGTGCACAAGAAAAGAGACACTGTGGCACATCACGCCAAAGCTCCAGCTAAATCGTCTCCTGTGGCAACAGTGCCACCTTGCGTCAAAACCACTGCTACAACTACCACGACCACTGTCACCCCAACATACACTGCTACTCGGATCCCCACCTGCACTGTCACCACGACTGAAACTGTTGTGGCTACTGAGCCAACTCCCGTGGTGACCCATGCAAAGGTTATTCCTGAATGGAACACTGTGGGCACTCAGACTCCCAAATGGAGCGAGGGAGCTCCCTATGTAGTACCAGGCGGTAGCCAATACCCAAAGGGACTAACCCCGCCGGTACTACCTCCAGAATGGTTTAACCCCTTTCTGCCATTGGACGTACTATTCCGTCCATGTGGGGTGGGCCCTAATTCCCAAGGACGGAATAGTACGTCCAGCGCGATCGGCCGTGCTCACGGGGGGAGCGCGGCCGAGTGTCAGCTGCCTATCGCAGCTGACATCCGGCACTATGTGCCAGGAGGGGTCACGGACCACCCCCGGCACATTAACCCCCAGCACACCGCGATCAAACATGATCGCAGTGTGCCGGCGGTACAGGGAAGCATCGCGCAGGGAGGGGGCTCCCTGCGGGCTTCCCTGAGACCCCTGGAGCAACGCGATGTGATCGCGTTGCTGCGAGGGTCTCTTACCTCTCCTCCCTGCAGCAGGCCCGGATCCAAAATGGCCGCGGCATCCGGGTCCTGCAGGGAGGGAGGTGGCTTACCAAGTGCCTGCTCAGAGCAGGTGCTTGGTAAGCCTGCAGCGCTGGAACTCAGATCGGTGATCTGACAGAGTGCTGTGCAAACTGTCAGATCATCGATCTGTGATGTCCCCCCCTGGGACAAAGTAAAAAAGTTTAAAAAAAAATTTCCACATGTGTAAAAAAAATAATAAAAAAAAATCCCTAAATAAAGAAAAAAAATAATATTATTCCCATAAAAACATTTCTTTATCTAAATAAAAAAAATCATACAATAAAAGTACACATATTTAGTATCGCCGCGTCCGTAACGACCCCACCTATAAAACTATATCACTAGTTAACCCCTTCAGTGAACACCGTAAAAAAAAAAAAAAAAACGAGGCAAAAAACAACGCTTTATTCTCATACCGCCAAACAAAAAGTGGAATAACACGCGATCAAAAAGACAGATATAAATAACCATGTACCGCTGAAAACATCATCTTGTCCCGCAAAAAACGAGCCGCAATACAGCATCATCAGCAAAAAAATAAAAAAGTTATAGTCTTCAGAACAAAGCGATGCAAAAATAATTATTTTTTCTATAAAATAGTTTTTATCGTATAAAAGCGCCAAAGCATAAAAAAAATTATATAAATGAGGTATTGCTGTAATCGTAATGACCCGAAGAATAAAACTGCTTTATCAATTTTACCAAACGCGGAACGGTATAAACGCCTCCCCCAAAAGAAATTCATGAATAGCTGGTTTTTGGTCATTCTGCCTCACAAAAATCGGAATAAAAGGCGATCAAAAAATCTCCTGTGCCCGAACATGTTACCAATAAAAACGTCAACTCGTCCCGCAAAAAACAAGACCTACATGACTCTGTGGACTCAAATATGAAAAAATTATAGCTCTCAAAATGTGGTAACGCAAAAAATATTTTTTGCAATAAAAAGCGTCTTTCAGTGTGTGACGGCTGCCAATCATAAAAATCCGCTAAAAAACCCGCTATAAAAGTAAATCAAACCCCCCTTCATCACCCCCTTAGTTAGGGAAAAAATAAAAAATTTAAAAAATGTATTTATTTCCATTTTCCCATTAGGGTTAGGGTTAGGGCTAGGGCTAGGGTTAGGGCTAGGGTGAGGGCTAGGGTTAGGGCTAGGGTTAGGGTTAGGGTGAGGGCTAGGGTTAGGGCTAGGGTTAGGGTTAGGGCTAGGGTTAGGGCTAGGGTTAGGGTTGGAGCTAAAGTTAGGGTTAGGGTTGGGGCTAAAGTTATGGTTTGGATTACATTGACGGTTGGGAATAGGGTTGGGATTAGGGTTAGGGATGTGTCTGGGTTAGAGGTGTGGTTAGGGTTACCGTTGGGATTAGGGTTAGGGGTGTGTTTGGATTAGCATTTCAGTTATAATTGGGGGGATTTTCACTGTTTAGGCACATCAGGGGCTCTCCAAACGCGACATGGCGTCCGATCTCAATTACAGCCAATTCTGCGTTGAAAAAGTAAAACAGTGCTCCTTCCCTTCCGAGCTCTCCCGTGCGCCCAAACAGAGGTTTACCCCAACATATGGGGTATCAGCATACTCAGGACACATTGCAGAACAACTTTTGGGGTCCAATTTCTCCTGTTACCCTTGGAAAAATACAAAACTGCGGGCTAAAAAATAATTTTTGGGGGAAATTTTTTATTTTTTATTTTCACGGCTCTGCATTATAAACTGTAGTGAAACACTTGGGGGTTCAAAGTTCTCACAACACAACTAGATAAGTTCCTTGGGGGGTCTAGTTTCCAATATTGGGTCACTTGTGGGGGGTTTCTACTGTTTAGGTATATTAGGGGCTCTGCAAACGCAATGTGACGACTGCAGACCAATCCATCTAAGTCTGCATTCCAAATGATGCTCCTTCCTTTCCGAGCTCTGCCATGTGCTCAAACGGTGGTTCCCCCCCACATATCAGGTATCAGCGTACTCAGGACAAATTAGACAACAATAGTTAGGGTCCAATTTCTCCTGTTACCCTTGGAAAAATACAAAACTGGGGGCTAAAATATAATTTTTGTGGAAAAAAAAAATAATTTTATTTTCACGGCTCTGCGTTATTAACTGTAGTGAAACACTTGGGGGTTCAAAGCTCTCACAACACATCTAGATGAGTTCCTTAGGGGGTCTACTTTCCAAAATGGTGTCACTTGTGGGGGTTTCTACTGTTTAGGTACATTAGGGGCTCTGCAAACGTAATGTGACGCCTGCAGACCATTCCATCTAAGTCTGCATTCCAAATGGCGCTCCATCCATTCAGAGCCCTCCCATGCGCCCAAACGGTGGTCCCCCCCCCCCACATATGGGGTATCAGCGTACTCAGGACAAATTGGACAACAACTTTTGGGGTCCAATTTCTCCTGTTACCCTCGGGAAAATACAAAACTGGGGTCTAAAAATAATTTTTGTGGGAAAAAATTTTTGTTTTATTTTTACGGCTCTGCATTATAAACTTCTGTGAAGCACTTGTTGGGTAAAAGTGCTCACCACACATCTAGATAAGTTCCTTAGGGGGTCTACTTTCCAAAATGGTGTCACTTGTGGGGATTTCAATTTTAGGCACATCAGGGGCTCTCCAAACGCAACATGGCGTCCCATCTCAATTCCTGTCAATTTTGCATTGAAAAGTCAAACAGCGCTCCTTCCCTTCCAAGCTCTCCCATGCGCCCAAACAGTGGTTTACCCCCACATATGGGGTATCAGCGTACTCAGAACAAATTGTACAACAACTTTTGGGGTCCATTTTCTCCTGTTACCCTTGGTAAAATAGAACAAATTACAAAAGCTGAAGTAAATTTTTTGTGAAAAAAAGTTAAATGTTCATTTTTATTTAAACATTCCAAAAATTCCTGTGAAACACCTGAAGGGTTAATAAACTTCTTGAATGTGGTTTTGAGCACCTTGAGGGGTGCAGGTTTTAGAATGGTGTCACACTTGGGTATTTTCTATCATATAGACCCCTCAAAATGACTTCAAATGAGATGTGGTCCCTAAAAAAAAAAATGGTGTTGTAAAAATGAGAAATTGCTGGTCAACCTTAAACCCTTATAACTCCCTAACAAAAAACAATTTTGGTTTCAAAATTGTGCTGATGTAAAGTAGACATGTGGGAAATGTTACTTATTAAGTATTTTGTTGACATATCTCTGTGATTTAATTGCATAAAAATTCAAATTTGGAAAATTGCGAAATTTTCAAAATTTTCACCAAATTTCCATTTTTTTCACAAATAAACGCAGGTAATATCAAAGAAATGTTACCACTATCATGAAGTACAATATGTTACGAGAAAACAGTGTCAGAATCACCAGGATCCGTTGAATTGTTCCAGAGTTATAACCTCATAAAGGGACAGTGGTCAGAATTGTAAAAATTGGCCTGGTCATTAACGTGCAAACCACCCTTGGGGGTGAAGGGGTTAAATAAACCTCGAAACACTGAATGTAAATAGTTAACTGTTCTTTCTTTGCTGCTTGAACCCGTCTAGGGTTAACTCTTAAAGGGGTCCCCTGTTTAAAGAGATCCTATGTTTCTGCACAAGTTTTTCTATTTCTTTTAAAGAACTGCAGAATCATGGACTGTTGCATGATCACAAACTGTGCCTGTAAATAGTTTGCACCTTCTTAAATGTGCTCTCTACTGGTTTTACAAAGGAGGCTTTTACAGAGACTGCCTCTTAACAGAAACTGCTGTTAATTATGCTGTAAAAATAACTTTGCCTTTCAGACCTGAAGAAAAACCCATTGGTGCGGCAGAATTCCGGGTCAGGATTACACGTCTTGTAGCCAACCCAAGACTAACGTTCGGGGGTTCGTAACGGGTCCCTCATATTGCATCATGTCACCTTTGAACTGACTTGAATATTGATGAAGTGATTGTTTGCCTTACCTCAGAAAAAGACTTGAGTTTCCTCTTAAAGGGAATGTTAGTTTGTTGCACTTTCCTTAAAAGTGATAATGTTGCCTTGAATAGTTAGATAGTAATAATGTTCATATAGCTGATAGTATGTAGAATAGTAAAATGTTTGAAAATGCACTGTTGACTAAAATAAAGGGAGTTTGTCTAGGCTAGGGTTGAGCGACTTTCATTTTTTTAAGATCGAGTAGGGTTTTGGGAAACCCGATTTTGTCCAGAGTCGAGTCGAGTGCAGTCGGCCGATTATCGCTAAAAGTCGGGGATCGACCGAAACACGAAACCCAATGCAAGTCAATGGGGAAGCATAGTCGGCAGTGAGTGGAGGCCAGGAAAACACCTACAGTGCCCATTTTAATGCCAAAAACATCCATTCTTGTTTCTGAAGCTTGCCAATCTTAATTAACTGTATAATAATAGTTGGGCATAGGGAATTGGGGGAAAGTTGTGGGGGGAGTAGGGCTGGCTCAAGTTTTTCGTGGGCCCAGGAAATGCGGACTACGTCACGGCGGTGTTGCAGGGAAAGGTAAGTATTTAAAAGTTGCAAGTGCTGTGATCCTGAGCAAGCAGGGAGGGGCCCACTCGTTCGCATTGCCACTGGCACAGGGCCCCTCAAAGTACGGCGGTGTGTTTGCATGGCGGGGGCGCCTCCCACCAGCAGCGACACTTTTGCATACTCTGAGGGGCCCTGTGCCAGTGACGTCGCCAACGAGTATGCCCCCCCACCTGATGAAGGAACCTGCACTTTCATCTGCACCTTCCTCTTTGTCCCTGTGTAAGGTGGTATAACATGCGGGAAGGGGAACCTTACTTTCAGCAGGGTCAGATTCTGGCTGTGTAGAGTACAAGGGGAATGTAGTGGTCTAGGTCAATGTACCAGCAGACTCATTTAGCAGTGGCTGGGCAATGGGCAGGATGAGGAGGAAACAGATATAGGGCCAAAGAATAAAGTAGGCTACATGCAGTTCAAAATTGGTAACAGGACTAAACAGGCGGCATTGCTTTGTTCAGTGGAGTAGCAAACCCAAGAGCAGCAGACACTGTTTCAAGGGCCTAACCACACTAGTAGGCCAAATGCAGTTTAATATCTGATAGTATAGGGCGAAAGCCAGAATGTGGAAGCTCAGCTTTGTTCAGTTGAGGACAACACCAGGGAGGGGCAGACACCTTTAGTAGGCCGGAAAAGCCTATTGCATTTTTTAAAATGGTAATTTGGAGCAGAAGGTTGAAGCTCAGCTTTATTTAGTTGAGGGCAACACCAGGGAGGGGCAGAAGCCGTTAGTAGGCCCTAACCACCATTTTTTTTTTTTAAAACCACTTAATGAGAGCCGGAAGGTTGAAGCTCAGCTTTATTTAGTTGAGGACAACACCAGGCAGGGGCACACAGACAGACACCTTTAGTAGGCCGGAAAAGCCTATTGCATTTTTTAAAATGGTAATTTGGAGCAGAAGGTTGAAGCTCAGCTTTATTTAGTTGAGGGCAACACCAGGGAGGGGCAGAAGCCGTTAGTAGGCCCTAACCACCATTTTTTTTTTTAAAACCACTTAATGAGAGCCGGAAGGTTGAAGCTCAGCTTTATTTAGTTGAGGACAACACCAGGCAGGGGCACACAGACAGACACCTTTAGTAGGCCGGAAAAGCCTATTGCATTTTTTAAAATGGTAATTTGGAGCAGAAGGTTGAAGCTCAGCTTTATTTAGTTGAGGACAACACCAGGCAGGGGCACACAGACAGACACCTTTAGTAGGCCGGAAAAGCCTATTGCATTTTTTAAAATGGTAATTTGGAGCAGAAGGTTGAAGCTCAGCTTTATTTAGTTGAGGGCAACACCAGGGAGGGGCAGAAGCCGTTAGTAGGCCCTAACCACCCTTTTTTTTTTTTTAAAACCACTTAATGAGAGCCGGAAGGTTGAAGCTCAGCTTTATTTAGTTGAGGACAACACCAGGCAGGGGCACACAGACAGACACCTTTAGTAGGCCGGAAAAGCCTATTGCATTTTTTAAAATGGTAATTTGGAGCAGAAGGTTGAAGCTCAGCTTTATTTAGTTGAGGACAACACCAGGCAGGGGCACACAGACAGACACCTTTAGTAGGCCGGAAAAGCCTATTGCATTTTTTAAAATGGTAATTTGGAGCAGAAGGTTGAAGCTCAGCTTTATTTAGTTGAGGGCAACACCAGGGAGGGGCAGAAGCCGTTAGTAGGCCCTAACCACCATTTTTTTTTTAAAACCACTTAATGAGAGCCGGAAGGTTGAAGCTCAGCTTTATTTAGTTGAGGACAACACCAGGCAGGGGCACACAGACAGACACCCTTAGTAGGCCGGAAAAGCCTATTGCATTTTTTAAAATGGTAATTTGGAGCAGAAGGTTGAAGCTCAGCTTTATTTAGTTTAGGGCAACACCAGGGAGGGGCAGAAGCCGTTAGTAGGCCCTAACCACCCTTTTTTTTTTTTAAAACCACTTAATGAGAGCCGGAAGGTTGAAGCTCAGCTTTATTTAGTTGAGGACAACACCAGGCAGGGGCACACAGACAGACACCTTTAGTAGGCCGGAAAAGCCTATTGCATTTTTTAAAATGGTAATTTGGAGCAGAAGGTTGAAGCTCAGCTTTATTTAGTTGAGGGCAACACCAGGCAGGGGCACACAGACAGACACCTTTAGTAGGCCGGAAAAGCCTATTGCATTTTTTAAAATGGTAATTTGGAGCAGAAGGTTGAAGCTCAGCTTTATTTAGTTGAGGGCAACACCAGGGAGGGGCAGAAGCCGTTAGTAGGCCCTAACCACCCTTTTTTTTTTTTAAAACCACTTAATGAGAGCCGGAAGGTTGAAGCTCAGCTTTATTTAGTTGAGGACAACACCAGGCAGGGGCACACAGACAGACACCTTTAGTAGGCCGGAAAAGCCTATTGCATTTTTTAAAATGGTAATTTGGAGCAGAAGGTTGAAGCTCAGCTTTATTTAGTTGAGGACAACACCAGGCAGGGGCACACAGACAGACACCTTTAGTAGGCCGGAAAAGCCTATTGCATTTTTTAAAATGGTAATTTGGAGCAGAAGGTTGAAGCTCAGCTTTATTTAGTTGAGGACAACACCAGGCAGGGGCACACAGACAGACACCTTTAGTAGGCCGGAAAAGCCTATTGCATTTTTTAAAATGGTAATTTGGAGCAGAAGGTTGAAGCTCAGCTTTATTTAGTTGAGGGCAACACCAGGGAGGGGCAGAAGCCGTTAGTAGGCCCTAACCACCATTTTTTTTTTTTAAAACCACTTAATGAGAGCCGGAAGGTTGAAGCTCAGCTTTATTTAGTTGAGGACAACACCAGGCAGGGGCACACAGACAGACACCTTTAGTAGGCCGGAAAAGCCTATTGCATTTTTTAAAATGGTAATTTGGAGCAGAAGGTTGAAGCTCAGCTTTATTTAGTTTAGGGCAACACCAGGGAGGGGCAGAAGCCGTTAGTAGGCCCTAACCACCCTTTTTTTTTTTTAAAACCACTTAATGAGAGCCGGAAGGTTGAAGCTCAGCTTTATTTAGTTGAGGACAACACCAGGCAGGGGCACACAGACAGACACCTTTAGTAGGCCGGAAAAGCCTATTGCATTTTTTAAAATGGTAATTTGGAGCAGAAGGTTGAAGCTCAGCTTTATTTAGTTGAGGGCAACACCAGGGAGGGGCAGAAGCCGTTAGTAGGCCCTAACCACCCTTTTTTTTTTTTAAAACCACTTAATGAGAGCCGGAAGGTTGAAGCTCAGCTTTATTTAGTTGAGGACAACACCAGGCAGGGGCACACAGACAGACACCTTTAGTAGGCCGGAAAAGCCTATTGCATTTTTTAAAATGGTAATTTGGAGCAGAAGGTTGAAGCTCAGCTTTATTTAGTTGAGGGCAACACCAGGCAGGGGCACACAGACAGACACCTTTAGTAGGCCGGAAAAGCCTATTGCATTTTTTAAAATGGTAATTTGGAGCAGAAGGTTGAAGCTCAGCTTTATTTAGTTGAGGGCAACACCAGGGAGGGGCAGAAGCCGTTAGTAGGCCCTAACCACCATTTTTTTTTTTTAAAACCACTTAATGAGAGCCGGAAGGTTGAAGCTCAGCTTTATTTAGTTGAGGGCAACACCAGGGAGGGGCAGAAGCCGTTAGTAGGCCCTAACCAAAGTTGAAGACCAAATGCAGTTTAATTTCTGATACTATAGGCCGAAAGCCAGAAGGTGGAAGCTCCGATTTAGACAGTGGAGGACAATTTGAATTAGGGACTGCAGACAGACTTAGTAGGCTGTCCCCTGTGGACCATGCATCCACCACATTAACCCATTGCGCCGTAATGGACACGTAATCTTCCGTGGCCATGCCTACAGGTCCATGCGTCTGTTGTCAGGTGCACCTTTGTACTCACAGATTGCCAGAGTGCATGGACAATGCGGTCTTCTACATGCTGGTGGAGGGTTGGGATGGCTTTTCTCGCAAAAGAAGTGTCGACTGGTTAGCTTGTAGCGTGGTACAGCGTAGTCCATCATGGCCTTATTAATAGTAAATAAAATATATAACTAGGCTCTATGAACTTTTAAATAGGTTCCAGGGGTACACGGGCAGCATTGGTGTGGTCAGTGGAGGAGTATTGCAAGTAGGGGCTGCAGACAGGCTATCAAAGGCCTAAAATAACAAACAGTAGGCAGTCATGGCAGTTTTACATCGGTTACATGGATACACAGGCAGGCACTCCAGGCAGCATTGTGGTCAGTGGAGGAGTATTGCAAGTAGGGGCCGCAGACAGGCTATCAAAGGCCTAAAATAACAAACAATAGGCTCATTGCAGTTTTACAGCGGTTACATGGATAGACGGGCAGGCAGCTTGGTGGTGAGTGGAGGAGTATTTAAAGTAGGGACCGCAGACAGGCTATCAAAGGCCTAACATAACAAACAATAGGCTCATGGCAGTTTTACAGCGGTTACATGGATACACGGGCAGGCAGCTTGGTGGTCAGTGGAGGAGTATTTAAAGTAGGGACCGCAGACAGGCTTCAAAGGCCTAACATAAGAAAATGGGCTGGCTGTAGGCACTTTATAATTGGTTCCAGGGGTACACGGGCAGCAGTGGTCTGGTCAGTGGAGGACTAGTGGAAGGAGGGACCGCAGACAGGCTTCAAAGGCCTAACATAAAAAAATGGGCTGGCTGTAGGCACTTTATAATTGGTTCCAGGGGTACACGGGCAGCAGTGGTCTGGTCAGTGGAGGACTAGTGGAAGGAGGGACCGCAGACAGGCTTCAAAGGCCTAAAATAACAAACAATAGGCTCATGGCAGTTTTACAGCGGTTACATGGATACATGGGCAGGCAGCTTGGTGGTCAGTGGAGGAGTATTTAAAGTAGGGACCGCAGACAGGTTTCAAAGGCCTAACATAAGAAAATGGGCTGGCTGTAGGCACTTTATAATTGGTTCCAGGGGTACACGGGCAGCAGTGGTCTGGCCAGTGGAGGACTAGTGGAAGGAGGGACCGCAGACAGGCTTCAAAGGCCTAACATAAAAAAATGGGCTGGCTGTAGGCACTTTATAATTGGTTCCAGGGGTACACGGGCAGCAGTGGTCTGGTCAGTGGAGGACTAGTGGAAGGAGGGACCGCAGACAGGCTTCAAAGGCCTAAAATAACAAACAATAGGCTCATGGCAGTTTTACAGCGGTTACATGGATACACGGGCAGCTTGGTGGTGAGTGGAGGAGTAGTGCAAGGAGTGTCTGTCCCAGTACTCCCAAAATATAAATAGATGTTAATGTCTCGCAAAACAACCAAAACAAAAAAAAAGGTGGCATACTTAGGTACAGGGGTGGGCTCATCTGCTGAGTTTCTGACATAGTAATTTGGCAGTAACTATTTAATGGTGCCAATATAGGACACAGACACAGACTACTTTAAGTTGCATCGTAGATGTCTACAAATTTGTATTGTCAGTGCCAGACATTGAATGATGTCAGCGAATAGACTAAAGATTGGTGGAGCTGTGCGACATAATTTTGCATGTGGTAGAGCACATTTTGAGCTGGGGTAGGGGGGAACTCTCTAGAGGCCGGCGGGACCGCCCCAGGGCCCCTCATGTTACAACGGTGTGTCTGACGTTGGGTGTGCACCACCACCGCCAGAGACACTACATTGTACTATGAGGGACCCAGTAGCAATGCCGTCAACCAAAAGCGAGCACACCCACCTCTTCAGACAAACAACAGTCTCACGGGTGCTTGCGCCAAGTCGCGATACCACGGCCCCGTGTGGGGAGTTTGGCCATTTAGGGAGGTGTAAACATGTCGTATGCTGTACAATCAGCTGCAGCAAATTAGACATTAGAAAAGTAATTCACAGGCAAGAGCCTTTCATAGGAAAGCTAGGTGTCGGCCGGGCAAGGTGGGGCAAAAGATTTCGAAATCCAGTTGTGGTTCATTTTAATGAATGTTAGATCGTCAACATTTTGGGTAGCCAGACGAGTCCTTTTTTCGGTTAATATTGAACCTGCAGCACTGAATACTCTTTCTGATAGGACACTTGCTGCCGGGCAAGCAAGCTCCTGCAATGCATATTCTGCCAATTCTGGCCAGGTGTCTAATTTGGAGGCCCAGTAATCAAATGGGAATGACGGTTGAGGGAGAACATCGATAAGGGATGAAAAATAGTTAGTAACCATACTGGACAAATGTTGTCTCCTGTCACTTTCAATTGATGCAGCAGTACCTGTCCTGTCTGCGGTCATAGCAAAATCACTCCACAACCTGGTCAGAAAACCCCTCTGTCCAACGCCACTTCTGATGTGTGCACCCCTAACACTCCTAGTCTGCTGCCCCCTGGAGCTCGTGTGAGAACGATCACGTGCGCTGTGTGCTGGGAATGCCTGAAGCAAACGGTCAACAAGAGTTGATTGTTTGGTTGCTAATATTAGTTCCAAGTTCTCATGTGGCATAATATTTTGCAATTTGCCTTTATAGCGTGGATCAAGGAGGCAGGCCAACCAGTAATCGTCATCGTTCATCATTTTCGTAATGCGTGTGTCCCTTTTTAGGATACGTAAGGCATAATCCGCCATGTGGGCCAAAGTTCCAGTTGTAAAATCTCCGGTTGTGATTGGTTGAGGGGCAGTTGCAGGCAAATCTACGTCACTTGTGTCCCTCAAAAAACCAGAACCCGGCCGTGACACGCAACCAATTTCCTGTGCCCCCGGGAAAGGTTCGGCATTAAAAATATACTCATCCCCATCATCCTCCTCGTCCTCCACCTCCTCTTCGCCCGCTACCTCGTCCTGTACACTGCCCTGACCAGACAATGGCTGACTGTCATCAAGGCTTTCCTCTTCCTCTGGTGCAGACGCCTGCTCCTTTATGTGCGTCAAACTTTGCATCAGCAGACGCATTAGGGGGATGCTCATGCTTATTACGGCGTTGTCTGCACTAACCAGCCGTGTGCATTCCTCAAAACACTGAAGGACTTGACACATGTCTTGTATCTTAGACCACTGCACACCTGACAACTCCATGTCTGCCATCCTACTGCCTGCCCGTGTATCCTCCCACAAATAAATAACAGCACGCCTCTGTTCGCACAGTCGCTGAAGCATGTGCAGTGTTGAGTTCCACCTTGTTGCAACGTCTATGATTAGGCGATGCTGGGGAAGGTTCAAAGACCGCTGATAGGTCTGCATACGGCTGGCGTGTACAGGCGAACGTCGGATATGTGAGCAAAGTGCACGCACTTTGAGGAGCAGGTCGGAGAACCCAGGATAAGTTTTCAATAAGCACTGCACCACCAGGTTTAAGGTGTGAGCCAGGCAAGGAATGTGTTTCAGTTGGGAAAGGGAGATGGCAGCCATGAAATTCCTTCCGTTATCACTCACTACCTTGCCTGCCTCAAGATCTACTGTGCCCAGCCACGACTGTGTTTCTTGTTGCAAGAACTCGGACAGAACTTCCGCGGTGTGTCTGTTGTCGCCCAAGCACTTCATAGCCAATACAGCCTGCTGACGCTTGGCAGTAGCTGGCCCATAATGGGACAACTGGTGTGCAACAGTGTCATCTGCCGATGGAGTGGTTGGCAGACTGCGTTCTGTGGAAGAGCTGTAGCTTCTGCAGGAGGACGAGGAGGAGGAGGAGGAGGGGGTGCGAACGCCTACAGCCAACTGTTTCCTAGACCGTGGGCTAGGCACAACTGTCCCTAAATTGATGTCGCCTGTGGACCCTGCATCCACCACATTCACCCAGTGTGCCGTGATGGACACATAACGTCCCTGGCCATGCCTACTGGTCCATGCATCTGTAGTCAGGTGCACCTTTGTACTCACAGATTGCCTGAGTGCATGGACGATGCGCTGTTTAACATGCTGGTGCAGGGCTGGGATGGCTTTTCTGGAAAAAAAGTGTCGACTGGGTAGCTCGTATCGTGGTTCAGCGTACTCCATCAGGGCTTTGAAAGCTTCGCTTTCAACTAACCGGTAGGGCATCATCTCTAACGAGATTAGTCTAGCTATGTGGGCGTTAAAACACTGTGTACGCGGATGCGAGGATAAGTACTTCCTTTTTCTAACCAGAGTCTCATGTAGGGTGAGCTGGACTGGAGAGCTGGAGATCGTGGAACTTTCGGGTGTGCCGGTGTACATGGCAGACTGAGAGACGGTTGGAGACGGTATTGTTTCCGCCGGTGCCCTAGATGCAATATTTCCTCCTACAAAACTGGTGATTCCCTGACCCTGACTGCTTTTGGCTGGCAAAGAAACCTGCACAGATACTGCCGGTGGTGCGGAAAATGGTGGCCTTACAGTGACGGAAGGGATGTTGCGTTGCTGACTAGCTTCATTGGCCGAGGGTGCTACAACCTTGAGGGACGTTTGGTAGTTAGTCCAGGCTTGAAAATGCATGGTGGTTAAGTGTCTATGCATGCAACTAGTATTTAGACTTTTCAGATTCTGACCTCTGCTTAAGCTAGTTGAACATTTTTGACAGATGACTTTGCGCTGATCAGTTGGATGTTGTTTTAAAAAATGCCAGACTGCACTCTTCCTAGACTCGGATCCCTTTTCAGGGATTGCAGACTGAGCTTTAACCGGATGGCAACGCTGTGCTCCAACAGGTTTTGGCTTTGACACGCGTTTTGGGCCAGATACGGGCCCGGCAGATGGAACCTGTTGCGATGTTGATGCCTGCTGCGGCCCCTCCTCCACCTCCGCTTCTGAACTACTGCCGCCTGCACCCTGTTCCCCCAATGGCTGCCAATCGGGGTCAATAACTGGGTCATCTATTACCTCCTCTTCGAGCTCGTGTGCAACTTCGTCTGTGTCACTGTGTCGGTCGGTGGTATAGCGTTCGTGGCGGGGCAACATAGTCTCATCAGGGTCTGATTGTGGATCTGTACCCTGAGAGGGCAATGTGGTGGTCTGAGTCAAAGGAGCAGCATAGTACTCTGGCTGTGGCTGTGCATCAGTGCACTCCATGTCAGAATATACTTGTAATGGGCATGGCCTGTTAAATGTTTCACTTTCTAAGCCAGGGACGGTATGTGTAAAGAGCTCCATGGAGTGACCCGTTGTGTCGCCTGCTGCATCCTTCTCTCTTGTTGTAGTTTTTGCTGAGGAGGACAAGGAAGCGACTTGTCCCTGACCGTGAACATCCACAAGCGACGCGCTGCTTTTACATTTACCAGTTTCGGAAGAGGAGGCAAAAGAGCTAGAGGCTGAGTCTGCAATGTAAGCCAAAACTTGCTGTTGCTGCTCCGCCTTTAAAAGCGGTTTTCCTACTCCCAGAAAAGAGAGCGTTCGAGGCCTTGTGTAGCCTGACGACGAAACTGGCTCCACAGCTCCAGACTTAGGTGGAATATTTTTATCCCCACGACCACCTGATGCTCCACTACCACTACCATCATTACCAGCTGACAATGAACGCCCACGACGACCTCTTGCACCAGACTTCCTCATTGTTTTAAAATCTTAACCAAAGTAACTTTATTTGTTGCTGTCAAACAACTTACACGGTGAGCTATAACTTCAGTATGATTTCAATATCCCTTAACAGGTTGGTGAGACCACAAGGAAAATCAGGCACAATGTTACACACTCTGTTTTCTGTGGCACAAAATCACAGAGATGACACACACGCAGGACTGTCACTCAAGCACTAATGTCAATATTAATCTCCCACCTAATTTATTTATTTTTTTTTCTCAGGGAGACTTTAGAAACCAAATAATATTAAAAAAAAAAAAAAAAAAAAGGCTTTCTATGGCCCACAATTAGAGAGAGAGAGGTGGCACACCCAGGAGTCAAGACTGGCGCACAAGCTGAAAGGGCAATATTACTCTCCCACTGTTTTTTTATGTTTTTTTTTTTTTTTTCAGGGAGACTTTAGAAACCAAATAATTAGAAAAAAAATAAATAAATAAATAGGCTTTCTATAGCCCACTGAATGAGAGATAGCACACACAGCAGTGGCACACAAGCCCTGACTGAGGCCAATATTTTTCTCCCACTGATTGATGTAGTGTTTTTGTGTTGAGGTAGATTTTAGAACACAAATCAAGGAAAAAAAAAAAAATGCTTTCTATGGCCCACTGAATGAGAGACAGGTGGCACACCCAGGAGTCAAGACTGGCACACAAGCTGAAAGGGCAATATTACTCTCCCACTGTTTTTTTATGTATTTTTTGTTTTTTAAGGGAGACTTTAGAAACCCAATAATATTTAAAAAAAAAAATAAATAGGCTTTCTATGGCCCACTGAATGAGAGGGAGAGAGGTGGCACACCCAGGAGTCAAGACTGGCACACAAGCTGAAAGGGCAATATTACTCTCCCACTGTTTTTTTATGTATTTTTTTTTTTTTCAGGGAGACTTTAGAAACCCAATAATATTTAAAAAAAAAAATAAATAGGCTTTCTATGGCCCACTGAATGAGAGGGAGAGAGGTGGCACACCCAGGAGTCAAGACTGGCACACAAGCTGAAAGGGCAATATTACTCTCCCACTGTTTTTTTATGTATTTTTTTTTTTTCAGGGAGACTTTAGAAACCCAATAATATTTAAAAAAATAAATAAATAGGCTTTCTATGGCCCACTGAATGAGAGGGAGAGAGGTGGCACACCCAGGAGTCAAGCCTGGCACACAAGCTGAAAGGGCAATATTACTCTCCCACTGTTTTTTTATGTTTTTTTTTTTTTTTTTAAGGGAGACTTTAGAAACCCAATAATATTTTTTTTAAAAAATAAATAGGCTTTCTATGGCCCACTGAATGAGAGGGAGAGAGGTGGCACACCCAGGAGTCAAGACTGGCACACAAGCTGAAAGGGCAATATTACTCTCCCACTGTTTTTTTATGTTTTTTTTTTTTTTCAGGGAGACTTTAGAAACCAAATAATAAGAAAAAAATAAATAAATAAATAGGCTTTCTATAGCCCACTGAATGAGAGATAGCACACACAGCAGTGGCACACAAGCCCTGACTGAGGCCAATATTTTTCTCCCACTGATTGATGTAGTGTTTTTGTGTTGAGGTAGATTTTAGAACACAAATCAAGGAAAAAAAAAAAAAATGCTTTCTATGGCCCACTGAATGAGAGAGAGGTGGCACACCCAGGAGTCAAGACTGGCACACAAGCTGAAAGGGCAATATTACTCTCCCACTGTTTTTTTATGTATTTTTTGTTTTTTAAGGGAGACTTTAGAAACCCAATAATATTTAAAAAAAAAAATAAATAGGCTTTCTATGGCCCACTGAATGAGAGGGAGAGAGGTGGCACACCCAGGAGTCAAGACTGGCACACAAGCTGAAAGGGCAATATTACTCTCCCACTGTTTTTTTAGGTATTTTTTTTTTTCAGGGAGACTTTAGAAACCAAATAATATTAAAAAAAAAAAAAAAAAAATAGGCTTGCTATAGCCCACTGAATGAGAGATAGCACACACAGCAGTGGCACACAAGCCCTGACTGAGGCCAATATTTTTCTCCCACTGATTGATGTAGTGTTTTTGTGTTGAGGTAGAATTTAGAACACAAATCACGGAAAAAATAAATAGGCTTTCTATGGCCCACTCAGTGAGAGATGGCACACACAGGGATGGCACTGTAGCAGAAATGCCAATCTTAATCTCCCACAAAAAAAACAAAAAAAAAACAGGGACTGTCCTACAATTACTATCTCCCTGCAGTAATGTAAGCCAGGTATGGCAGGCAGCAATAGGAGTGGACTGATGCACAAATTAAATAAAAAGTGTGGACAAACAAAAAAGATAGCTGTGCAGAAAGGAAGGAACAAGAGGATATGTGCTTTGAAAAAAGCAGTTGGTTTCCACAGTGGCGTACACACAGCAATACAGCTATCACGGAGCCTTCTAGGGCAGCCCAATGAGCTACAGCGCTGAGGGGAAAAAAAAAAAAAAATAGCTTCCACAGTCCCTGCACACCGAAGGTGGTGTTGGACAGTGGAAATCGCTGCAGCACAAGCGGTTTGGTGGTTAGTGGACCCTGCCTAACGCTCTCCCTGCTTCTGACGAAGCGGCAGCAACCTGTCCCTAAGCTCAGATCAGCAGCAGTAAGATGGCGGTCGGCGGGAACGCCCCTTTATAGCCCCTGTGACGCCGCAGACAGCAAGCCAATCACTGCAATGCCCTTCTCTAAGATGGTGGGGACCAGGATCTATGTCATCACGCTGCCCACACTCTGCGTTCACCTTCATTGGCTGAGAAATGGCGCTTTTCGCGTCATTGAAACGCGACTTTGGCGCGAAAGTCGCGTACCGCATGGCCGACAAGCACAGGGGTCGGATCGGGTTTCATGAGACGCCGACTTAGCCAAAAGTCGGCGACTTTTGAAAATGATCGACCCGTTTCGCTCAACCCTAGTCTAGGCACATCAGCTAGGCGGAGCGGGTACGTAAGGAGAATAGCTGAGCAGGCGTGAGAGTCTGTAGCTCCGGATAGCACGTTTAAAGTATTGCAAGAATAGAATATTTAATTATGTACTTTAAATAAAATTGAGGTTTTTATGGGAGTAAGCTGGAGAAAAATGCAGTGAGCCCGTAGGGGTAGATAGATAGTCCTGCATGTGAAAGGGAGAATAAAGAAAATGTTAATCGGTACTTTAAGGTTTTATGGTAGTACACCCTTAGAGGGTAATTGCACTTATACTTGTGTTTCATAGTCAGTTAATAACCGTTTCCTATTTGCACTTAATAGATAGAATACCTGTATGGGTAATAGTATTTTATAGCTATGCATCTGTATTGTCTTTATTAGTCATGTAAATATGTTATTGTTTGCAACGTTCAAGTGTCCTCACCTCCCATAAAGGGAAGCACTGTTATATTAACTCGTTTTATAGCATTTCAAAATTTTGCATGTCTTTTGTTAACCTGTAATCGTTGTTTTCTTTTCCCAGTCCGGGAGTTCTGGATTTAACGGGGGGGGAGGAGAGTTGTGCGGCGCCCCAGAGTCCTGGTCGTTGCAGTAATGTCACTCCTCCACCAGGGGGAGTGATATTATGTCTGATGGCAATAAAGGAGATCTTCCTACCAGGTTTGTGCACAAACCATACACCACACTTCACACTCCAGTCCACCAGGGGGAGCCTTGCTCCTATCTACTAGGGCACTCCTCACAATAGGGTAAAACTGGTGGGCTGGATAGAAAGTTAGTGAGAAGCTGACTGGGCTTTGCCCAGGCAACACCTGTCAGGCAGACAGGGGAAAGGAGGAACATCTGAACTGCAGACAGAGGGTCCCTGACAGAGGTGGGATCCTGTCAGAGGCCTAGACAGAAAGCTACGGAGCTGCGCCTGCCCCACGTGCGGCAGCATCCTAAGAAAGGGCACGAAGAGAATTGTATTGTAGCGGGCGAGAAACGAAGTCATAGCGCAAGGAGATAAAACCAGAAGGAGTTCTGCCCTGTAGAAGGCACCCTCCTTCTTAGGCGCAGAAGCCGGTGGCCGGAATACCAAGGGAGCAACCGTCTCCAAGCCTTGCTCCAGAGACCGGCAGGACAGTTAATTCCACGTTGGCTGCCCAACCTTATACCCAGGAGGCACGGTGGCAACTTGTGGGGGCCAGGGCGTCTCTAGGGTCCCTGTAAAAAGCCTCAGGCCATCAGTCATACGGGTTTGTCCTATCCATACCATCTGGGGGACAGAGAGGAAGACATAACATCTAGAACATCTACAAGAGTTGTGAGGACCTTACCGAGAAGCTCAGCAGGGAGGTACTACAACACACAGGCGCTAAAGGAAGGCTACTGATTTCCACCTGGATAAGGGGACTCTGGATTTGCCTTCAGACCGGCTGGACTCTGCCGACCCTGTGGTCTGTACCCTGGACTGTGGATGCTGAAGTCTTCAGTAAAAGGTAAAGAGACTGCAACCTTGTGTCCTCGTTATTCCCTGCGCTTTACATCATCCACCATCACCATCTATGCTTCTGGGAAGCCCTGGGGATACACTTCACCTGTGGGAAGGTATGCCATCTAGCTGCCATCACATCTCTCCAGTGGACCCCTAAGCAGCGTCGGTCACCCTGACCGAATACCACAGGTGGCGTCACGAACTTTATCCCTTTAAAGACCTTTCCCTTTTAATACGGACGTCCCTAGGGCCACGGACCGGGTCGGGCCACCGTGACATCCCCTGAACCGAAGGACCCGGTACCGAGTACCCCATTGCCCTTACGTGGGGGCGATCCACCAGCAGTATGGTACAATGCCTTTGGCTGATAATACAGCACAATACCCCTGTTATAATTGGCTAACACAAAGCCAATGAAAAAAGCACCACCTGCTGACCCAAAGTACAACAGAATGTCACCTGCTGAGCAACAGTATGCCAAAAACCCATTTGATAGGCCGGGGTAACACGAGCATGTGATAGAATCAGGCCGATTATATTAATGACACTCAGCTCAGACTGTCAGCGTTTGATCCGAGTGTTACCTTAGTGTGATCGGATTCTCTCGCATGTGAACTTAGTTTCTCCATGTTCAGTCAGTTGACATCTGAGTGCAGTCCGATGTTTCACGCACACTCACAGACTTGGGTGATTCTTGGATGCACTCACGATTTTTTCTCAGGCTGAATTGGTATGAGGAGATAATTGCAGATCTGCCCTGCTGTGTAGTATAACATTGGTCCAAGTGCCATCTCACAAAACATCGGATAGCACTCTGCCGTGTTTTACGCTCCTGTGAGCGATCCCTCAGCCAAATTATAGCACAGCATCACCTGTTGAGCATCCCCAGTGCTCAGTGTCACCTGTAGGCTTATTATGTGTGGGGCAATTTAAACTGCTGGCGATGGAAATATTAGAAATAATTTTTTAACTCAATTTTTTTCACTTTTTTTTGTTTTAAATTGCTGTATATGAACTATACAGCAAAAAGCCAATGATACAAAGATGCACCTTACTAAGCAATAAGACAGCACAACACCTCCTTATGATGGACAACATATTTTTTCTTTTTTTCTTCTTCATTGATTTGTACATTTAGCAGAACACAGAAATGAATAAAGAATCTGACATGTTGCATTCGCTCTTCACATCTGAGCTCCTGTGTTCCCGTATAGCCGTCCTTTACATTCCTCGTCCAGCCACTGTACAGATGACGTCATTTCCAGCACGCCTGTATTAATGTTTATGATAGAAGTTGTAGCAGGAATGAGTCAGGTTGTTAATATTTCTGGTTGAGCCGTGATTCATGGCCGCCTCCTGTGAGATAACGCTGCAGGGAATAAAATACCAGTTTCTGACAATTACCTGGACGCGTTCCCGCGGGCGCTGACGCATTGCCAGTTACTATAATTGTGTCAGTTACGTGGATTAAGCAACACACGTATCCGGTCATGTATTAGGCAGGAGCAGAAAGAAGAAGCCATACAATGCCATGGTATAATGAGGGAAACTGGAGGGGGCTCAAAGACAGCAACAAAAAATCCCAAATTATCACGATTTGATGCATTGGGAGGACCATTCTATACAATGAGTAATTTGTAGGATTAATCTACCGTACATAAAATGTTCTGAATTTTGATACATTGCTTCATGTGATCTGCACTAATCAGACGTCTCCCCCTCCTCGTCTCCTTATTACTACATTACAGTACCATGGTTTTGGGGAGACTGAGGACGGTTTTGAACATTAAGACTCCTTTCACACATCAGTTTTTTTACCATCAGTTGCAATCCGTCAAACTTTGGAAAAAACGGATCTGGCGACTGCTGCCACCGGATCTGTTTTTTTTCTCATAGACTTGTATTAGCGATGGATTGCGACGGATGACCTCACGTTTCATCCGTCGTTCACCGACACATTGAACATTGTTTGTCCGGCAGTGGGAGACAATGGACATAGTAAAGTTTTTTGTTTACATCGCCATCCATCGATGGCTCGAATGGAAGCCTATGGTGCCGGATCCATCAACTTTTTTAAACTGAGCATGCTCCGATCAAACTAGCCAGATCCGCTAGTCGGATCTGTCCAAAAAACGGATCCGTCGCATCTGTTTTTCACAATCTGCGACTGATCCGTCAATCCGTTGAGCCAAAGGATTGTGACTGACGGCCAAAAAACTGATGTGAGAAAGGGGCCTAAGGGTATGTTTCCACGGTAAGTAAACGCTGCTTGTTTGACGCTGCAGCGTCAAACAAGCAGCGTCCAGATGTTCCAGCATAGTGGAGGGGATTTTAGGAAATCCCGTCTCCACTATGCGTGGAAACCCGCACGCGGCGGCCCTGCGACTCCGGACATGCTGCGCGTCTTTTCAGATCGCAGCATGTCCGTACACCTTGCGGGGACGCAGCGTCCCCGCAAGGCATATCACAGGGCCCTATGGCGAGGGGTGTGATGATCCCGGATGTGTACTGTACACATCCGGCACCATCGCGTCCCAGAAAGGGGGCGGGGCTTAGCGCCGAGCGGCTTCGCCGCTGCGGCGATACCGCCGCCCCTCCGGACCGTGGAGCCATACCCTTACAGAGATATTGTGGTCAAAGAATGGGTAACGACAATGTTCATCACCATAAGGAAGATACGTAATGTAGCCCATCCCCAATAAGGTTTATGACAACATCTCATATACTCACCTGAGTTATGGAAACCAGTGCCGTCACCACTGGAACATGGAGCAGAAGGGTCTTTTTACATTGCTAGTCATGGCAATCTAGTAAACATATTTGTTCTGCTGGGTGAGGAAGGTTATCCGATCCCAAACAGCACGTAACCTTGTTTTTTGGCCTTAGTACCAAAATCTAGAATGCACATAATCCA
This sequence comes from Ranitomeya variabilis, assembly GCF_051348905.1. Lineage (NCBI taxonomy): Eukaryota > Metazoa > Chordata > Amphibia > Anura > Dendrobatidae > Ranitomeya > Ranitomeya variabilis. The sequence goes on along the minus strand of NC_135232.1, from coordinate 741,682,089 downwards.
TAGGTTTAAACTAACAAGAGTGCAGCATATGGGTCAACTCCCACGTCTGTCGATGTGGACACAAGGTCATGGCATCCAGAGCGGACGTGAGATGGTGTTGTAAGAGCAAAGTAGAAAGTAAAGAGATTAGTAGAGATATAGCACATCTGACTGTATAACTCCCATACACCTGATGTACATGGCTGAGAGCAGACCTAGAAATCTCCCTCCTGCTCGGTAGTCACTCCACAGACCCTCCTACGATTCTCTCATTCCTGCATTATGTATCATGAATACATCTAGAATATATATATATTTTCATAATACATAATGCAGGAATGTGAGAAACTTATGAGAGTCTGTGAAATGACTGTCGGGCAGGAGGGCAGACATGGCCCCCCATGGATCAGCCACTGATACACCAACCACATGCAATCACTTACTACAGTAGGAAAACACCTTAATGTCAGTCGTTACGCATCAGATTAATAAGAGAACCCAGGCAAGCTTTATGATATTATAATAAGAGCCAGTGCTAAAGAGTTGGCACAAACCAGAAAATATGCTAAGTGCAGATTCCTCATAGATTCCTCATAGATTGATCATTTTCCTTTAGGAATGAGCTAGGAATGCTATTTCTCCCTTTCATATAACTGCACTCAATTTGGGCAATATAGGTTTTACCATATAGCTAACATGATTTATTATTTACATACTTATAAGATATTTATTAATATATTATGTTATATTTATATTATCAGTGCATGTTCATTGCTATTTCTAGTAAGACTATACATGTCATATCAACACATTTCCACAAGGTGGCAGTGGTTCAATACAAAATGCAAGGTGGCTCTTATAAAACTAACTATCTGCAAGAAATAATCAGTTTGAGGTTATGTGCACATGTTGCAGATTTGACTGTGGAATTTTCTGTGCAGATTTTGCATTTCTTGGCAGAAAACGCAAGTCAGAATCTGCGCCTTTTTTTGGTATGTGCACACGTTGCAGATTTTTGTGCGGATTTCTTCCTTTTTTACCCCTGCGGATTTCTATTATGGAAAGGGTGCAGAAACGCAGCAGATCTGCACAAAAGAATTGACATGGTCCTTTTTTTGAATCTGCTGCGTTTTCCGTGCAGATTTTTCCGCACCATTAGCACAGCATTTTTTTTTGCCCATTGATTTACATTGTACTGTAAATCAATTGCAGATCTACAGCGTTTCTGCGCGGAAAAAAAGCGGCAGATCTGCAGGAAATCTGCAACGTGTGCACATACCCTTAGGCCACATTCACAAGTTCAGTATTTGGTCAGTATTTTACCTCAGTATCTGTTAGGCCGGTTTCACACGTCAGTGGCTCCGGTACGTGAGGTGACAGTTTCCTCACGTACCGGAGACACTGACACACGTAGACCCATAAAAATCAATGCATCTGTGCAGATGTCATTGATTTTTTGCGGACCGTGTCTCCGTGTGCCAAACACGGAGACATGTCAGTGTTCATGGGAGCGCACGTTTTACACGGACCCAATAGAGTCAATGGGTCCGCGTAAAACACGCACCTCACACGGACATTCTCCGTCTGGGGTCCGTGTGCGTGCCGGAGACAGCGCTACAGTAAGCGCTGTCCCCCCCACATGGTGCTGAAGCCGGTATTCATATCTTCCCTGTAGCAGCGTTTGCTATAGAGAAAATATGAAGAATAGTGTTAAAAATAAAGATTTAGGTGTCCGCCGCCCCCCCACCCCCTGTGCGCCCCCCCGCTGGTCAGAAAATACTTATCCGGGTCCCCCGTCGGCTGTCGCTCCTTCCTGGTCTGGCCGCGCCTCCTACTGTATGCGGTCACGTGGGGCCGATCAATTACAATCATGAATAGTCGGCTCCGCCCCTATGGAGGTGGAGCCACATATTCATGACTGTAAATGATCGGGCCCACGTGACCGCATGCAGGAGAAGCCGCGGCCAGACCAGGAAGCAGCGAGGGAGCGGGTAAGTATTTTCTGACCAGCGGGGGGGCGCACAGGGGGTGGGGGGGCGGCGGCGGACACATAGATCTTTATTTTAAACACTATTCTTCATATTTTCTCTACAGCAAACGTTGCTGCAGGGAAGATATGAATCGCAGCTTCAGCACCATGCAGAGTGGGTACCACACGCTCCGTGTGGTACCCACTCGCCATACGGGCGGCACACGTGTGCCGCAGGTATGGCCTCCGTGAGTTCCCAGGCACACGGACACGGATAACTCCGGTACCGATTTATTCCGGTACCGGAATTATCTGGACGTGTGGGACAGCCCTAAGCAAAAACCAGGAGTGGGTGATGAGTGCAGTCCGATTCCCCTGGAAACTGACTTTGCACCTGTGATAAGATTCTCTCAGCCAAGAGAAAAGGATCACCGTAAAATTACTCTGATCGGAGGAGAGAATCATCGCTCGTGTGAGCGAGCCCATATCACATCTCACATCTATCTTTATCGCCATGAACTAGGACAGTGTCCTGAAAGATAAAAGTAACTAAAGAAAATGGGACATTTTCTTAAGCATCATTTTAAGGCTATGTGCACTTGTCCGGAAAGTATGCAGAAATTTCCTGAGAAAATCCTGAGGTTTTCTGCAGTTATTCTGCACGCGTTTTTGTTGCGTTTTTATCGTGTATTTTGCGCGTTTTTTGTGCAGATTTTTCGCGTTTTTTTCCGGAGGTTCCCAATGCAATAATATAGTGGGAAATCCGCTTAAAATCTGCAAAATTAATGAACATGCTGCAAATTTTTCCGCATGCATTTTTTTCCGCAAACGTGCACAAAAATTGCGGAAACCATTAAAAATGATGGGATGCTTAATGTATGCATTTTTTAAGCGTTTTTGCTTAAAAGCCGCCGAAAAAACACGCAAAAACCGCGAAAAATCCGCGAATAAACCGGAACGCATACACATACCCTAATTGTGCACAATATATACCCTATGCGACTAAACAGGTTAGAGATTGGAGAAAATCACCATTGCGAAGTAGCGCAACGCATACCAAAAAGACAGCATTTACAGAATTAAAGCAAGGGTGTAATAAAAATCAATAAAATAAAGAAAAAAATATAAATTGTGTAATAAAAAAAATCAAGGTAGCAATGTTTGAAACAGACAGGATAACATCCAAACAGAGCCCAAAAATAATATTCATCTGCATTAAAAAGTCAAAAATTGGCCCCTCAAAAATGGCCAGGGTGAAATAATAGAAGAATATAAGAGAAAGGCCAATTTACTAAATGTCTAATTCTTTTTAGTATTTACAGAAGAAAACCCCATGACAGATGTCATAGTCAGGGATATCATTAATTTTCCACTAAATGTCACTAGCTTAACCCAGCAGGAAGTGTGGTGCCATCTCGGAAACACCATACAAATCATCAGTACCGCATGACAGACACACCCCAAGTACTGCAGGAATTAAGTACAGAGATAGACAGACCATTATTTCTAAAGATTCCATAATAATGGGGTCTGTACCACAGGATGGGCGCAGAGCAAATATGGTACCAACAATCCAAGGAGTCAAAAACTGAGCCTGGAAACTCTAGGTCTAAGGCTATGTGCATATGTTGCAGATTTGCCTGTGGAATTTTCTGTGCAGATTCTGCATTTCCTGGCAGAAAACGCAGGTCAGAATCTGCGCTTTTTTGGGGGGGATTTGCTGCGGATTTTGTGCGGATTTCTTCCTTTTTTTACCCCTGCGGATTTCTATTATGGAATGGGTGCAGAAACGCAGCAGATCCGCAAAAAGAATTGACATGGTCCTTTTTGAATCTGCTGCGTTTTCCGTGCGGATTTTTCCGCACCATTAGCACAGCATTTTTTTATGTGCCATTGATTTACATTGTACTGTAAATCACTTGTGGATCTGCAGCGTTTCTGCGTGGAAAAAAACATAGGAAATCTGCAACGTGTGCACATACCCTAAGGGTTTAACCCCTACTGTGGGCAAAATCTTTGAGGGTTAACAAAGCGATGTCATCCTGGAGTATCTGATGGGTATATGAAGGATTGGTCCTATCAAACTAATCTGACCAGCTTCTATGAGGAGGTAAGTTCCAGACAGTAACGCTAAGGGCTCATACTCACTTGTGCGAAACTCGGATGAGTCTTGCACGCAATACCCAGCGCTGCTGTCGGCACTCAGATCAGAGCGTGCGGCCACATAGGAATACATGCAGCTGCACGCTCCGCTCCTGAGTGCCGGGTATTGCTGTGCGAGACTCATCTGAGTTTCGTGTAAGTATGAGCCCTAAGGATGATGTCTATATTGTGCTACATAAAGGGGAAAATATGTATAACTGGATTAACAACTGTCTTAGTGCTAGGAAACAAAGGGTGGGTATTAGGCCATGTGCACACGTTCAGCATTTTTCGCTATAAAAACGCGAAAAAACGCTAACATATGCCTCCCATTATTTTAAGTGTATTCCGCATTTCTTGTGCAAATGTTGCATTTTTTTCCCCGAAAAAATCGCATCGCGGAAAAAAAAGCAACATGTTCATTAAATTTGCGGAATTGCGGGGATTCCGCACACCTAGGAATGCATTGATCTGCTTACTTCCCGCACGGGGCTGTGCCCACCATGCGGGAAGTAAGCGGATCATGTGCGGTTGGTACCCAGGGTGGAGGAGAGGAGACTCTCCTCCACGGACTGGGCACCATATAATTGGTAAAAAAAAGAATTAAAATAAAAAATAGTCATATACTCACCTTCGATGGCCCCCGGAGTCTTCCCGCCTCTCAGCGGTGCATGCTGCCGCTTCCGTTCCTATAGATGGTGTGTGTGAAGGACCTGCGATGACGTCGCGGTCACGTGACTGCGATGACGTCGCGGTCACGTGACCGCGACGTCATCGAAGGTCCTGCACACACCATCTGTAGGAACGGACGCCGCTGAGGAGATCGGCTGTCTGCAGAGGGTGAGTATAACCATTTTTTAATTTTTTTAATTATTTTTAACATGATATCTTTTTACTCTTGATGCTGCATAAGCAGCATCTATAGTAAAAAGTTGGTCACACTTGTCAAACAGTATGTTTGACAAGTGTGACCAACCTGTCAGTCAGTTTTCCAAGCGATGCTACAGATTGATTGGAAAACTTTAGCATTCTGCAAGCTAATTTCGCTTGCAAAATGCTAAGAAAAAAACGGGAAAAAAACGCAAAAAAAAAAAGTGGATTTCTTGCAGAAAATTTCCGGTTTTCTTCAGGAAATTTCTGCAAGAAATCCTGACGTGTGCACATACCCTTAAAGTGCCCTTGTCAGCAGGATTGTGAACAGTAACTACAGACAATGTCAGGTCGGCTCCATTATACTGATTAGGGCTCATTCTCACATATGAGAAACTCGGATGAGTCTCACACATCAATACCCGGCACTGCACCCAGCACTCAGGAGCAGAGCATGCAGCCGCGTAGCAATATATGTAGCCGCATGCTCCGATCCTGAGTGCTGGGTGCAGTGCCGGGTATTGACGTGTGAGACTCATCCGAGTTTCTCGCATGTGAGTATGAGCCCTTACACTGATACCTGGTGATGAAATCTGTCTTGTGGTTGTTGTGGAATCTTTATTTACATTTTTGAGTTAATGAGATTCTCGTGGCTTGTGGCGGCATGTGGGCGGGGCTGTGGGTGGAGCTGTAGTGGAGCTGTAGGCGGAGCTTTAGGTGGTGCTCTTCTTAGGTATTCATACTGATCCCTCCAGTGACCTGCCCCCTATTTTACATACTGATTATTACATGTATTGAAAAAAAAGAATTCTGTCTCAAAATTGCGCCAGCCGTGTCTGCGATAGCATCTATTGTTGATCCGATAGATGCTACTGTACAGGTGCCATTTTGCTAGAGAAAAAAAAAAAAAGTCTCCACCAAGATGGCGCTGGTGACACCTACTGAATAGCTGTTGCCAATATAAGCATTCAACTAACAGCTGTTTCTCCTGAATCCTCTATAAATGTACTCGGTTAGTTCAGCTGAGCATACATTTATTTTTTATGGAGAGATGAGATTAACCCCTTAGTAACCGGGCCATTTTTTAAAAAAAAAATCTGACGTGTCACTTTTAGTGATGAGTGAGTATACTCGTTGCTCGAGATTTGCCGAGCACGCTCAGGGGTCCTCCGAGTATTTCTTAGTGCTTGGAGATTTAGTTTTCCTCACCTCAGCTGAATGATTTACATCTGTTTGCCAGCTTGATTACATGTGAGGATTCCCTAGCAACCAGGCAACCCCCACATGTACTAATGCTGGCTAACAGATGTAAAGCTGCAGCGATGAAAGCTAAATCTCCGAGCACTAAAATATACTCGGAGACCCCCCAAGTGTGCTCGGGAAATCTCGAGCAACGAGTATACTCGCTCATCACTAGTCACTTTATGTAGTAATAACTCTGGAATGCTCCAACATATCCTATTGATTATGAGACTTTTTTTTCGTGACAACATAATACTTTGATAATGGTAAATTTAGGTTGATATGTTTTGAATAGCACCAACGTTAAAATACCACTAAGGGTATGTGTCCACGTTCAGGAATGTTTCAGGATTTGGTCAGGATTTTATGCTGGTAAAATCCTGACCAAATCTGCACCTGAGGTCACTGGCGGGTCACCTGCGTTGTCCTTGCGTTGTTTCAGCATTGTAAGGACATGCTGCGTTCTTAAAAGACGCGCCGCATGTCCGTTTTCACGGGTCTGCCGCATGCGTCTTTTAATGCATAGTGGAGACGGGATTTCATGAAATCCCCTCCACTATGCTGTAACATCTGGACGCTGCGTGTTTGACGCTGCGGCTCAACGCAGTGTCAAACACGCAGCGTTTCCTGAACGTGGTACTTTATTGTAAACTCTTTACACCCTATGTTTCTTTATAGGGTTGTTTAGGGAGAGGGAGGGATAGCCGCTGATGAGTTGGGGCGCCACTGTGTAGGATTGAGGGTGACAACCTCCACTGGTAGGCAGGTAGACAATAGTAACACAATAGGAATTGCTCTCTCCTTTTGCCTTCTGTGATGCAGTGACCCCTGTTACAGCTAGGGGGCGCTGTATGTTCTCCTCAGATTGCGCACGGAGGTTTATTGAGGCCATGAAAATGCATGATAGTCGCAGGAATAACTTTGATGATGAGACAACGTCCTGCATCATTGTAAATGGCCGGTATGTGTTGCAGAGTAGATACTCTGCGCTGTAAGCCTGAAGTAATTTTGTTCTAGGACCTGTAGTTCCACAAGGATTGGTTTAGTTTAAAGGAGGCTTATAGGGTTAGTCAGAAAAAAAAACCGCGGAAGGAACCGATCAAAGAGTCCAATAAATTAGAGTATAAAACCACAATAGTTTATTAAATAAATCAGGTATAACAATGGAAAATTTATAAGCAATATGTTCCAAATAGTTAAAAACAACAAGGAGGCACCCACAGAAAATACTGAAAAAAATTGCTGAAAAAATGTGTGGACAAAGAATATGCAAACATTATGAAAAATAAAAAAATATATAGAGAGAGTGCAACAGCAAAGGGAGATCTAGATCATAAATTATATGTGTATATGAGTGTATAATATATGCCCAAATATAGAAAATTACATAACGTGCCCATTGTGTATGTAAGGCTGCCGTCACACTAGCAGTATTTGGTCAGTATTTTACATCAGTATTTGTAAGCCAAAACCAGGAGTGGAACAATCAGGGGAAAAGTATAATAGAAACATATGCAACACTTCTGCATTTATCACCCACTGGTTTTGGCTTACAAATACTGATGTAAAATACTGACCAAATACTGCTAGTGTGACGGCAGCCTAAGAAACAATCATGTGCAAAGTGCGGCACAGTGTGCAATGTACATAGCTGCACATCAGTGTAATGTTACAATAAATAATACAATAAAACAACAAGTGCATACAATTATAAAGTAACTTACACAAGTAGTAAGACTCCCAGGTACCTGTATGTCGTCCTCCCCAACACGCGTTTCGGCACGAAGGCAAATTTTTTGGCATTAGTGCAGATGCTTTTGTCCTCTGCATTCTGTGATTATTCTGAGAAGACCTCTCATGCCCAAGGAACACAATGTGTGAACAGCTCTTCAGAAAGGCCCATCTGAGGTTCCCCACAGTCAGTTGGGCTTTTGGAAATTTTTGACACAGGGAGAAACAAGGGTGATTAGGGTGCTACCTCTGAGATTGTACTGTGTGTGATGTTAAGGTGGAGAAAGCCTATTCCCCCTTTCACGATGACCTCGCTTTTTCCCACTCATGTTCTATGTAGGCTTCCCCTCTTGTACCCTACTGTTTCACAACCTTAGGCCCACAACAGTCAGTCATCTGTCACAAAATGAACAATCACTATTTATTTTCTTAGATAATGAGCCTGAACAACACTGTTATGCCTAACTATTTTTAAATGGAAATCTAGCCTTCTGACTTGCCACTGAAACACAGTTTTATCACAAACGATTTGGAGTAACTAATGGAGCCTCGTGGCTGCACTATATTAGGCCTAATGATTTTTATGTGGAAATCTGGCCTTCTGATTTGCCACTGAAACATAGTTTTAGCACGAACGATTTGGAGTAACTAATGGAGCCCCTGGAGACTGCCACATAATATTTGCACAATCTACTTTGATGCTGAAAGATCGATTTCACACAGGACAGGATCCTATCTATTTCACTGACAAGTTCACTTTTAGCAGCAGCCCTAGGGCAGGAGCGACCTCTCTGCACTGTGACACTGAGCAAATGGTGCCAGCAAAACAAGATGTCCGCTTTTTATATGGCCAGGGACGTGTGACTTCAGCAACCAATATAACAGCACTAACCTAGCCAAAGTAATACGAAAGCATTAGTGGAAACGCAATGATTTATCGAACTGTGACCGACTCTGAGTAAAAATGCTTGTGAAAGCAACAAATCCGAATGTGCTACGTTTGTGCCGAAATTGAGATTGGCGAATGTTTTCCAAACACGTACTCTCATCTCTAATCATGATGACCTATTGACTGTGTTGCTGTAATGGTTATTTGCGCCCCCAAGAGTTGTACAATGGGAAAATATAACTCACAACCTTTCATCCTTTTGCCAGAATTTTCCTCTGTCATCTAATTCCTGTAAGTGAAATTTACTGGTAACTTCTGTATCGGAACCAAAACTGATTAGGAGAAGCAGAGGCGAGTGCGAGGCGCACAATACAGTGAGGTTTTGGCCGGCTGCTTTAGGGTCGGGGGTGACTCAGTTATTGAGTGACTCAGTCTGTGACCGGAACATGAATAAAACTTGGGGGTCTTAGTACTGGAACAGATGTGGGGTCTTATAACAGTCACACATCCTGTAATATGTACTGTGAAACATGAAACCAGAAGGCAGATTTCTGTGCACTTCCAGTAAAGAGCATTCATGGCTGACCCTAGATCAAGTCTGGCCGTCTTCATCGAAAACAATATAACATTGATCAGCAACTGTTATGAAAGCAAAAATGGCTGCTGTACATTCCCAGGTGTTATAGAAAAATGTGTCCAATTGAATGTAAGGAGATAACATCTTACATCTGCGGCGGTCTCGATACTACCGATATAACCCACCTAATAAGGAAAAATAGCTTGAGTGCTCAGAGTTGGAATTCCTCTTTAAAAACCTCCCCTCTTAATTTTGGGTTGCAAAGATTATTTGATCTATTGCTCTCTTAATTTTATCTTCATCATGAACACCCATCGTCTATGCGTCTGCACTAGAGTTGAGCGACTTTAACTTTTTTCGGATCGAGTTGGGTTTCGCGAAACCCGACTTTGTCAAAAGTCGGGTCGGGTGAAATCGGCCGATTATTGCGAAAAGTCGGGGGCCGACTGAAACACGAAACCCAATGCAAGTCAATGGGGAATCAAAGTCAGCAGTCAGTGGAGGACAGGAAAACACCTACAGTGCCCATTTTAATGCCAAAAACATCAATTCTTATTACTTAAGCTTGTCAATCCTCATTTACTTTATAATAATAGTTAGGTATTGAAAACTGGGGGTCATTTGGCTAAAGTTGTGGGGGGGTAGGGCTGGCTCAAGATTATCGTGGGCTCAGGAAACGCGGAATACGTCACGGCGGTGGAGCAGGGAGAGGTAAGTATTTCAACTTTGCAAGTGCTGTGATCCTGAGCAAGCAGGGGGGCCCACTCGTTGGCACTGGCACAGGGCCCCTCATAGTATGGCGGTGTGTTTGACGGCGGGTGGCGCCTCCCACTGGCAGAGACACTTTTGCATGCTATGAGGGGCCCTGTGCCAGTGACGTCAACAACGAGTATGCCCCCCACCTGATAAAGGAACCTGCACTTTCATCTGCACCTTCCTCTTTGTCCCCGTGTAAGGTGGTATAGTATGCGGGAAGGGGAACCTGACTTTCAGCAGGGACAGATTCTGGCTGTGTAGAGTGCAAGGGGAATGTAGTGGTCTGGGTCAATGTACCAGCAGACTCATCTAGCAGTGGCTGGGCTACTGGGCTACTGAGGAAACACAGATATAGGCCCAAATAATAAAGTAGGCTAAATGCAGTTCAAAATTGGTAACAGGACTAAACAGGCGGTATTGCTTTGTTCAGTGGAGGAAAACTGTAATGAGTGGCTGACACAGTTAGTAGGCCCAAATAATAAAGTGGGCTAAATGTCTGCAAAATAATTGTTGATAAATAAATAGGTGACATTGCTTTGCTCAGTGTCGGAAAATTGTAATGAGTAGCAGACTACGTTAGTAGGCCCAAATAATAAAGTGGGCTAAATGTCTGCCAAAAAAATGTTCATAAATAAACAGGTGGCATAGCTAGGTACAGGGGTGGGCTCCAATGCTGAGTAGCAGACAGTGGTTGTAGGCGCAAAGTATTAACTGGTCTAAATGGAGGCCAGGGCCCCTGTATATTTTAACTATCATCTATCATTTCAACAAATTTGTATTGGCAGTGCCATTGAAGGATTTAACAGCACAGACTACACAGTGGTGGAGCAGGGAGAGGTAAGTATTGCAAGTGGTAGAGCACTGTTCGAGCTGGGGGGGAACACTCTCTCGTGGGCGGCGGTACTGGCACAGGGCCCCTCATATTACGAAGGTGTGTCTGACGTTGGTTGTGCACCACCACCGTCAGAGACACTTCATTGTATTATGAGGGACCCTGTGCCAGTGCCGTCTCCCAAGAGTGGGCCCACCCACCTGTCCAGGCAAACAGCACTCACACGGGTGCTTGCGCCAGGTGGTGACCACGGCCCTGTGGGGGGAGTCAGCCCATTTAGGGAGGTATAAAAATGGCCTATGGTGGACATTCAGCAGCTGCAAATGAAGGAATTGGAGAAGTCAGTAAGAGGAGGCCAAAAGCAAGACATTTTTCAGGCAAGCTACGTGTCAGCAGGGGAAGGTGGGGCAAAATAATTTGAAATCCATGATTGATTCATTTTAATGAAGGTTAGATCATCAACATTTTGGGTAGCCAGACATGTCCTTTTTTCAGTCAGTATTAGTGTTGAGCATTCCGATACCGCAAGTATCGGGTATCGGCCGATACTTGCGGTATCGGAATTCCGATACCGGGATTCCGATACTTGACGCGTATCGGATACCGGAATCGGAAGTTCCCAGATTCAAACTGCACGAATTCAGCCAATGAGAATGATTCCAAGTGTGGGCACATCCTGTTCAGCATGGAGGGCATGAAACTACTGGCAAGGCTGTGATTGGCTGCTGAAATGATGTCATGCTGCAGTTTAAAAGTCGCTGGCGCCATTTTGCGCTCACTCTGCTGTGAATTCAGTTAGTGACAGGACGCTGTTTGCTGACTGAGGGCCAGTTTAGAGATAGCGATTTGCTTCATTGTTCTTTTCCAAGGCTAATTTAGCAACCCTTGTGTTCACCTACTAATCACCTTGCTTTTGCCTTGCAGCGCTGTTTTCACAGCGATTTTCAAGGTCTCTGTGTGTGTGTGTTTGTGTGTGCAGCCCACTCTCTAGTCTGTGTGCAGCCATAGGCCATAGCTGGTTGTATTCAGTTCAGGGAGGGTGGTTCACTGCCTCATACTGTTCAATTTTTTTTTTTTCAAGTAGTGCAGGCTGCTGCACATATTTTCAAAAAATTCCTATTAGTGTCTTTCCACCCATATCCAGCTAACTTGTAGAAAAACACTACATAGGACAACGTAGAGGAGTGTTTTTGGGCCTTGCAGCGCCGTTTACGGCTGTCTGCACGGTCTCCGTGTGACTGCAGCTCGCCCTGTAGTCTGTGTGCAGCCATAGCCGGTTGTATCCAGCTCAGGGTTCTTCACTGCGTCATACTGTAAAATCAATTTTCCTTTTGTTTTAAGTAGTGCAGGCTGCTGCACATTTTTTCAAAAAATTCCTATTAGTGTCTTTCCACCCGTATCCAGCTAACTTGTGGAAAAACACTACATAGGACAACGTAGAGGAGTGTTTTTGGGCCTTGCAGCGCCGTTTACGGCTGTCTGCACGGTCTCCGTGTGACTGCAGCTCGCCCTGTAGTCTGTGTGCAGCCATAGCTGGTTGTATCCAGCTCAGGGTTCTTCACTGCGTCATACCGTAAAATCAATTTTCCTTTTGTTTTAAGTAGTGCAGGCTGCTGCACATTTTTTAAAAAAATTCCTATTAGTGTCTTTCCACCCGTATCCAGCTAACTTGTGGAAAAACACTACATAGGACAACGTAGAGGAGTGTTTTTGGGCCTTGCAGCGCCGTTTACGGCTGTCTGCACGGTCTCCGTGTGACTGCAGCTCGCCCTGTAGTCTGTGTGCAGCCATAGCCAGTTGTATCCAGCTCGGGGTTCTTCACTGCGTCATACCGTAAAATCAATTTTCCTTTTGTTTTAAGTAGTGCAGGCTGCTGCACATTTTTTCAAAAAATTCCTATTAGTGTCTTTCCACCCGTATCCAGCTAACTTGTGGAAAAACACTACATAGGACAACGTAGAGGAGTGTTTTTGGGCCTTGCAGCGCCGTTTACGGCTGTCTGCACGGTCTCCGTGTGACTGCAGCTCTCCCTGTTGTCAGTTCAGCCCCCCAAAAATAAATAAATAAAGTTCACCAAACACACCACTTTACATTTGTGTAGGCCACATTAGCTCATATTAAAGTCTAGTCCACACTTTAGAAAATTAGTGTTTCTTATACCTGTTAGGAGCTGTTCAGGAATAAGCACACAAAGCCGTTAGTACTTTTCTGCTTATCTTTATCAGTCAACCAAGATGAAGAAGGCAGGGAGTAAGGCACGTGGGCGTGGGCGCGGAGCAGGGAGAGGATGTGGGGATTTTGTGCCTGCTGCGGGCACCGGTGACTCATCAGCACCCACTTTCAGCAGGGAACAGTCGTTCATGCGCAGCTTTGTCGGAGAGCGCCGTACACCGCTGCTGCGTGAAAACCAAATTGAAGCCGTTGTTGGATGGATGGCAGCTAATGCATCGACTTCAATTAGTGCCACATCCTCTCAGACACAGAGCACTGGAGAGCACCCATCTGTCTCTTCACCACCTGCCAAATTGCCCAGGCAGACAGAGAGCCCAGAACAGCAGCCGTCTCTACTTCTGTTCTCTGAATCTCTTGGCTTGGAAACAGGGGGCCAGCCAAGCAACATTGGAGAAATGGAAGAAGAGGCAGGGTGCAGTGATGCCCAACAGCTTTTTCTCTCTGAGTCTGAAGAGGCGGGTGGGCCAGTGCCTCTGGTCACCACATCGCAGGACGCTTCTGCTGATGACACTCAGGTGCCACTTTCTGGTGCGTGCTCTGCTGCTGAGACTACCCAGGAGGAGCAGTTGGTGGCAGAGGGTAGTGTAGATGATGAGGTCCTTGACCCATCTTGGCGTGAGGGACAGGAAGGTGGTGGGAGCAGCTCTGAGGAAGAGATTCCCCGAACGGGCCAAAGAGGGAGAGGGAGGGGGAAGACTGCGGATCCTGCAGCCTCCACTTTGGCACCCGTTAGGAGCATGTCTCTTTCAAAAGCCAAAAAGGGCGCTCCCAAGACTTGCAGTGCCTGGTCCTTTTTTGAAACAGTTGCAGATGACATTTGCTATGTCAAATGCAAGGTGTGTCATCACAAAGTCAAAAGAGGTCGAAATGTCAGCAACCTCAATACCTCCAACATGTGGAAACATGTGCGGACCAGGCACGTGGCGAAGTTAGAAAAACACACTGAAGAGCTAGGCCAACCAACAGCGGCAGCTACCACCTCTTCAGCTCGTGTTGCCTCTTCCCCCAGCTCACACGCAGCTGGTTCGGCTTCCTCCCAGGATCGCCGTGGAAGAACCTCTGGCCCTGTTGTCCAGAGACCCACTGTAATTCCACCCGCAGCACCACGTTCCCAGGCATCCTCACACTCCCAGCCCAGTCTACAGCCATCGGTAGTACAGGCATGGGAGAAAAGGCGGCCTTTCTCGTCAAACCACCCACGAGCACAGGCTCTGACTGCAGGCATTGCCAAACTTCTGTCACTGGAAATGCTGTCATTCAGGCTGGTGGAGACTGACAGCTTCCGTGACTTGATGTCATTGGCAGTCCCACAGTACAATGTGCCCAGCCGCTTTTACTTCAGCAGGCAAGCTGTCCCTGCCCTGCACAAGCATGTGGAGGGACACATAAAACACGCGCTACTGAACGCCGTCAGTAGCAAGGTCCACCTCACCACCGATGCGTGGACCAGTCAACATGGACAGGGGCGATACCTTTCCCTCACAGCCCATTGGGTTAATGTTGTTGAGCCGGGTACAGATCGTGCGAGTGGCGCAGGACGTGTCCTGCCCACTCCAAGGATTGCAGGAATCCAGTCTGTACGCATTGACTCCTCCTCTTACACCAGTTCCTCAGAATCATCGCTGCAGGAGCCGTCACAGTCCACCTCCACATGGACCCGTGAACGTTTACCTGTTACGACCGACATGAGCACAGCCGTGGCCAAACGTCAACAGGCCGTCTTGAAATTAATTTCTTTGGGGAATCGAAGCCACACAGCGCAGGAGCTCTGGAATGCCATCAAGCAGGAGAGCGATGTGTGGTTTGTGGCAGCGAATCTCCAGCCAGGCATGGTAGTGTGTGATAATGGACGAAATCTGGTGGCAGCTCTGGGCCTCGGCAACCTCACTCACATCCCATGTCTGGCACATGTGCTCAATTTGGTCGTGCAGAGTTTTTTGAGGGACTATCCGGATCTTGATGCACTGCTGCACAAGGTCTGCCTAGAGTGTGCTCACTTGCGGCATTCCAGCACGGCAAAATCGCGCATTGTGGCTCTGCAGCGCCGATTCCGCCTTCCGGAACATCGCATCATATGTGACCTACCTACCAGGTGGAATTCCATGTTACATATGTTGGAGCGGTTGTGTGAGCAGCAGCAAGCAGTAATGGAGTACCAGCTGCATCAGGCGCAAAGAAGTCGCACTCCGCGCCGTTCAGACTTCACAACCACAGAGTGGGCCACTATGAAGGACGTCTGCCAGGTTTTGCGTCCCTTCGATTATTCCACGCGGATGGCGAGTGCAGATGATGCACTAGTCAGTATGACTGTCCCCCTTATCTGCCTGCTTGAAAAATCACTGCAAGCGCTAAGGGATGATGTTGTGGAAGAGGTGGAGGATGAGGATTCACCATTTCCATCATCTTCTGGACAGTCAGCGCCACGTGGTTCCTCACAAACGCGTAGGCAGGGGACACTTTGTGAGGAGGATGAGGAGGAGTCAATGGAGGAGGAAGACATCCGTCCAGAGGAGGGAGTTACACAATTGTCCAGTAGTCAGTGTGTACAGCGAGGGTGGGGTGATGACGAGCGGGCAGAGATCACGCCTCAAGCAGGGGACAGCGTTTCTTGGCCAGTTGGCAGTCTGCAGCACATGGTGGATTACATGCTGCAGTGCCTGAGAAACGACCGCCGCATCGCCCACATTCTCAGCATGTCTAATTATTGGGTGTTCACCCTCCTCAATCCTCGCTACCGGGACAACGTAGAAAGCCTCATCACACCGTTGAACCGGGAGCAAAAAATGCGGGAGTACCAAGAGACACTGGTGAATTCCATCATCTTCTCCATTCCAACTGAGAGAAGTGCTGCTAGTGCATTACAAAGCAGCTCAGTGCGTCCAGGCAGTGGAGGAGGCTCTGCACAAAGAGGGAGCAGAAGCAGTGCCTCTGCCCAAGGCAAGACCAGTATGGCCCAACTGTGGCACAGTTTTGTGTGCCCGCCACAAAAGTCTACACCATCACAGACGGCTCCAGTCAGCAGGAGGCAACGGTTCCGTCAGATGGTGACAGACTATATGTCTTGCCCTCTTGCTGTACTCCCAGACAGCTCTTCCCCTTTCAAGTTTTGGGTCTCAAAGCTGGATACATGGCCAGAGCTAAGCCAGTATGCATTGGAGGTGCTGGCTTGCCCTGCGGCTAGTGTACTATCGGAACGCTTCTTTAGTGCTGCAGGTGGTGTACTAACTGACCGTCGCATGCGACTATCCTCTGATAACGTTGACCGGCTTACTTTCCTGAAAATGAACCAGGCCTGGATCTCGCAGGAATTTGCCACTCCTCTTCCTGATTAAATAATTAGGTGACTGTCTACAGTATCCAGGTCTCCAGTTGTGTTCATCTTTCTACCACCTGAACTTTAATTCCTGGGCTCCAACACCGCCAGTTGAGGCTCAGAAGTGCCATCTAATACAAAATAGGAAACATATCACCGCCTATAATAAATATAATAAATCATAAATCATAAGGTTCAGGCACTGAATAGGACTTGTAGTGGACAACTGCAATTCGGAATATCGAAAAACCCACAAGAACAAAAGCAGTCAAAAAGTCCAATTATATGCAAAATATCAAAATCTTTATTAGAAATATAGGTGAACAGACAGCAGGGGATGAATTCCCCATGATAGCCTCAACACATCTAGAAAGGACACAGATAGGTGTGCAGCAGAGTATCCAATGCAAGGCATAATATACCACCCATTTTATCAACACATATAACAGTCAAGTGACATGAATCGCCATGAAGCATAAATACTTGAATAGTACATACCCGCAGATAGAAATAGTGGTCACTGCGCACACCCTATCGCGCCCACCCCAACGCGCGTTTCGGCGGATGCCTTTCTCAAGGGGTATCAACTTGTACTGCCGGATTCAATATATAGCCCCCAAATGCTCACAATTTGTAAAAAAGCGGCTTCCTATGATGTCATCAGCACCGGACGCCGGCGCACAGTGCGGCGACACCGGAAACACATGGGCCCATGTGATCCAGGGTCACCAGCACTGTAGCGCCCACGGCCGGAAGTGACGTGCGCGCACACGCGCATATCAGGTATAGCACCAAGGTGTTAAGGAGGGCTATGACATGCAATCATCCAGTTATCGGCATGTCCGCCCTCAGTATCCGAAACCAGAAGTGTGAGACCACACATGCGCACAACATAGGCACAAGCGCCATATTGGTACAGAAGGCTGTACACCGCAGCCATCATGGTATAGTACAGGGACATATAATCCCATAGTTAGCCACCATATATAATAATAAGTGGTCAGTTGTACCAAAACTAAAGCAATAAACCATTGGCGCTTGTAAATATTATTGTCCACCAGTGTGGAATTATCCACTTGATAGATCAATCAAAAGGGGGAAAAAACATTTTTTTAGGAAATATCCAAGACATATACACTCACCGGCCACTTTATTAGGTACACCATGCTAGTAACGGGTTGGACCCCCTTTTGCCTTCAGAACTGCCTCAATTCTTCGTGGCATAGATTCAACAAGGTGCTGGAAGCATTCCTCAGAGATTTTGGTCCATATTGACATGATGGCATCACACAGTTGCCGCAGATTTGTCGGCTGCACATCCCAAAGATGCTCCATACAAGGCAGGATGGATCCATGCTTTCATGTTGTTTACGCCAAATTCTGACCCTACCATCCGAATGTCGCAGCAGAAATCGAGACTCATCAGACCAAGCAACGTTTTTCCAATCTTCTACTGTCCAATTTCGATGAGCTTGTACAAATTGTAGCCTCAGTTTCCTGTTCTTAGCTGAAAGGAGTGGTACCCGGTGTGGTCTTCTGCTGCTGTAGCCCATCTGCCTCAAAGTTCGACGCACTGTGCGTTCAGAGATGCTCTTAGGCCTACCTTGGTTGTAACGGGTGGCGATTTGAGTCACTGTTGCCTTTCTATCAGCTCGAACCAGTCTGCCCATTCTCCTCTGACCTCTGGCATCAACAAGGCATTTCCGCCCACAGAACTGCCGCTCACTGGATTTTTTTTCTTTTTCGGACCATTCTCTGTAAACCCTAGAGATGGTTGTGCGTGAAAATCCCAGTAGATCAGCAGTTTCTGAAATACTCAGACCAGCCCTTCTGGCACCAACAACCATGCCACGTTCAAAGGCACTCAAATCACCTTTCTTCCCCATACTGATGCTCGGTTTGAACTGCAGGAGATTGTCTTGACCATGTCTACATGCCTAAATGCACTGAGTTGCCGCCATGTGATTGGCTGATTAGAAATTAAGTGTTAACAAGAAGTTGGACAGGTGTACCTAATAAAGTGGCCAGTGAGTGTATATAGTACATACACAGCTAGTCATACAATATGGAACACAAGATTAAAAACAATAAACACACATAAATACATACATAAAGGGAACTATGGAGCGAAAAAACATCTATAAATGTGGACATTATACCGACCATGGACATGGATACGTAAAAATATTACCCAATGGCTGCAACACCATAGTTACAATATAGTGAGAAAAATTACATGTATAAACTGTAACATATACATATCCCTCCATAAATATATATAACCATCCACAGATGGAGAAGCTGTTCTAATAGCATATTCTCCGGTGATCCTTTTCCTCCAAGGTCCGGAGATGAAAAATGTCGACATGATGCTCAACAAATGACCCACCTTGCGATACCACAAGAAAATACTAAAAAGTAGAAAAGAGAGAATCCTTAAAATCAAACATATAAAAACATATGAGAAAAGGATAACAATGAGGAAAGACGCAGCAGCCGATGGACTAAAGATATGGTGCAAAAGATAGATTTTCATTCAATCCGTCTGGTTGGATGGTCCGGAGGCGCCATATCCATTGGGTTTCCAATTTTCCCAACCTTTTGAACAATTGGCCACCTCTGATATTAATTTTTAGGGCATCAATGCCTCTCACCCTTAATAACGATGAATTACAGTCATGAAATTCCCAGAAATGTCTTGGTATGGTTTTAAGCAGCGATCCATCCGTGTGGCCAGCGGCCGCCTGTATCCCAAGTACGTGTTCCCTAATTCGCACCTTAAATTGACGGGTCGTCATACCAACATAGATCAACCCGCAGGGACACGTAGCATAGTATATAACATATCGTGCATTACACGTAATATGTTGCCTGATGGTGTATACTTTAGAACCATTAGAATTAAGGAAGGAATCACATCTTTCAACATTGGGACAGGCGACACAGTGGCCACACGGAGTACATCCAGGTCCTGGCCTCATCCTATCAAAAAACATTGTAGGGTGTTGACTTGTATGGTGACTTCTCACTAGGTGATCCCTGTCATGGTTCCCAATGGCAAGGAAACGTCAGAGAACTTAAATAACAGACTAGCTCTTGGGTGATGGAAACTCGAGCTGACCGTGAGCTAAACCTACCACACAACTAACAGTGGCCGGGTGACGTACCTACGTTTTATCCCTAGACGCCCAGCGCCAGCCGGAGAACTAACTAACCCTAATAGAGGAAAAAACAGACCTGGCTTACCTCTAGGGAAATTCCCCCAAAAAGGAGACAGAAGCCCCCCACATATATTGACGGTGAGTTCAGAGGAAAAGACATACGCAGTATGAAGGTAGGTTCAGCAAAGCGAGGTCCGCTTACTAGATAGCAAGAAGATACAATAGGGAACTTCACGGTCAGCTGAAATCCCTATTAAAATACCATCCAGAAATTACTTTAAGACTCATGTGTCAACTCATGACACCGGAGTGGTAATTTCGGCCCACAAGAGCTTCCAGCTACAGAAACATAACATAACTGTGAACTGGAACAAAAATGCAAACAAACTTAGGACTAAGAGTCCAACTTAGCTGATAGTAGTCTAGAAGCAGGAACATGCAACAGAAAGGCTCTGGTTACATTGATGGCCGGCACTAGAATAACTGAGCAGCAAGGCTAAATAGGATACTCCCATATCCTGATGGAAACAGGTGAACAGAGAAAGTGAAGCACACAAGTCCAGTACCACCAGTGACCACCGGGGGAGCCCAAAAACCAAATTCACAACAGTACCCCCCCCTCAAGGAGGGGGCACCGAACCCTCACAAGAACCACCAGGGCGATCAGGATGAGCCCTATGAAAGGCACGGACCAAATCAGAGGCATGAACATCAGAGGCTGTCACCCAAGAATTATCCTCCTGACCGTAGCCCTTCCACTTGACCAGATACTGAAGTTTCCGTCTGGAAACACGGGAGTCCAAGATCTTCTCCACAACGTACTCCAATTCACCCTCAACCAACACCGGAGCGGGAGGCTCAACGGAAGGCACAACCGGTACCTCATACCTGCGCAATAATGACCGATGGAAGACATTATGGATAGAAAAAGATGCCGGGAGGTCCAATCGAAAGGACACAGGGTTAAGAATCTCCAAAATCTTATACGGGCCGATGAACCGAGGCTTAAACTTAGGAGAAGAAACCCTCATAGGGACAAAACGAGAAGACAACCACACCAAGTCCCCAACACGAAGACGAGGACCAACACGACGACGGCGGTTAGCAAAATGCCGAGTCTTCTCCTGGGACAACTCCAAATTGTCCACCACCTGTCCCCAAATCCGATGCAACCTATCCACCACAGTATCCACTCCAGGACAATCCGAAGACTCCACCTGACCAGAAGAAAAGCGAGGATGAAACCCCGAATTGCAAAAGAAAGGAGAAACCAAAGTGGCAGAACTAGCCCGATTATTGAGGGCAAACTCCGCCAACGGCAAAAAGGCAACTCAGTCATCCTGATCCGCAGACACAAAACACCTCAAATAAGTCTCCAAGGTCTGATTAGTTCGCTCAGTCTGGCCATTAGTCTGAGGATGGAACGCAGACGAAAAAGACAAATCAATGCCCATCCTAGCACAGAACGCCCGCCAAAATCTAGACACGAACTGGGTCCCCCTGTCAGAAACGATATTCTCCAGAATACCATGCAAGCGAACCACATTTTGAAAAAACAGAGGAACCAACTCGGAAGAGGACGGCAACTTAGGCAAGGGCACCAAATGAACCATCTTTGAAAAACGGTCACACACCACCCAGATGACAGACATTTTCTGAGAAACAGGGAGATCAGAAATAAAATCCATAGAGATGTGAGTCCAAGGCCTCTTTGGAATGGGCAAAGATAACAACAATCCGCTAGCCCGAGAACAACAAGGTTTGGCCCGAGCACAAACATCACAAGACTGCACAAAAACTCGTACATCTCGAGACAGAGAAGGCCACCAGAAGGACCTAGCCACCAAATCCCTGGTACCAAAGATCCCGGGATGACCTGCCAACGCAGAAGAATGAACCTCCGAGATGACTCTACTGGTCCAATCATCAGGAACAAACAGTCTACCAGGCGGGCAACGATCAGGTCTATCCGCCTGAAACTCCTGCAAAGCCCGTCGCAGGTCTGGGGAAACAGCAGATAATATCACCCCATCCTTAAGGATACCTGTAGGTTCAGAATCACCAGGGAAATCAGGCTCAAAACTCCTAGAAAGGGCATCTGCCTTCACATTTTTAGAACCTGGTAAGTATGAGACCACAAAATTAAACCGAGAGAAAAACAACGACCAGCGCGCCTGTCTAGGATTCAGGCGCCTGGCAGACTCAAGATAAATCAAATTCTTGTGATCGGTCAATACCACCACCTGATGTCTAGCCCCCTCAAGCCAATGACGCCACTCCTCAAAAGCCCACTTCATAGCCAAAAGCTCCCGATTACCAATATCATAATTTCGCTCGGTGGGCGAAAATTTTCGAGAAAAGAACGCACAAGGTCTCATCACGGAGCAATCGGAACTTTTCTGCGACAAGACCGCCCCAGCTCCGATCTCGGAAGCATCGACCTCAACCTGAAAAGGAAGAGTAACATCAGGCTGACGCAACACAGGGGCGGAAGAAAAGCGGCGCTTAAGCTCCCGAAAGGCCTCCACAGCAGCAGGGGACCAATCAGCAACATCAGCACCCTTTTTGGTCAAATCAGTCAAAGGTTTAGCAACATCAGAAAAACCAGTTATAAATCGACGATAAAAATTAGCAAAGCCCAAAAATTTCTGAAGGCTCTTAAGCGAAGAAGGTTGCGTCCAATCACAAATAGCCCGAACCTTGACAGGATCCATCTCAATGGAAGAGGGGGAAAAAATGTACCCCAAAAAAGAAATCTTTTGAACCCCAAAAATACACTTAGAACCCTTCACACACAAGGAATTAGCCCGCAAAACCTGAAAAACCCTCCTGACCTGTTGGACATGAGAATCCCAGTCATCCGAAAAAATCAAAACATCATCCAGATACACGATCATGAATTTATCCAAATATTCCCGAAAAATGTCATGCATAAAGGACTGAAAGACTGAAGGGGCATTTGAAAGACCAAAAGGCATTACTAAATACTCAAAATGGCCCTCGGGCGTATTAAATGCGGTTTTCCACTCATCCCCCTGCTTAATTCGCACCAAATTATACGCCCCACGGAGATCAATCTTAGAGAACCACTTAGCCCCTTTTATTCGAGCAAACAAATCAGTCAGCAGTGGCAGAGGATACTGATATCTGACTGTAATTTTATTCAAGAGTCGATAATCAATACACGGCCTCAAAGAGCCATCTTTTTTAGATACAAAGAAAAAACCGGCTCCTAAGGGAGATGAAGAAGGACGAATATGTCCCTTTTCCAGGGACTCCTTAATATATTCTCGCATAGCAGCATGTTCAGGTACAGATAGATTAAATAAACGACCCTTTGGAAATTTACTGCCCGGAATCAGATCTATGGTACAATCGCAATCTCTGTGAGGAGGTAGTGAACCAAGCTTAGGCTCCTCAAAAACATCACGATAATCAGATAAAAATTCCGGAATCTCAGAGGGAATAGATGACGAAATGGAAACCAAAGGTACGTCCCCATGAGCCCCCTGACATCCCCAGCTTAACACAGACATTGCTTTCCAGTCAAGAACTGGGTTATGAGATTGTAACCATGGCAATCCGAGCACCAAAACATCATGTAGATTGTACAACACAAGGAAGCGAATCGTCTCCTGATGGTCTGGATTCATACGCATAGTCACTTGTGTCCAGTATTGTGGTTTATTACTAGCCAATGGTGTAGAGTCAATACCCTTCAGAGGTATAGGAACTTCCAGAGGCTCTAGATCAAACCCACAGCGCCTGGCAAAGGACCAATCCATAAGACTCAAAGCGGCGCCAGAGTCGACATAGGCATCCGCGGTAATTGACGATAATGAACAAATCAAGGTCACAGACAGAATAAACTTAGACTGTAAAGTGCCAATTGAAATGGACTTATCAACCTTTTTTGTACGTTTAGAGCATGCTGATATAACATGAGTTGAATCACCACAATAGAAGCACAACCCATTTTTTCGCCTAAAATTCTGCCGTTCGCTTCTGGACAGAATTCTATCACATTGCATATTTTCTGGAGCCTTCTCAGAAGACACCGCCAAATGGTGCACAGGTTTGCGCTCCCGCAAACGCCGATCAATCTGAATAGCCATTGTCATGGACTCATTCAGACCTGTAGGTGCAGGGAACCCCACCATAACATCTTTAATGGCATCAGAGAGACCCTCTCTGAAATTCGCCGCCAGGGCGCACTCATTCCACTGAGTAAGCACAGACCATTTACGAAATTTTTGGCAGTATATTTCAGCTTCATCTTGCCCTTGAGATAGGGCCATCAAGGCTTTTTCAGCCTGAATCTCTAAGTTAGGTTCCTCATAAAGCAACCCCAAAGCCAGAAAAAACGCATCCACATTGAGCAACGCAGGATCCCCGGGTGCCAATGCAAATGCCCAGTCTTGAGGGTCACCCCGCAGCAAGGAAATTACTATCCTAACCTGCTGTGCGGGATCTCCAGCGGAGCAAGATCTCAGGGAAAGAAATAATTTACAATTATTTTTGAAATTCAGGAAACGAGATCTATCCCTGGAGAAAAATTCTGGTATAGGAATTCTAGGTTCAGATATAGGAGCATGAATAACAAAATCCTGTAAATTTTGAACCTTCGTAGCAAGATTATTCAAACCTGTAGCCAAACTCTGAGGATCCATTTTAATCAGGTGAGATCAGAGCCATTCAAGGATTAGAAGGAGAGAGAGAGACAAAGGCTGCAATTAGAGCAGAAATGCAACTAAGTCAACTATAGAGCAAGCTCAGAGGAAAAAAAATAAAAAAAAATCTGCAGACTTCTTTTTCTCTCCTTTCTTCTGCCAACGGTTTTAACCCTTGGCCGGCCATACTGTCATGGTTCCCAATGGCAAGGAAACGTCAGAGAACTTAAATAACAGACTAGCTCTTGGGTGATGGAAACTCGAGCTGACCGTGAGCTAAACCTACCACACAACTAACAGTGGCCGGGTGACGTACCTACGTTTTATCCCTAGACGCCCAGCGCCAGCCGGAGAACTAACTAACCCTAATAGAGGAAAAAACAGACCTGGCTTACCTCTAGGGAAATTCCCCCAAAAAGGAGACAGAAGCCCCCCACATATATTGACGGTGAGTTCAGAGGAAAAGACATACGCAGTATGAAGGTAGGTTCAGCAAAGCGAGGTCCGCTTACTAGATAGCAAGAAGATACAATAGGGAACTTCACGGTCAGCTGAAAACCCTATTAAAATACCATCCAGAAATTACTTTAAGACTCATGTGTCAACTCATGACACCGGAGTGGTAATTTCGGCCCACAAGAGCTTCCAGCTACAGAAACATAACGTAACTGTGAACTGGAACAAAAATGCAAACAAACTTAGGACTAAGAGTCCAACTTAGCTGATAGTAGTCTAGAAGCAGGAACATGCAACAGAAAGGCTCTGGTTACATTGATGGCCGGCACTAGAATAACTGAGCAGCAAGGCTAAATAGGATACTCCCATATCCTGATGGAAACAGGTGAACAGAGAAAGTGAAGCACACAAGTCCAGTACCACCAGTGACCACCGGGGGAGCCCAAAAACCAAATTCACAACAGATCCCTAAGGTTCCTAGCCCTCCTAAATGTTAAAGATGGTCGAATTGGAAGGAACTTTTTCATAGTGGGGTCAACCATCAAGATTGGCCATGCCTTCTCTATGACCCTCCGTACTTCGTCAGCCCTTACACTAAAGTCAGTGATGAATCTGACCTTATCATTATTACTCGCTTTACGTCCCACAGTGCTGTCCTGGGCACCGTATAAAAGATTTTCACGTGGGGTATATTTAGCTCTCAGATAGGCTTTTTTAATAGATCTCCCACTATAGCCAGGAGCCTTGAAACGCATCTTAAGCTCCGTAGCCCGTCTCTCAAAATCTACCCCGGTGGAGCAGATCCGCTTGAGACGGAGAAACTGCCCCACCGGGATCGATCTGATCATATGCTTGGGATGTCCTGAAGAGGCATGTAATAATGTGTTTGTGGACGTTTTCTTGCGGTAGATGTCAGTACATAACATCCCTGACATATCCTTCTTAATAGCCACCCCAGAAAAGGCACATCTGGAAGATGCGCCAATTCTGGAACTTGGCCACTCTCTTCCCACTCCCGTGTAGAGGTGGGATATGGGGTAATGAAGGGTTAATGCCAACCTGCTATTGTAAGGTGACATTAAGCCAGATTAGTAATGGAGAGGCGTCAATTATGACACCTATCCATTAATAATCCAATTGTATGAAAGGGTTAAAAAAACACACACACATGATTAAAAAGTATTTTAATGAAATAAACACACAGGTTGTTTTAATATTTTATTGCTCTCTCAATCCATCCGGAACACCCTCGCTTGGAAAAATAATAAACCAACAATATACATACCTTCAGATGACCTGTCACGTCCCACGAGGTAATCCATCTGAAGGGGTTAAAATATTTTACAAGCAGGAGCCCTGCTAATGCAGCTGTGCTCCGTGCCTGTAAGCCCCAGGGAATGAAGGAAATGTAGGTCAATGACCTATAGTTACCTTCAGTCGCGGTGATGCGCCCCCTGGTGGTTGTCCTCATATGACATCGAGCGTGGGAAAAAGTTCCCAGGCTGCTGTTCATGAGGACAGCCAGCAGGGGGCGCATCTCCGCGGTGTTGGATGTTTTGGTCTCCCCGAGGCCAATCATCTGTTCCTTTACAGCCTTTTACTAGGCACTGCTCCTAATAGCCAGATTCCTACTCCACACTGATGAGGGGCAAACACCCTGAAACAGCTGTCTGTGGATGGATACCATGCTTGGCATAGGTGGTTTTCCTGTATTGGATGTTTTCCTTTATTGGATGCTGCCCTTCCCGTGGTTGTTCCTTCCTGGGGAAAGGTCTGGCTATTCACTGCTTGCGTTGAGAAACACGTGATGGTGTCTCCGCAGCTATCCTACATTCATTTGCATATTTCCCATAAGGGATGGGGGCAGTGTTCTGGATCACTGCGTTGAGAAACACGTGATGGTGTCTCCGCGGTGTTGGATGTTTTGGTCTCCCCGAGGCCAATCATCTGTTCCTTTACAGCCTTTTACTAGGCACTGCTCCTAATAGCCAGATTCCTACTCCACACTGATGAGGGGCAAACACCCCGAAACAGCTGTCTGTGGATGGATACCATGCTTGGCATAGGTGGTTTTCCTGTATTGGATGTTTTCCTTTATTGGATGCTGCCCTTCCAGTGGTTGTTCCTTCCCGGGGAAAGGTCTGGCTATTCACTGCTTGCGTTGAGAAACACGTGATGGTGTCTCCGCAGCTATCCTACATGCATTTGCATATTTCCCATAAGGGATGGGGGCAGTGTTCTGGATCACTGCATTGAGAAACACGTGATGGTGTCTCTGCGGTGTTGGATGTTTTGGTCTCCCCGAGGCCAATCATCTGTTCCTTTACAGCCTTTTACTAGGCACTGCTCCTAATAGCCAGATTCCTACTCCACACTGATGAGGGGCAAACACCCCGAAACAGCTGTCTGTGGATGGATACCATGCTTGGCATAGGTGGTTTTCCTGTATTGGATGTTTTCCTTTATTGGATGCTGCAATTCCCGTGGTTGTTCCTTCCCGGGGAAAGGTCTGGCTATTCACTGCTTGCGTTGAGAAACACGTGATGGTGTCTCCGCAGCTATCCTACATGCATTTGCATATTTCCCATAAGGGATGGGGGCAGTGTTCTGGATCACTGCGTTGAGAAACATGTGATGGTGTCTCCGCGGTGTTGGATGTTTTGGTCTCCCCGAGGCCAATCATCTGTTCCTTTACTCCATCTGTTCCTGGGCTCCAACACCGCTAGTTGTTGCCTGGTAGTGCTGTCCGCACAGTCAACAGTCGCTCCTCTGTTATTGGGGTTCAGTAACGTCAGCTGTTCCCCAGCTGTGTGTGTGGCAATCCCTCCTCTCTCCTCCACCTCCTCCTCCTGCTGTCCCTGGGCTCCAACACCGCTAGTTGTTGCCTGGTAGTGCTGTCCGCACAGTCAACAGTCGCTCCTCTGTTATTGGGGTTCAGTAACGTCAGCTGTTCCCCAGCTGTGTGTGTGGCAATCCCTCCTCTCTCCTCCACCTCCTCCTCCTTCTGTCCCAGGGCTCCAACACCGCTAGTTGTTGCCTGGTAGTGCTGTCCGCACAGTCAACAGTCGCTCCTCTGTTATTGGGGTTCAGTAACGTCAGCTGTTCCCCAGCTGTGTGTGTGGCAATCCCTCCTCTATCCTCCACCTCCTCCTCCTGCTGTCCCTGGGCTCCAACACCGCTAGTTGTTGCCTGGTAGTGCTGTCCGCACAGTCAACAGTCACTCCTCTGTTATTGGGGTTCAGTAACGTCAGCTGTTCCCCAGCTGTGTGTGTGGCAAACCCTCCTCTCTCCTCCACCTCCTCCTCCTGCTGTCCCTGGGCTCCAACACCGCTAGTTGTTGACCGGAAGTGCTGTCCGCACAGAGCCAAACACCTCGCCAATGTGTTAGTGGGGTTCAGTAATGCCTGCTGCTCCCCTGCTGTGTATACGGCAACGTGTCATGCGACCGCCACGCAGGCACAACAACTTAAATTTAAGGGAACATGTCCCCCCCAGGCGTTTCTTACTGAAAGAGCCACCTTGTGCAGCAGTAATGATGCAAAAGGAAAAAGTGCCTCTTTTCGTGGTGCTCCTTGCACATGCTGAACCTAACACTTATGAAATGTGTCCCCTCCCACCGTTAAACCGTCCGGTAGGTGGAACTTTCCTTCGTAATGTGACGCAGCACAGCCGTCATTCTTACCCCCTTGGCGCCGTGCGCCGCCTCCTCAGCGTTGTTTGAATCTGTCCCGGAGCCTGCGCTGTTATGTTAGCCCTTGGACATGCACACTTAGCGCTGCCCGTCTTCTGACATTATTTGGTGTCAGGCTGGCTGCGCCTGTGCGGCCGCGCTGGCCGAGATCCCGCCTCGTAGTGTCTTCTGATTTAATCCCACTGCGGGCCTGTGATCCATGGACATGCGCAGTGCATATCTTAACATCCGCCTCTCACTCATCTCCCTACGCCTTCTTCAGACTGTGCAACGTCAGCTGATCCCTAATAGCATGCCACGGCCGTGACGCCGCACAGTCTGAAGAAGCCGTAGGGAGGGGAGTGAGAGGCGAGGATATGCACTGCTCATGCCCATGGATCACAGGTCCGCAGAGTGATTACATTAGATGACACAGCGAGGCGGGATCTTGGCCAGCGCGGCCGCACAGGCGCAGCCAGCCTGACACCAAATGATGTCAGAAGACGGGCAGCGCAAAATGTGTGCATGGCCAAGGGCTAACATACCAGCGCAGGCTCCGGGACAGATTCAAACAACGCTGAGGAGGCGGCGCACGGCGCCAAGGGGGTAAGAATGATGGCTGTGCTGCGTCACATTACGAAGGAAAGTTCCACCTACCGGACGGTTTAATGATGGGAGGGGACACATTTCATAAGTGTCAAGTACAGCGTTTGCAAGGACCATAATTAAAAGAGCTAAGTTTACCTTTTCCAGCATTAGTGCTGTACAAGATGGCTCTTTCAGCTACAAACGCCTTGGGGGGGGGGGTTAAAGGTTCCCTTTCAACTTGCTCCACTGCAGGCTTCGGCCTACACTCTGCTCCTCCTGCTGACCCTGGGCTCTAACACCGCCAGTTGGCGCCCGGGAGTGCTGGCTGCACAGAGCCAAATACCTGGCCAATGTGTCAGTGGGGTTCAGCAACGCCAGCTGTTCCCCTGCTGTGTAGCCGGCAACGTGTCCTGCAAAAGCCACGCAGACACAAGAACTGAAATTGAAGGGAACCTGTCCCCCCCCCCAGGCGTTTGTATGTATAACAGCCACCTTGTACAGCAGTAATGCTGCATTTGTACAAGGTGGCTCATTAAGTTACTCTCCTTGCACACGGCGAACGAAACACATCTAAAATGTGTCCTCTGAGACC
Source organism: Ranitomeya variabilis (assembly GCF_051348905.1). Taxonomy (NCBI): domain Eukaryota; kingdom Metazoa; phylum Chordata; class Amphibia; order Anura; family Dendrobatidae; genus Ranitomeya; species Ranitomeya variabilis. The sequence continues at coordinate 741,652,420 of NC_135232.1, read as the reverse complement.
ATTGAACCGTCCCTGAGGTGTGACTTTCCTTTGTAATGACAGGCAACAACCCCCTTGGTAGCACAGCCCTTCTTCTGACATCATTGTTTGGCTGGCTGCGCCTCTGCGGCCGCCCTGCCCGACACAACGCCCCTTGGTGTCTTATTTATTTTGACTGCGAGGGTGTGATTGACGGGCATGAGCAGTGCATATCTTCGCCAGGCTGTCACTCAGCTCCTTCCGCCTTCTTCAGACTGTGCGGCTTCATGGCCGTGGCATGCGATAAGGGATCAGCTGACGCCGCACAGTCTGTAGCAGGTGTAAGGACACGAGCGAGAGGCGAACATATGTACTGCGCCAGGCCATGAATCCCAGCCCCGCAGTGTGAAACACTGTAAAGACACTGCGGGGCTGGGATTCATGGGCATCGCGAACCGCACCAGCCGACATGAAATGATGTCAGAAGACGGGCAGCGCATGGCCAAGGGATAACGCAACAACGCAGACTCCTGTACATCAAAATGCGATGCTCAGGAGGCCGCGCCAAGCACCAAGGTGGTATTTTTGCCAGCTGTGCTGCGTCTCATTACGAAGGGAACTCCCGCCTCCAAGACAGATTGACTGTATAAGGGCCAAAATGTTGTACGTGTTTCATTCAGCTTGTGCAAGGAACAAAATTAGAAGAGCAACCTTTGACTTGTGCAGCACTACTGCTGCATAAGGCGTGGCTCTTCTAGTTTGTAACACCTGAGGAGGGGTTAAAGGTTACCTTTAAACTTGGTTCAATTAGGCTTCGGCCTACACTCTGCTCCCCCTGCAGAGCCTGGGCTCTAACACCGCCTGTTGGTGCCCGGTACTGCTAGCTGCACAGAGCCAAACACCTCGCCAATGTGTCAGTGGGGTTCAGCACCGCCAGCTGTTCCCCTGCTGTGTAGCCGGCATCGTGTCCTGCAAACGCCACGCAGACACAACAGACCTACAAATGCCTCCAGTGCAGGCTTCGGCCTACACTCTGCTCCCCCTGCTGACCCTTTGCTCCAACACCGCTAGTTGGGGCTCTAGGAAGACAAGCTTGAATAGGTCCCCATCCTGGTTCCAGCACCGTCAGCTGGTTCCGGGCAGAGCCTTTGGCTTAGGTGCCTCCTTCTGGGTATCCGAGTTCCACCAACGTCAGGTGGTCCTTGGTAGTGCTTTCAGGCACAGGTACCTCCTGCTTAGTAACCGGGTTCCAGTAACATCAGCTGGTCCTCGGTAGTTCCATTGGCTCTTGGACCTTCGGCTACCCATCCGGGTTCCAGTACCGTCAGCTGGTTCTCGGCAGTGTCTTTTGCTCTTGTACCTTCTGCTCCCCATCCTGGTTCCAGTACCGTCAGCTGGTTCCGGGCAGAGCCTTTGGCTTAGGTGCCTCCCTCTGGGTATCCGAGTTCCACCAACGTCAGGTGGTCCTTGGTAGTGCTTTCAGGCACGGGTACCTCCTGCTTAGTAACCGGGTTCCAGTAACGTCAGCTGGTCCTCGGTAGTTCCATTGGCTCTTGGACCTTCGGCTACCCATCCGGGTTCCAGTACCGTCAGCTGGTTCTCGGCAGTGTCTTTTGCTCTTGTACCTTCTGCTCCCCATCCTGGTTCCAGTACCGTCAGCTGGTTCCGGGCAGAGCCTTTGGATTAGGTGCCTCCCTCTGGGTATCCGAGTTCCACCAACGTCAGGTGGTCCTTGGTAGTGCTTTCAGGCACGGGTACCTCCTGCTTAGTAACCGGGTTCCAGTAACGTCAGCTGGTTTTCGGTAGTTCCATTGGCTCTTGGACCTTCGGGTAGCCATCCGAGTTCCAGTTCCATCAGCTGTTTCTCGGCATTTTCTCAGCCTTCTTGTACCTTCTGCTACATTTCCAAGTTCAAGACCCTAAAGACGACGACCCGGAAGACCACCCCTAAGATGACGACGACACCAGAGACGACAACCACTGAGATGACGACGACCCTGGAGACGATGACCCTGAAGACCACCCCGATGACGACGACCCCGGAGACGACGACCCTGGAGACGACGACCCTGGAGACGACGACGACATGGGAGACCGAGAAGCAGAAGAACAAGAGGCTGCAGAACAAAGAGCAGAAGAACATTAAGCATAACACTAAATATCAGAGCAAAAGATATTATCTAAATTATAAGCAGAAGAAGACTAAGCAGTGTATGGGGGTGAGTCTGTTCCTCCTCGTGGTGCCCCTGGATAAAGCCTGATGCTGCAGGCCAAACTGAACGCGGACAAATGTAACTGTTTTGTGACAGGCAGAACGGAAGGTGTAATCTTCAAACTTTTATAGATAACAACTACGGGAATGCCTGTCACAAATAAGAATATGATGAAGAAGTTGAATATGAAGAAGAACAATAGTTAAATAAAAAGAATACGAAAAATGTAAAAAAAAAAATTATAGGTAGATGATGAAGAAGATGAATAAGGTGAAGAAGAAGTTGATGTCAAAGATGCTGATGATGATGAAGAAGAAAGTGTGGGAGAAGTATAAAAGAGGGTGAAGGGCGTGGAAGTAGTGAAACATCAATATCTGACAAAATAAAAAAATCTTAACATAGTCAATATCTTTGTAACTCCGATCGTCTTTAAAAAAAATTAAAATTCCTGCTATTCTATTTGATTGGGCTAAACCTCTATGCCTTTAATGTCTCCGCCACCTCCCCCAATACATCCTACATTATTCTTAGTTGTTTTCCTTCATGTAGAATGAACCTACAAGGAAAGAAAGGGTTTATTTTAATTCCGATATTTTCGCCCCATTGACTTGCATTGGGATCGGGTATCGCAATCGGCGAGATCCGATACTTTGACGGTATCGGCCGATACTTTCCGATATCGGAAGGTATCGCTCAACACTAGTCAGTATTGAACCAGCAGCACTGAAGACTCTTTCTGATAGCACACTAGCAGCAGGGCAAACGAGCTCCTGTAATGCATATTCTGCCAATTCAGGCCAGGTGTCTATCTTAGATGCCCAGTAATCAAAGGGGAATGACCTGTGAGGGAGAATATCGATAAGGGAGGAAAAGTAGTTCGCAACCATACTGGACAAATTCTGTCTCCTGTCACTTTGAATCGATGCAGCAGTACCTGTCGCGTCAGCGGTCATTGTGAAATCACTCCACAACCTGATCATAAAACCCCTCTGTCCAACGCCACTTCGGATTTGTGCACCTCTTACACCTCTGCCATGTTGCCCACTACGGCTCATGTGAGAACCATCACCGCCGCTGTGTGCTGGGAATGCCTGATCCAAACGGTCTACAAGAGTTGCTTGTTTGGTAGCCAGTATTTGCTCAAGGTTCTCATGTGGCATGATATTTTGTAATTTTCCTTTGTATCGTGGATCCAGGAGGCAGGCCAACCAGTAATCGTCATCGGTCATCATTTTGATAATGCGGGGGTCCCTTTTTAGGATACGCAAGGCATACTCAGCCATGTGGGCCAATGTTCCAGGTGTCAATTCACTGCTTGTACTGGGTTGAGGAGCACTTTCTTGCAAATCAACATCACTTGTGTCCCGCAAAAACCCTGTAGCTGACCTTGCAACGCCACCAGTTTCTATTGCCCCCTGAGAAGCATCCTCCTCCCATAAATATTCATCCCCATCATCCTCCTCCTCCTCCTCTTCGTCCGCCACCTCGTCCAGGAGAGTTCCCTGAGCAGACAATGGCTGACTGTCATCAAGGCTTCCCTCCTCCTCGGCTGGAGACGCCTGCTCCTTAATGTGCGTCAAACTTTGCATCAGCAGATGCATTAGTGGGATGCTCATGCTTATGATGACGTCGTCTATACTTACCAGCCGTGTGCATTCCTCAAAACACTGAAGAACTTGACAGAGGTCTTGTAGCTTCGACCACTGCACACCAGACAACTCCATGTCTGCCATCCAAGTGCCTGCCCGTGTATGTGTATCCTCCCACAAATTATTTAGAGCACGCCTCTGTTCGCACAGCCTCTGAACCATGTGCAGTGTGGAGTTCCACCTTGTTGCAACGGCGATTATTAGGTGGTGCTGGGGAAGATTCAGCGATCGCTGATGGTTCAGCATACAGCTGGAGTATACGGGCAACCGGCGGATGTGCGAGCAAAGTCTTCGCACCTTCAGGAGCAGGGCTGGTAACTCCGGATAATTTTTGTGGAAGCACTGCACCAAAAGGTTCAAGGTGTGAGCCAGGCAAGGTATGTGTTTCAGTTCTGAAAGGGCTATCGCAGCCATAAAATTCCTTCCGTTATCACTGACTACCTTGCCTGCCTCAAGATGTACACTGCCCAGCCATGTCTGAGTTTGTTGCTGCAAGTACTCGGCCAGTACTTCCGCGGTGTGTCTGTTGTCGCCCAAACACTTCATTTGTAACACAGCCTGCTGATGCTTACCCCTAGCTGTTGGATAATGGGACACCTCGTGTGCAACACTGGCAGCTGCGGATGGAGTGGTCATGCGACTGCGCTCTGTGGACTAGCTTTCGCTTCTGAAGGAGGAGGAGGAGGAGGGGTGGCGAACACCTACCACCAACTGTTTCCTAGACCGTGGGCTAGGCAGAACTGTCCCACTATGGCTGTCCCCAGTGGACCCTGCATCCACCACATTAACCCAGTGTGCCGTGATGGACACGTAACGTCCCTGGCCATGCCTACTGGTCCATGCATCTGTTGTGAGGTGCACCTTTCCACTGACTGATTGGCTCAGTGCATGGACAATGCGGTCTTTGACATGCTGGTGGAGGGCTGGGATGGCTTTTCTCGCAAAAAAGTGCCGACTGGGTAGGTCATAGCATGGTACTGCGTAGGCCATCAGGTCTTTGAAAGCTTCGCTTTCAACCAACCGGTAGGGCATCATCTCTAACGAGATTAGTATAGCAATGTGGGCGTTCAAACCCTGTGTAAGCGGATGAGAGGATGAGTACTTTATGTTCCTAACGAGAGTGTCTTGTAGGGTAAGCTGGACTGGAGAGCTGCATATGGTGGAAATAGCAGTGGTGGTGGACATGGCGGATTAAGAGAGGGTTGGTGGTGATGGTATTCTTGATGTTGGCCTACATACAGTGTTTCCTACCAATAACCTTGTGATTCCCTGACTGCTTTGGCCTTGCGACGATACCTCCACATTTGCTACTGGTGGTGTCCTAACCGGTGGGCTTACAGTGAGGGAAGCAATGTAGCGTTGCTGACTACCTTCATTCTGAGCAGGTGCACCAACGGTATGGGACGTTTGGTAGTTAGTCCAGGCTTGCAAGTGCATGCTGGTTAAATGTCTAAGCATGCACGTTGTATTTAAATTTTGAAGATTCTTCCCTCTGCTAAAGGTATTTGAGCATTTCTTACAGATAACTTTTGACTGATCATTCGGATCTTGGTTAAAAAATTGCCACACTACACTCTTCCAACTATGGAATACCTTTTCAGGCATTGCACGCTGTGCTACTTTCACCGGATGGCCACGCTGTCCTAAAACTGTTTTTGTTTTTGACAAACGTTTTTGGCCTGATACAGGCCTGCCAGATGACAGCTGTTGCGATGTAGATGGCTGCTGCAGATCATCCTCCTCCGCTTCTGAGCTACTGGCAGCTGCACCCTCTTCCCCCAATGGCTGCCAATCTGGGTCAACAACTGGGTCATCTATCACCTCCTCTTCAATGTCATGTGCACCTTCCTCTGTATCACCGTGTAAGGTGCTATAGCGTTCGGGACGGGGCACCATAGTCTCATCAGGGTCAGATTCTGGCTCAGTACACTGGGAGGGCAATGTAGTGATCTGAGTCAATGGAACAGCATAATAATCTAGCTGTGGCTGTGCATCAGTGCACTCCATGTCCGATTCATCTTATAATGGGCAATTAACAATTTCCCTTTCTATCCCAGGCACGGTATGTGTAAAGAGCTCCATGGAGTAACCTGTAGTGTCGCCTGACGCATCCTTCACTTTTGGTTTGGGTGAAGGACACAAGGAAACGTCTTGTTCCTGATCGGGAGCATCCACTGATGACTCGCTGCTTTTATATTTGGAACTTTCTGAAGAGGAGGTGAAAGAGCTAGAGGCTGAGTCAGCAAGGAAAGCCAAAACTTTTTCCTGCTGCCCCAGCTTTAAAAGCTGTTTTCCTACTCCCAGATAAGGGAGCCTTCGAGGCCTTGTATAGCCAGACGATGGCGCTGGCTCAACACCTCCAGCCTTAGGTGCTATTGTGCTTTTGCCACTACCACCAGATGCACCACCACCACCACCACCATCAGTACCAGCTGGCAACCACCGCCCACGGGCTCTTCCACCAGACTTCCTCATTTTTTGGAAAATCTAACCAAAATAACAACCGTTATATGGTACTGTAAAACAAGGTAGAAGGTGTATATAAACTTGTTGAGAATTTAAATCTCCCTTTTTTTGGGGGAGACTGAAACAAAACTCAGGCCCTGTGCATAAAACAACACAATGTAAGTGGCAGAAAGTGGCTGGCTGACATACGACAAACGAACAGGACTGAAGTATATCCACTTTGTGAGAATTTGAATCTCACTTTTTTTGGGGAGACTGAACCAAAACTCAGGCCCAGTGTATATAACAACGCAATCTAAGTGGCAGAAAGTGGCTGGCTGACATACGACAAACTAACAGGACTGAAGTATATCCACTTTGTGAGAATTTGAATCTCACTTTTTATGGGGAGACTGAACCAAAACTCAGGCCCAGTGTATAAAACAACACAATGTAAGTGGCAGAAAGTGGCTGGAAAATACAAGGACTGTAGTACAATTTCAATCTCCCTACAATGATCTCACGACAAGTATGGCAGCAATAAAAAGGACTGCTGCACACAAAAGTGTGGACAAATAAACAAGATAACTGTGCAGAAAGGAGCAACAGGATTTTTGCTTTTAAAAAAGCACTTGGTTTGCACAGCAGCGTGCAAACAGCAATGCAGCTATCAGGGAGCCTTATAAGGCAGCCTAATAAGCCACAGAGCTGATGCACAAAAATATAGCCTCCACTGTCCCTGGAAAAAAAAAGGTGGTGTTGGACAGCGGAAATCGCTACAGCACAAGCAGTTTGGGGGTTAATCTTCCCTCCCTAACTATATCCCTTCTTCTGATGAAGCTGCAGCAACCTCTCCCTATGCTAAGATCGGCAGAAGTAAGATGGCGGTCGGCGTGCACGCCCCTTTATAGCCCCTGTGACGCCGCAGAAAGCAAGCCAATCACTGTCATGCCCTTCTCTAAGATGGTGGGGACTGAGACCTATGTCATCACGCTGCCCACACTCTGCGTCCTCCTTCATTGGCTGAAAAATGGCGCTGAATGCGTCATATGAAATGCGACTTTTGCGCGCAGATCGGCAACCTCATGCCCGATCCCACACTAGGATCGGGTCGGGTTTCATGAAACCCGACTTTGCCGAAAGTCGGCGATATTTGAATTTGTCTGATCTGTTTCGCTTAACCCTAGTCTGCACAGTATTTGACTTGGTGGAACAGAAGTTTGTGTTGTAGAGCTGCTTTTCCTAATGTAACTGGAATAAATAAATACAGTCATATTGGCTTTATGCCGAGCTGTCTGGTGTCACTCATTGCCACAGTTTCCTCTCTTAACTCCTATTGCCCATCTTGTGTCTGTCAACATTGGAAACCCAAGTCATAGGAAAATTAGGATCTGAGCCAATGCATCCGCAAACACCTCAAAGTGTGGTGTGAGATGTAAAAGAGAGCATAAACCAAGTTATTTTTGAGTTTTGGATTATAGGACTGTCAGGATAGTGACAAGTATGGTGTACAAGTCCCTTTAACTACAAAGTGTAAAAGCACATACAGTATATGTCGATGGAACTGTAGGAATATCCACGACAGCCCACAGAGGCTTTGTGAAACAACCTGTGAAAACTCTCTGTCCAAATCGTAGAGCTAAGTCGGCTGAACGTGTTGATTTGGGTTGGGCTAGCTGTTGTATTAAGGATATGGTAATTATTATTTATGTATATAGCACCATTGATTCCATGGTGCTGTACATGAGAAGGGGTTACATACAAATAACAGATATTACTTACAATAAGCAAACTAACAATGACAGACTGATACAGAGGGGAGAGGACCCTGCCCTTGTGGGCTTATGCAGCGCCCCAGAGTCCTGGTCGTTGCAGTACTGTTGCTCCGCCACTAAGGGGGGCTATGGTACGTCTGATGGCACTGAAGGAGTTCATCTGACCAGGTATCACAGCACCAATACATTTCACAGTCTGGCCTCCAGGGGGAGCTAAGGGCACTATGCATTAGGCCACTCCTCACAGTCTGGTAAAACTGGGGGTTGGATAGGAAGTTAGATCAGAAAGCTGACTGGGTTGGAACCAGGCAACACCTTGTGGCAGAGGGTGTTGTAGGGGAAGATTCAGAGGGGTCCCTGTCAGGGGTGGGATCCTGACAGAGGCCTAGCAACCAGAGAGAACGCTACGGGACCGCGCCTGCACGATATAGCGGCGGTACCCCAAGAAAGGACAAGAAGCGAGGTTTATTGTGCTGAGTGAGAAACGAGATCAACACAACAAGGAGAATACCAGTAGGAGTCATGCTGTAAGACGAGGCAACATCCTACTGAGGCGCGTAACCGGTGGCCGGAACGCCGAGGAAGTATAGAGCTCCAGGCCAAACTTCAAACCTACGGCAGGACAGTCAGTTATAGGCGGGCTGTCTCACCCAATTGACCTAGGAAGACACAGGGGGGGTAACAACAGGAGTGGGGCGACGCTAGAGTCCCGGAAGAGCTCAGAGCCTCCCCGTCATACGGGTGCATCCTAACCATAAGATCTGGGGGACGTGGAAGAACATCAGAATCGAGTTGTGAGGGAACACGAGAAACAGACACAACAGTTGTGGGGACTATCCCGTGAGCACAGCAGGGGAGGACCGCAACACACAAGCGCTAGAAGGTAGGCACAGATTTCCACCTGCAAAGGGAACTCTGGAGGTGCCATCGGACCGGCCGGACTTGCGCAGCCTGGTTAACCGTATTCCGGACTGAGGATCCTGAAGCCTTCAGTAAAGAGGTAAAGAGACTGCAACCTGGTGTCCTCGTTATTTACCGTGACCGGCACTTCACCGCACCATAACGACATCCCATACCTCCACCTTCATTGCACGCCCCTCAGCAGGGTCACGGACCGGGTCTAGCCACCGTGACAATCCCAGAGCAGAGACTCAGAGGCCCGGTACCGGGTACCCCTCGGCCCTGCGGCAGTGGGGGCGCTGCACTTACATTCTACAGGATTGTGGGAAAGGAGACAGTGGGTTGGGGGGTTGCAGCAGCTCCAGTGTTGGTGAGGCGGTAGCTCCGGTAGTGGTGAGGAGGCAGCGGGTTCATTGCAGGCTATAAGCTTTCTTGAAGAGGTGGGTTTTCAGGTTCCGTCTGAAGGAAGCAATGCGACACCCACCAGGGCAGTGGTGTACTCGGAACTGGATCGAACAGTTCTATTGAGAAGTCACGGGGCGGTGACCCGACTCCGTGGCCTTGGCGTGCAATGAAAATGCAAGGGGAAAAGTTATATGGGATTGATTCGTGGCCCGTAGTGTTCGGCAATAGATGGCCGACACTGCAGTTCAGGCCCACTGGGGCCGATGGTGACGCAGCAAAGATACTGTAGTACAGCTCATCACGGGTAGAGCGGGCCCCAGGGCAGTTATAGGGTTAATTTGTTGATGGGAACTGTTGTAGTGCAGGGCAGGTGACGCAGTAAATAATTCTGAGGACACAGCAAGGTGCAGTTTTCTCACTTTACTCACGGTCTCCAGGTTACAATCACCAGCCGGGTGCTGTGTCCTCCAGGTCTGTGGTCCAGCCAGCTCTCGGGTAGTTTGGGGTGCACTTTTCTGGGACCCCCTTCATGTGTACCTTTTCAGGTCATCTCTCTCTCCGCTGGCTCTCACCCTCCTGCCTTGCGCCTTATACGCAGTGTCCCAAGCCAGCAGCCTCAGGTCCTGTCAGGTGATGTCCTCTTGGTCCCCTTGACCCTATGTGACTGCCTTTTTAGCGATTATGTGTAGATTTGGCCATGGCACCACAGCCTCCGGTTTGCTAGCTGAGTCCTACAGTCTCTCCACTAGTCTGGGGCCAGTCCCCACTGTGACCTGGTCCCTCCACCCGACTATGGTCGGCGTGTATTTGGGCGCCACGGGTGGATTCTTCACTTCCCTTGCTCCAAGGACCACTTCCCTCTGGAGCTTCTCTCAGACACCTCCGTCCTCCTCTCACTCCTCTCACTGTCTAACTCCTCCTCACATTTCCATGAAAACACTTTACTCCCAATTGTCAAACCCCCAAGGTTGGCCCTGGGAGTGGCTACAGGATATACCTGGTCAACGTGTTTTACCAGTTTTCTGGCACGGTTTTTATTCTCTGGTCAATTGTAAAGTGTAAAACCCACAAGGAGCACATTAAGTGCTAACTATACACAAGAAATGTTCTGGCCATTCACTGTCCATGACCGAATTATCTTTAACTCTAACAATCAGTTCTTTAGGCTTGATGTTCTTCCTCAAGTATCACACCGAGTGACACAAACTGAGCAGAGCCTGCAGCCGGGGTCTGAGTTGTCTGTGTCTGCACTGCAACTTTAGTTGAAGCTGCAGGGACTGATGCAGTGTCCAGGGTTGAAGCCGCTGGTTGCTTTTCAGGCATTTCAACCACTGGCATGGCGGCAACACGCTCCCACTTACCCTTTCTCACATTGAGGGCATACCACCCCCTTTCGCCCACATGCCGCGTGAAGGTCACAAGATCCCCCAGGTACAAGTCACAATCAGGGTATCCTTCTAGCAAGTGTGACTCCACGTCAGGGGGTCCCTCTAGCAAGTGTGACTCACGAAGAGTTCGGAGGCCACTCAGGGCTCCTTGAGAAACCCTCAGCCCCTTTTTAAGTCAAAGTAGACCACTGTGCCTTGCCTCTGCGGACCTCGGTTGGCGGATCTAGCCTTGCGGGCCTGGGCCTAGACCTTCATATTTCTGTCCTTCATAGCTCTCCACAGGGCTTTGTGTGATGCCCCAGGGTCCTGGCTGTCACAGTGGCATTGCTTTCCCCACGGGGAGAGTGGTGTCACGCTTGGAAGCGATGAAGGATATCTTTCACTAGGTAAACACTACATATAACATGTTCATACTCCAGGCCAGAAGGGGGATCTCTGAACTGGGATTGAGAGGAGCTGCTCTGATATATTCTGGCTGGAGGGGAAGTTAGTGAGCAGTGAGTGCCTGACCGCAGACTGGAGCAGTCTGAGGCAGAGAGACGGGTTTGGAGCCGTGCAGCCTGAGGTGCTGCAGCTCCAGGATTAATAGAACTAGAAATAACAAACAGCTTGTAAGAAGAATGCAGGAGGGAGAAAGCGCAGGTGTATAACACCAGTGGAACAGAGCTGAGAAGTGGCTCTCTCCTTGACTAGTGCAGATTCCAGTAACCGGAAGACCGTGGCCGTTCTGAACTCTATAGTGGCATAGCTGAAACCAGCAGCACAGCTGGATTGTACATCACCTGTCCGCATTGATACCGAGGAGACACAGTGATATTTATAGGGCCCGGGTCATGATAGAGACCCTGTAAAAAGGCCCAGTTCACCTGTCATATGGGTTGTGTCCTAACCTTTATGGGAGACAGAGAGGAACTGTGAGGACCTTGTTGGAAGCCTTAGGCAGTAAGGGACTACAACACCTCCGCACTTGGAGGAAGGCTTTGATCTCTACCTGGTAAGGGAGACTCTGGATTCACTTCCAAGCCAGCCAGACCCTGCCTGTACCTGTTGTCTGGTGCCCTGGACTGCGGTTGCCTGAAGCCTACAGTAAACCAGGTAAAGACATTGCAAACCTGTGTCCTCGTTCTTCATTGCACCACCCGCCATCTTCACCATACACTGGGAGCCCTGGGGACCTACTTCACCTGTGGGAAGTTATACCATCTAGCTGCAATACCATCACCCCAGAGGAACCCTTTAAGCAGTGTCGGTCCCTACTGACCGAATACCACAGGTGGCGTCACAAACTTTCTTTCATAAAACCCCTAAAAGACTTTCCCTTTAATTGGGCGCCCAGGGCCATGGACTTCGTCGCAGCCACCGTGACATCACCTTTAAGACCTGGTACCGAATACCCCACTTCCCAGGCGGGCGACTCAACTTTGGTGTCACGAACAGGATGAACCGACCCATTGAAGTGGGTCATGTGCTCCTAGGAGACTGTGATTTGCTGTGTGACTATTGAACTGTAAATTGCACCAAAACCACCGCCATTATAGCACCATGTGGCGTGCAGGAGGAAATGGGCGCGTTGTCGTGGGCGGCACCTGGAGGAACGGCGTGAAAACCATGGCCGCCCCTCATCAGTATTATTATGTGAGAGAAATATGCCCATCAACTAGAGAGGTCCGCCTCCTGATCTGGGATGGCGGAGAGAAGAAAAGGAACCGCCCACGAAGACGGGCTTGGTACAGCAAAACCGCTGGAAACAACACCGAGGAGGCAGAACTGGGAATCAACATGGCGGAGGGTGAGCGGACACTGGAGCATGGGATGGAGCCAGATGGAAGCTGTGGTCGGGTGGAAGAAGGCCATCATCGCGAGCCTTACCGGACATCTGTCGGCAGCCTCGTCTGGTCCGGAGCAGGAAAGAGCGGCACTGCTGAAAAAGATGGCAGCGCCGACGAAAGACCTGCAGCCCGCAAATTTGACCCCAGCGGAGTCATGGACCGGGTAGCAGCCACCGTGATATCCCCTTTAAGACCGGACCCGGTACCGAGTACCCCATTGCCCTGGCAGGCAAATCATTTGCTCCTCCTCTTCCAAGTTGGGTTGTTTCTGACAACAATAGTCCTCCCAACTGAGGGCCTCTACCCAGGCTGCTCCCACTTGGGTCTCCTCAGGGAACCACATCAGTTCCATCCCCAGGTGTTCCCAAAGTAAACCTCCCTTTTCACTGTGCACCTCCCAGGGTATGGGTTCAGGCTGTGGTGGAACCGCTAGTCTATCCCCGGTGTCTGTTGTCTGGTCCCAGGCTAAATCCCTAAACACATGGCCAGGTTTTAGGGGTTGTAGGAGGTGGATTCTTCACTTCCCTGGCCCCTAACACCCCTTCCCTCTGGAGCGCCTCTCAGACACCTTCATCCTCCTCTCACTCCTCTCACTGACTAACTCCTCCTCCCGTTTTCATGACAACACTTAACTCCCAACTGTCACTCTACCTCATCCACCCACACCCTCTACTTAGTTCCACCTCCAATCTGAGATGGGGCCCTCACTAAAAAGGTCCTCCCAGATCCCCTGGCCTGGAGTGGTGTGGTGTGGTGTTGGATGCTAGTGTGCAGGTACTGGGTAGTGCCCCCTCCTTACCAGAGAGTGAGATACCACACCTCTTCCTGAAGGGCAGTACCTCTGTGGTGACTGGACCCTCAGGGGTGCCACAAACTAGATTTGCAAGGAGTTTGTATGTTCTTCCTATGTTTACGTGGGTTTCCTCTGAGTACTCCGGTTTCCTCCCACATTTCGAAGACATACTGATAGGGAATTTAGATTGTGAGCCCCATCAGGGACAACGATGATAATGTGTGCAAACTGTAAACAGGGTATACCAGTCCCAGAGAGGGGGTAACTGGGATAAAAGTATACTTCAAAAGAAAGAGTAAATGGATTTTTCACCTCCAAACAGTAACATCGCGGGGTTTGATTGACCAGTTGAGCTTTTCTTCCTTCCTATAAGATAGGGAACAACAGGGCACACTTATAATAGGGACAGCCGTCGTTGAGTGGGGGCGCCATTGCGCAGGAATAAGGTGCCAACCTCCGCCATAGGTAGGAGTAAATCTAGTGAGGCTCTTTTAGGGATTTTGACAGTTGCACCCTTTTGTCTATCATTCCTTCACTTAGGGTCCGCTGTGTCATAATGTCATGTGTCATAATCATGGTTATAGTCACTCTTTCTGAATTTTCCTATGTCTACTGAGTGTGTATTTAATTTTTTTGAGTGATGATTAGTATTTTTTCTGAAGCTCTATATGTTCCTCGATTCGTGCGGGTATAACAATAAATACGGTTAGATTGCCTGCACATCCTGATTTTTGGGCTCGGGAGAAAGAAATTTTCCCCCTTTGGTATTACTAAGCGAAGATAAAGGAGTAAAGGTGTTAAAATAGCGTTTAATCTTATTCTGTACCTTATTGAGCGTAATACGCTCTGTGCATGTTACTGAATGGGAGGCGGTATTAATGTGAAGGTGTCCGCCCACCGGACATGACGTTACGGCACTGTGTGCCGGCGTCTCAGTGTCCGGAAGTAGTGTGCGCGCAGTTATGCATGGTGCACATGCCTGAACAAAGCGGAAATTCAGCTCCCGGCGTCCAGAAGCATGTGGCTACAAGCGCCTGTGAGTAGTGTATAAAAGGACGGCATGAGGGTTGCCACGTTAGCGAAATGCTCATTTTTATTCATGAAGGTGACATAATCCCCTGATGATTCTAAGTTGGATGAAATGCATTGGGAGACACTATTCATTGAAGATGACCTCAAAAGAATGCGGATGTATGCTGAGAGCCGCAAAAGGTTCCATATGAACTCAGACTGTACTAAATCGGGATGATAATCGATATATGTCAGATGAGTATAAAAATGATATAATATCTATTTGAACCACACTTTACAGCGTATTTATAAAAAACATGTGCCTTAGAGAGTTTTGACTATAGAAATGGTACATTGGTATACTTCCTGTTGTGCGGCTGTTGTATTTAAAGGAGAAACATTTCTCCCTTTATGAGCATGCTGTTAATGAGAGACACTGCCACCCCTGTGGAGCCAAAAGGATGGATATGACTAGATGTTGGAAGTGGGTTCTAGGAAGTATCTCCCACTCCACATGCTGTAAAAGTCATATTTGTGAGGGTTTAATCAACTTGGTGTTGAAACTCCTTGGCCACCAAGGGCATATATTTAAATACAGTATACTCATAATTTTGGTAATACCAGGATTGGTTGCCCTGTGGAGATTGTGGTGAACTATCCATGAGTACTGTATGGGCTTATATATAAAAAATACTGTTATCGCTGATGACTGTATATGCCCTTTTGGGGATTGTGGTGAACTATCTATGAGTATGTTATTGGTTCATAAAAAATACTGTTTTTGCTGATAACTGGACATAACTCCCTGGCACTGATGTATTTTATGCGTTTTTCTGTTTTTGTCGTTGTTTGCACTAAGCACTTTGTCAGCACTATATGTTTGCACTTTTTTAGTATTTTAGTAATAAAAGTTAAGTTTTATAACTCAAGAACCCGCTTTTTTGGTCTGGAAGAATCTATAGGTTCTTGCATTATTTAGAGTCTAGCTACTAATACTCTTCCTGAGGGGCACTACCTGTGTGGTGACTGGACCCTCAGGGGCGCCACAAACTAGATTTGCAAGGAGTTTGTATGTTCTTCCCATGTTTACGTGGGTTTCCTCTGAGTACTCCGGTTTCCTCCCACATTTCAAAGACATACTGATAGGGAATTTAGATTGTGAGCCCCATCGGGGACAATGATGATAATGTGTGCAAACTGTAAAGCGCTGCAGAATATGTTAGCTCTATATAAAAATAAAGATTATTATTATTATTATTATTATTATTATTATTACTAAGGATCTGAATGTGGTTGATAGTCGGACGTGTTAGGGCACAGAATTCCAGAGGATGGGGGATATTAGGGAGATGTCTTGGAGGCGATTAGGTGAGGAGCGAATAAGTGTAGAGAAGAGAAGAAGGTCTTGGGAGGACCGAAGATTACGTGAGGGAAGATATCGGGAGATTAGTTCAGAGATATATGGAGGAGACAGGATATGGATGGCTTTGTAGGTCAGTATAGGTAATTTGAACTGGAAACGCTGAGGGAATGGGAGCCAGTGAAGAGATTTGCAGAGGGGAGAAGCAGAGGAGTAGCGAGTAATGATGAGCGATTACACTCGTTGCTCGGGTTTTCCCAAGCATGCTAGGGTGGTCTTTGAGTATTTGTGAGTGCTCGGAGATTTAGTTTTTGTCAACGCAGCTGCATAATTTATGGCTGCTAGTCAGCCTAAGTACATGTGGGGGTTGCCTGGTTGCTAGGGAATCCCCACATGTATTCAAGCTGTCTAGTAGCCACAAATCATACAGCTGCGTCAACAAAAACTAAATCTCCGAGCACTCACAAATACTCGGAGACCAACCGAGCATGCTCAGGAAAACCCGAGCAACGAGTATACTCACTCATCACTAGTAGCGAAGAAAGAGATGAATTAGTCGGGCAGCAGAGTTAAGGATGGACTGGAGGTGTGCGAGAGTGGGATGAGGAGGTAGTGTGGGAGTAGGAGACGCTGAATGTGCGGTTGCAAAAGTAACTTGGTTGGAAATTATAACTTTACTATTTCCTGACAAACCGTCTGGTGAGGGAATGGATGAGAATGTGGAAGTTTAATGCTCAATAAATTTGTTCTCCGTAGAGAAAAGGAGTGTCTGGCCGCTACTTAATCCCTTCTCTGCAAAGAAAACAAATGTATGCTTGATGAAACTGAGCGTGCACTTATATGGAGGGGTCAGGAGTAACAGCTGATGACCATATAAGCATTCAACCAACAGAATTTTATAGTTTACATAGATGATAATAGATATGAAATAGATAGATGACATTATCAGACTAATAATATCATTTTTTTTTCTTTAAAATCACAAATATCAGCTGTAGCGTTCCATCTACAGAGTAACATTGCTTTTTGAGGAACGAAATTTAAGATATTTGGCACATTGTAAAGCTTGAATGCCATGGCAACGTTATTCTGAATCCTTCAACAAAATTAAAAAAAAAGACAAAACCAAACTTTAGCAATCTGTACCCATTAATTACGTCGGGAAAGGCTTTGCTATCTGCCTGCTTGCTGTGGGGGAGGATTGTACATGGCCATGTAGTTTATACGGATGTGTTACTGGTTAATGTGATATCTGTTACGTAATTGTTAGGTGACATGTTATTCAGGCTCAGTCAGAAAGTCATCTCTTATATCTCTGTGTTATGTGCCCCAATTATCCTGTGCTTATTTTCTTACTGAGTTCACCAGAACATTGATGTTATAGAAACAATTACCTTAATTTCAGACAGAGAGGACGGGGTATGGACTCACGAATTGTGACCACCTGGGACGTTTCTCCTAGTGTATGCTAACATTATTCAGTGTTTGCAGAATACCGCACACAACATCACAATACAGTGTCTACATAATACCCAGCTGTCAGGCTCACCAGGTGAGGTGAATCTGACCCGCAGGTCCCAGGTGGGGGCAGGGACCCTGGGCGATGATGAAGAAAGCTGGAAGGCACGTGACCAGTGAGGACTTGGCACACTCAGGAATGTCAGGAGCAACAGGATGGATGAGGTGGAAGCCATCAGGGATGAAAGCAAGTAAAGCACAGTATGGACAAAAAGTGGAGCACATCAAACCTGGAGGACTGGAGACTCAATCCCAAGACACAGGTGTGTGTCCTACAGGGGCTCAAATAGGTGTAGGGAGATGATGTCATTGATAAACACCAGATAACCTGCAAAACCTGATGTGGAGCACAACAGAGAGCAGAGGACCCACGAGTAGAAAACAGAGCCTGAACCCAGGACATGTGTGTAACACCAGCAGAGCAGCCGTGTGTTCCTGTAAATGATTTTGTGTATACATCACCTCCAAAATCACAATGCGCCATGTTGGACTCGCACACAACACGATCGCCCTTTCTAGAGAAACACCTGACTGACAGGAAAGAGAGGACGGCCTCAGTCAGGCATGCACATATTATCCATTACCTCGATGACTGCTTATGCCTGGGCCCAAAAGATACGCCACAGTGTGAATACACACGGTAGTCCACTTGTGAGAAGGAGAGAGCTGGAGGGAGAGCGGACACCCCAGAGCTGAGGGGTTAGATTGAGAAAGGAAGAAGGCGGTGTAGCTTGCTTCATGGGGTACTCTGCTGAGTAGCAGACACTGCTACTAGGCCCAAATTATTGCCTGGGCTAGATGCAGTAAAAAATTAGTAATTAGATAAACAGGCGGTGTAGCTTGCTTCATGGGTGGGGTACTCTGCTGACTAGCAGACACTGAAGCTTTGGAGCAGACCTCAGAAACCCAGGCCATAGTATGAGTAAACAGCTCTGCAGACTCAACCATTTGTGTTACCCCAAGCCATAGTGTATGTAGTTTCTAAAGGTTAAAAGGGGGGGGAGCGACCCCACCCACCTGGAATTGACGATTTCAACGTCACATAAAACACAGCAAGGGGACTCCAAAAAGAGTCTCCATTTTTTCCAAAAATTGGGGCACAGACACCACTTAAGTGGCATCAATTTCCCCAGAGTTTCCTAAAGGAAACCTGTCACCCCCCCCCCCCCCAGGCGTTTGTAACTAAAAGAGCCATCTTGTGCAGCACTAATGCTGCATTCTGACATAGTGGCTCTTTTAGTTATTGTTCGTTGCACTGCAGAAACAATCACTTTTGAATTTGGTCCCTCATACCTGTGAAATCGCCAGGGAGGCAGGTCTTTCCCCCCTCATCCAAACGCCTCCCAGCCGTCACTCTGCGAGAAGCCTTCCCACAGGACGCAGGAGCGCTATCCCCCATCCACTAAGGGTATTAAGCCTACATGTCCACCAGCAAGATGCAGATGCGCCGCTGTTACCCCTCTACAAGGCTTTATCCAGAACTGGCAAATCCATTAAACTACATACAACTTACCAGCAATTTAAGGCTGATTAGTGTTGAGCGATACTTTCCGATATCGGAAAGTATCGGTATCGGAAAGTATCGGCCGATACCGTCACAGTATCGGAATCCAATCCGATACCGATACCCGATCCCAATGCAAGTCAATGGGACGAAAATATCGGAATTAAAATAAACCCTTTATACACTTGTAGGTTCATTCTACATGAAGGAAAACAACTAAGAATATTGTAGGATGTATTGGGGGACGTGGCGGAGATATTAAAGGGACAGAGGTTTAGCCCAATGTAATAGAATAGCAGGATTTTTTATTTTTTTTTATGAAGTTCGGCGTTAGAAAGAATTTGACTATGTTTTTTTTTTTTTTTTTATGTCAGATATTGATGTTTCACTACTTCCACGCCCTTCACCTTCTTTTTTACTTCTCCCACGCTTTCTTCTTAATTATCCTCATCATCAGCTTCTTTGACATCAACTTCTTCACCTTATTCATCTTCTTCTTCATCTTCTACCTATTATTTTTTGGGTTACATTGTTCATATTCTTTTTATTTTACTATTATCTTCATCATATTCAACTTCTTCATCATATTCTTATTTGTGACAGGCATTCCCGTAGTTGTTATCTATAAAAGTTTGAAGATTACACCTTCCGTTCTGCCTGTCACAAAACAGTTACATTTGTCCGCGTTCAGTTTGGCCTGCAGCATCAGGCTTTATCCAGGGGCACCACGAGGAGGAACGGACTCACCCCCATACACTGCTTAGTCTTCTTCTGCTTATAATTTACATAATATTTTTTGCTCTGATATTTTGTGTTATGCTTAATGTCCTTCTGCTCTTTGTTCTGCAGCCTCTTGTTCTTCTGCTTCTCGGTCTTCCAGGTCGTCGTCGTCTCCAGGGTCGTCGTCTCCGGGGTCGTCGTCATCGGGGTGGTCTTCAGGGTCGTCGTCTCCGGGGTCGTCGTCATCGGGGTGGTCTTCGGGGTCATCGTCTCCAGGGTCGTCGTCATCACGGTGGTTGTCGTCTCTGGTGTCGTCGTCATCTTAGGGGTGGTCTTCTGGGTCATTGTGTTTAGTCTCTTGAACTTGGAAATGTAGCAGAAGGTACAAGAAGGCTGAGAAAATGCCGAGAACCAGCTGATGGAACTGGAACTCGGATGGCTACCCGAAGGTCCAAGAGCCAATGGAACTACCGAGGACCAGCTGACGTTACTGGAACCCGGTTACTAAGCAGGAGGTACCTGTGCTGAAAGCACTACCAAGGACCACCTGACGTTGGTGGAACTCGGATACCCAGAGGGAGGCACCTAAGCCAAAGGCTCTGCCCGGAACCAGCTGACGGTACTGGAACCAGGATGGGGAGCAGAAGGTACAAGAGCAAAAGACACTGCCGAGAACCAGCTGACGGTGCTGGAACCCGGATGGGTAGCCGAAGGTCCAAGAGCCAATGGAACTACCGAGGACCAGCTGACGTTACTGGAACCCGGTTACTAAGCAGGAGGTACCCGTGCCTGAAAGCACTACCAAGGACCACCTGACGTTGGTGGAACTCGGATACCAAAGGGAGGCACCTAAGCCAAAGGCTCTGCCCGGAACCAGCTGACGGTACTGGAACCAGGATGGGGAGCAGAAGGTACAAGAGCAAGTGTCTGCGTGGCTTTTGCAGGACACGATGCCGGCTGCACAGCAGGGGAACAGCTGGCGGTGCTGGACCCCACTGACACATTGGCGAGGTGTTTTTCTCTGTGCAGCTAGCACATCTGGGCCCCAACTGGCGGTGTGTTAGAGCCCAGGGTCAGCAGGAGGAGGAGCAGGAGGAGGAGGAGCAGGGGGAGGGGAGTGTAGGCCGAAGCCTGCACTGGCGGCAGCTTTGGGTCTGTTGTGTCTGCGTGGCTTTTGCAGGACACGTTGCCGGCTACACAGCAGGGGAACAGCTGGCGGTGCTGGACCCCACTGACACATTGGCGAGGTGTTTGGCTCTGTGCAGCCAGCACTTCCGGACAGCAACTAGCGTTGTTGGAGCCCGGGCTCTGCAGGTGGAGCAGAGTGTAGGCCGAAGCCTAATTGAACCGATTTCAAAAGTCACCTTTAACCCCCCCTCAGGGGTTACAAAGTAGAAGAGCCACAGCTTATGCAGCAGCAGTGCTGCGCAAGTCAAAGGTTGCTCTTGTAATTTTTCTCCTTGCACACGCTGAATGGAACACGTATAACATTCAGCCCTTTATACAGTCAAACTGTGTAATGGAGGCGCGAGTTCCCTTTGTAATGAGACGCAGCACAGGTGTCAAGAATCCCACCTTGGTGCTGGGTGCAGCCTCCCGAGCGTTGTTATTTGCTGTACAGGAGTCTGCGCTGTCGTGTTATCCCCTGGCCTAGCGCCGTTAGCGCTGCCCATCTTCTGGCATCATGTAATGTCGGCCGGTGCGGTTCGCGATGACCATGAATCCCAGCCCCGCAGTGTCTTAACATTGTTAAAACACTGTGGGGCTGGGATTCAGGGCCTGGCGCAGCACATATGTTGGCCTCTCACACTCGGGTCCTTACACCCGCTTCAGACTGTGCGGCGTCATCTGATCCCTTATCGCATGCCACGGCCATGAAGCCGCACAGTCCGAAGAAGGCGGAAGGAGAGGAGGGACAGGCGAACTGATGCACTGATCCTGCCCATGAATCACACCCTCGCAGTCCCAATAAATAAGACACCGAGGGGCGTTGTGTGGGTCAGGGCGGCCGCAGAGGCGCAGCCAGCCAAACAATGATGCCAGAAGACGGGCAGCGCTACCAAGGGGGTTGCAGCGTGTCATTACAAAGGAAAGTCACACCACCGGGACGGTTAACTGGTCACACAGAGGACACATTTCAGACGTGTTTTCAGTTCCACATGTGCGAGGAGAATACGTTTCTGAGCCACCTTGCACACATGCAGCATTACCGCTGTACAAGGTGGCTGGATAACGTAAAAACGCCTGGGGGAGGGGGGACAGGTTCCCTTCAATTTCAGTTCTTGTGTCTGCGTGGCTTTTGCAGGACACGTTGCCGGCTGCACAGCAGGGGAACAGCTGGCGGTGCTGGACCCCACTGACACATTGGCTGGTGTTTTTCTCTGTGCAGCTAGCACATCTGGGCCCCAACTGGCGGTGTGTTAGAGCCCAGGGTCAGCAGGAGGAGGAGCAGGAGGAGGAGGAGCAGGGGGAGGGGAGTGTAGGCCGAAGCCTGCACTGGCGGCAGCTTTGGGTCTGTTGTGTCTGCGTGGCTTTTGCAGGACACGTTGCCGGCTACACAGCAGGGGAACAGCTGGCGGTGCTGGACCCCACTGACACATTGGCGAGGTGTTTGGCTCTGTGCAGCCAGCACTTCCGGACAGCAACTAGCGTTGTTGGAGCCCGGGCTCTGCAGGTGGAGCAGAGTGTAGGCCGAAGCCTAATTGAACCGATTTCAAAAGTCACCTTTAACCCCCCCTCAGGGGTTACAAAGTAGAAGAGCCACAGCTTATGCAGCAGCAGTGCTGCGCAAGTCAAAGGTTGCTCTTGTAATTTTTCTCCTTGCACACGCTGAATGGAACACGTATAACATTCAGCCCTTTATACAGTCAAACTGTGTAATGGAGGCGCGAGTTCCCTTTGTAATGAGACGCAGCACAGGTGTCAAGAATCCCACCTTGGTGCTGGGTGCAGCCTCCCGAGCGTTGTTATTTGCTGTACAGGAGTCTGCGCTGTCGTGTTATCCCCTGGCCTAGCGCCGTTAGCGCTGCCCATCTTCTGGCATCATGTAATGTCGGCCGGTGCGGTTCGCGATGACCATGAATCCCAGCCCCGCAGTGTCTTAACATTGTTAAAACACTGCGGGGCTGGGATTCAGGGCCTGGCGCAGCACATATGTTGGCCTCTCACACTCGGGTCCTTACACCCGCTTCAGACTGTGCGGCGTCATCTGATCCCTTATCGCATGCCACGGCCATGAAGCCACACAGTCCGAAGAAGGCGGAAGGAGAGGAGGGACAGGCGAACTGATGCACTGATCCTGCCCATGAATCACACCCTCGCAGTCCCAATAAATAAGACACCGAGGGGCGTTGTGTGGGTCAGGGCGGCCGCAGAGGCGCAGCCAGCCAAACAATGATGCCAGAAGACGGGCAGCGCTACCAAGGGGGTTGCAGCGTGTCATTACAAAGGAAAGTCACACCACCGGGACGGTTAACTGGTCACACAGAGGACACATTTCAGACGTGTTTTCAGTTCCACATGTGCGAGGAGAATACGTTTCTGAGCCACCTTGCACACATGCAGCATTACCGCTGTACAAGGTGGCTGGATAACGTAAAAACGCCTGGGGGAGGGGGGACAGGTTCCCTTCAATTTCAGTTCTTGTGTCTGCGTGGCTTTTGCAGGACACGTTGCCGGCTGCACAGCAGGGGAACAGCTGGCGGTGCTGGACCCCACTGACACATTGGCTGGTGTTTTTCTCTGTGCAGCTAGCACATCTGGGCCCCAACTGGCGGTGTGTTAGAGCCCAGGGTCAGCAGGAGGAGGAGCAGGAGGAGGAGGAGCAGGGGGAGGGGAGTGTAGGCCGAAGCCTGCACTGGCGGCAGCTTTGGGTCTGTTGTGTCTGCGTGGCTTTTGCAGGACACGTTGCCGGCTACACAGCAGGGGAACAGCTGGCGGTGCTGGACCCCACTGACACATTGGCGAGGTGTTTGGCTCTGTGCAGCCAGCACTTCCGGACAGCAACTAGCGTTGTTGGAGCCCGGGCTCTGCAGGTGGAGCAGAGTGTAGGCCGAAGCCTAATTGAACCGATTTCAAAAGTCACCTTTAACCCCCCCTCAGGGGTTACAAAGTAGAAGAGCCACAGCTTATGCAGCAGCAGTGCTGCGCAAGTCAAAGGTTGCTCTTGTAATTTTTCTCCTTGCACACGCTGAATGGAACACGTATAACATTCAGCCCTTTATACAGTCAAACTGTGTAATGGAGGCGCGAGTTCCCTTTGTAATGAGACGCAGCACAGGTGTCAAGAATCCCACCTTGGTGCTGGGTGCAGCCTCCCGAGCGTTGTTATTTGCTGTACAGGAGTCTGCGCTGTCGTGTTATCCCCTGGCCTAGCGCCGTTAGCGCTGCCCATCTTCTGGCATCATGTAATGTCGGCCGGTGCGGTTCGCGATGACCATGAATCCCAGCCCCGCAGTGTCTTAACATTGTTAAAACACTGCGGGGCTGGGATTCAGGGCCTGGCGCAGCACATATGTTGGCCTCTCACACTCGGGTCCTTACACCCGCTTCAGACTGTGCGGCGTCATCTGATCCCTTATCGCATGCCACGGCCATGAAGCCGCACAGTCCGAAGAAGGCGGAAGGAGAGGAGGGACAGGCGAACTGATGCACTGATCCTGCCCATGAATCACACCCTCGCAGTCCCAATAAATAAGACACCGAGGGGCGTTGTGTGGGTCAGGGCGGCCGCAGAGGCGCAGCCAGCCAAACAATGATGCCAGAAGACGGGCAGCGCTACCAAGGGGGTTGCAGCGTGTCATTACAAAGGAAAGTCACACCACCGGGACGGTTAACTGGTCACACAGAGGACACATTTCAGACGTGTTTTCAGTTCCACATGTGCGAGGAGAATACGTTTCTGAGCCACCTTGCACACATGCAGCATTACCGCTGTACAAGGTGGCTGGATAACGTAAAAACGCCTGGGGGAGGGGGGACAGGTTCCCTTCAATTTCAGTTCTTGTGTCTGCGTGGCTTTTGCAGGACACGTTGCCGGCTGCACAGCAGGGGAACAGCTGGCGGTGCTGGACCCCACTGACACATTGGCTGGTGTTTTTCTCTGTGCAGCTAGCACATCTGGGCCCCAACTGGCGGTGTGTTAGAGCCCAGGGTCAGCAGGAGGAGGAGCAGGAGGAGGAGGAGCAGGGGGAGGGGAGTGTAGGCCGAAGCCTGCACTGGCGGCAGCTTTGGGTCTGTTGTGTCTGCGTGGCTTTTGCAGGACACGTTGCCGGCTACACAGCAGGGGAACAGCTGGCGGTGCTGGACCCCACTGACACATTGGCGAGGTGTTTTTCTCTGTGCAGCTAGCACATCTGGGCCCCAACTGGCGGTGTTAGAGCCCAGGGTCAGCAGGAGGAGCAGGGGGAGCGGAGTGTAGGCCGAAGCCTGCACTGGAGCAAGTTGAAAGGAAACCTTTAACCCCCCCCCCCAGGCGTTTGTAGCTGGAAGAGCCATCGTGTACAGCACTAATGCTGGAAAAGGTAAACTTAGCTCTTTTAATTATGGTCCTTGCAGATGCTGAACCTAACACTTATGAAATGTGTCCCCTCACAGCGTTCAACCGTCCGGTCGGTGGAACTTTCCTTTGTCATGTGACGCAGCACAGCCGTCATTTTTACCCCCTTGTCGCCGTGCGCCGCCTCCTCAGCGTTGTTTGAATCTGTCCCGGAGCCTGCGCTGTTAGGTTACCCCTTGGCCATGCACACATTTTGCGCTGCCCGTCTTCTGACATCATTTGCTGTCAGGCTGGCTGCGCCTGTGCGGGTGCGCTGTCCGAGATTCAGCCTCGCGGTGTCGTCTAATGTAATCCCACCGCGGGCCTGGGATCCGTGTCCATGCGCAGTGCATATCCTCGCCTCTCACTCCCCTCCCTACGGCTTCTAAAGACTGTGCGGTGTCACGGCCGTGGCATGCTATTAGGGACCAGCTGACACCGAACAGTCATTAGAAGCCGTAGGGAGGGGAGTGAGAGGCGAGGATATGCACTGCGCATGGACACGGATCCCAGGCCCGCGGTGGGATTACATTAGACGACACCGCGAGGCTGAATCTCGGACAGCGCACCCGCACAGGCGCAGCCAGCCTGACAGCAAATGATGTCAGAAGACGGGCAGCGCAAAATGTGTGCATGGCCAAGGGGTAACCTAACAGCGCAGGCTCCGGGACAGATTCAAACAACGCTGAGGAGGCGGCGCACGGCGACAAGGGGGTAAAAATGACGGCTGTGCTGCGTCACATGACAAAGGAAAGTTCCACCTACCGGACGGTTGAACGCTGTGAGGGGACACATTTCATAAGTGTTAGGTTCAGCATATGCAAGGAGCACCACGAAAAGAGGCACTTTTTCCCTTTGCATCATTACTGCTGCACAAGGTGGCTCCTTCAGTAACAAACGCATGGGGGGGGGGGACAGGTTCCCTTAAATTTAACTTGTTGTGCCTGCGTGGTGGTCGCAGTACACGTTGCCGTATACACAGCAGGGGAACAGCTGGCGGTGCTGAACCCCACTAACACATAGGCGAGGTGTTTGGCTCTGTGCGTACAGCACTTCTGGACGGCAACTGGCGGTGTTGGAGCCCAGGGACAGGTGGAGGAGGAGGAGGTTGGAGGAGGTAGGAGGGATTGCCACACACACAGCAGGGGAACAGCTGACGTTACTGAACCCCAATAACAGAGGAGGGACTGTTGACTGTGCGTACAGCACTTCTGGACGGCAACTGGCGGTGTTGGAGCCCAGGGACAGGTGGAGGAGGAGGAGGTTGGAGGAGGTTGGAGGAGGTAGGAGGGATTGCCACACACACAGCAGGGGAACAGCTGACGTTACTGAACCCCAATAACAGAGGAGGGACTGTTGACTGTGCGTACAGCACTTCTGGACGGCAACTGGCGGTGTTGGAGCCCAGGGACAGGTGGAGGAGGAGGAGGTTGGAGGAGGTTGGAGGAGGTAGGAGGGATTGCCACACACACAGCAGGGGAACAGCTGACGTTACTGAACCCCAATAACAGAGGAGGGACTGTTGACTGTGCGTACAGCACTTCTGGACGGCAACTGGCGGTGTTGGAGCCCAGGGACAGGTGGAGGAGGAGGAGGTTGGAGGAGGTTGGAGGAGGTAGGAGGGATTGCCACACACACAGCAGGGGAACAGCTGACGTTACTGAACCCCAATAACAGAGGAGGGACTGTTGACTGTGCGTACAGCACTTCTGGACGGCAACTGGCGGTGTTGGAGCCCAGGGACAGGTGGAGGAGGAGGAGGTTGGAGGAGGTTGGAGGAGGTAGGAGGGATTGCCACACACACAGCAGGGGAACAGCTGACGTTACTGAACCCCAATAACAGAGGAGGGACTGTTGACTGTGCGTACAGCACTTCTGGATGGCAACTGGCGGTGTTGGAGCCCAGGGACAGGTGGAGGAGGAGGAGGTTGGAGGAGGTTGGAGGAGGTAGGAGGGATTGCCACACACACAGCAGGGGAACAGCTGACGTTACTGAACCCCAATAACAGAGGAGGGACTGTTGACTGTGCGTACAGCACTTCTGGACGGCAACTGGCGGTGTTGGAGCCCAGGGACAGGTGGAGGAGGAGGAGGTTGGAGGAGGTTGGAGGAGGTAGGAGGGATTGCCACACACACAGCAGGGGAACAGCTGACGTTACTGAACCCCAATAACAGAGGAGGGACTGTTGACTGTGCGTACAGCACTTCTGGACGGCAACTGGCGGTGTTGGAGCCCAGGGACAGGTGGAGGAGGAGGAGGTTGGAGGAGGTTGGAGGAGGTAGGAGGGATTGCCACACACACAGCAGGGGAACAGCTGACGTTACTGAACCCCAATAACAGAGGAGGGACTGTTGACTGTGCGTACAGCACTTCTGGACGGCAACTGGCGGTGTTGGAGCCCAGGGACAGGTGGAGGAGGAGGAGGTTGGAGGAGGTTGGAGGAGGTAGGAGGGATTGCCACACACACAGCAGGGGAACAGCTGACGTTACTGAACCCCAATAACAGAGGAGGGACTGTTGACTGTGCGTACAGCACTTCTGGACGGCAACTGGCGGTGTTGGAGCCCAGGGACAGGTGGAGGAGGAGGAGGTTGGAGGAGGTTGGAGGAGGTAGGAGGGATTGCCACACACACAGCAGGGGAACAGCTGACGTTACTGAACCCCAATAACAGAGGAGGGACTGTTGACTGTGCGTACAGCACTTCTGGACGGCAACTGGCGGTGTTGGAGCCCAGGGACAGGTGGAGGAGGAGGAGGTTGGAGGAGGTAGGAGGGATTGCCACACACACAGCAGGGGAACAGCTGACGTTACTGAACCCCAATAACAGAGGAGCGACTGTTGACTGTGCGTACAGCACTTCTGGACGGCAACTAGCGGTGTTGGAGCCCAGGGGCAGGTGGAAAAGCAGAGGAACACAATGTAGGCCGAAGCCTGAGAAAGTCGAAAGGGAACCTTTAACCCCCCCCCCAAGGCGTTTGTAGCTGAAAGAGCCAGCTTGTGCAGCACAAAAGATGCAAAAGGAAAAGGTGGCTCTTTTCATCATGCTCCTTGCAAACACAGAACTAAACACTTATAAAATGTGTCCCCTGAAGCCGTGAAACCGTCCCGGAGGTGGGACTTTCCTTCGTAATATGACGCAGCACAGCCATCATTACTACCCCCCCGCCGCCGTGCCCCGGCTCCTCAGCGTTGTTTGATTCCGTCCCGGAGCCTGCGCTGTTATGTTATCCCGTGGCCAGGCACACTTAGCGCTGCCCATCTTCTGACATCATTTGGTGTCAGGCTGGCTGCGCCTGTGCGGCCGCGCTGGCCGAGAGCCCGCCTCGCAGTGTCTTCTGATGTAATCCCACTGGGGGCCTGGGATCCATGGCCATGCGCAGTGCATATCCTCGCCTCTCACTCCCCTCCCTACGGCTTCTTTTCCAGACTGTGCGGTGTCACGGCCGTGGCATGCTATTAGGGACCAGCTGACACCGAACAGTCTGAAGAAGCCATAGGGAGATGAGTGAGAGGTGGAGGTTCAGATATGCACTGCGCATGTCCATAGATCCCAGGCCCCCAGTGGGATTAAATCAGAAGACACTGCGAGGCGGGCTCTCGGCCAGCGTGGCCGCACAGGCGCAGCCAGCCTGACACCAAATGATGCCAGAAGACGGGCAGCGCTAAGTGTGCCTGGCCACGGGATAACATAACAGCGCAGGCTCCGGGACGGAATCAAACAACGCTGAGGAGCCGGGGCGCGGCGCCGGGGGGGTAGGAATGACGGCTGTGCTGCGTCATATTACGAAGGAAAGTCCCACCTCCGGGACGGTTTTACGGTATCAGTGGACACATTTTATAAGTGTTAAGTTTTGCGTGTGCAAGGAGCAAAACCAAAATAGCTACCTTTTTCCTTGTGCAGCATTACTGCTGCACAAGGTGGCTCTTTCAGTAACAAACGCCTTGGGGGGGGGGGGGACAGATTCCCTTACATTTCAGTTGTTGTGTCAGCGTGGCGGTCGCATGACACATTGCCGGCTACACAGCTGGGGATCAGCTGACGTTACTGAAACCCAATAACACTGGGTCGTATGTTTTGACTGTGCAGACGGCACGTCTGAGCCTCAACTGGCGGTGTTGGAGCCCAGGAATTTAAGTTCAGGTGGTAGAAAGATGAACACAACAGGAGACCTGGATAACGTATACAGTGACCTAATTATTTAATCAGGAGGAGGAGTGGCAAATTCCTGCGAGATCCAGGCCTTGTTCATTTTCAGAAAAGTAAGCCGGTCAACGTTATCGGAGGATAGTCGCATGCGACGGTCAGTTAGTACACCACCTGCAGCACTAAAGACACATTCCGATAATACACTGGCCGCAGGGCAAGACAGCACCTCCAATGCATACTGGCTTAGCTCTGGCCATGTATCCAGCTTTGAGACCCAAAACTTGAAAGGGGAAGAGCCGTCTGGGAGTACAGCAAGAGGGCAAGACATGTAGTCTGTCACCATCTGACGGAACCGTTGCCTCCTGCTGACTGGAGCCGTCTGTGATGGTGTAGACTTTTGTGGGGGGCACACAAAACTGTGCCACAGTTGGGCCATACTGGTCTTGCCTTGGGCAGAGGCACTGCTTCTGCTCCCTCTTTGTGCAGAGCCTCCACCACTGCCTGGACGCACTGAGCTGCTTTGGAATGCAGTAGCAGCACTTCTCTCAGTTGGAATGGAGAAGATGATGGAACTGACCAGTGTGTCTTGGTACTCCCGCATTTTTCGCTCCCGGTTCAACGGTGTGATGAGGCTTTCTACGTTGTCCCGGTAGCGAGGATCGAGGAGGGTGAACACCCAATAATCAGACATGTTGAGAATGTGGTCGATGCGGCGGTCGTTTCTCAGGCACTGCAGCATGTAATCCACCATGTGCTGCAGACTGCCAACTGCCCAAGAAACGCTGTCCCCAGCTGGAGGCGTGATCTCTGCCCGCTCGTCATCACCCCACCCTCGCTGTACACACTGAGTACTGGACAATTGTGTAACTCCCTCCTCTGGACGGATGTCTTCCTCCTCCATTGACTCCTCCTCATCCTCCTCACAAACTGTCCCCTGCCTACGCGTTTGTGAGGAACCACGTGGCGCTGACTGTCCAGAAGATGATGGAAGTGGTGAATCCTCATCCTCCACCTCTTCCACAACATCATCCCTTAGCGCTTGCAGTGATTTTTCAAGCAGGCAGATAAGGGGGACAGTCATGCTGACTAGTGCATCATCTGCACTCGCCATCCGCGTGGAATAATCAAAGGGACGCAAAACCTGGCAGACATCCTTCATAGTGGCCCACTCTGTGGTTGTGAAGTCTGTACGGCGCTGACTGCGACTTTTTTGCGCCTGATACAGCTGGTACTCCATTACAGCTTGCTGCTGCTCACACAACCGCTCCAACATATGTAACGTGGAATTCCACCTGGTAGGTAGGTCACATATGATGCGATGTTCCGGCAGGCGGTGTCGGCGCTGCAGAGCCGCAATGCGCGCTTTTGCCGTGCTGGAACGCCGCAAGTGAGCACACTCTAGGCGGACCTTGTGCAGCAGTGCATCAAGATCCGGATAGTCCCTCAAAAAACTCTGCACGACCAAATTGAGCACATGTGCCAGACATGGGATGTGAGTGAGGTTGCCGAGGCCCAGGGCTGCCACCAGATTTCGGCCATTATCACACACTACCATGCCTGGCTGGAGATTCGCTGGCTCAAACCACACATCGCTCTCCTGCTTGATGGCATTCCAGAGCTCCTGCGCTGTGTGGCTACGATTCCCCAAAAAAATTAATTTCAAGACGGCCTGTTGACGTTTGGCCACGGCTGTGCTCATGTCGGTCGTAACAGGTACACGTTCATCACGGGTCCATGTGGAGGTGGACTGTGACGGCTCCTGCAGCGATGATTCTGAGGAACTGGTGTAAGAGGAGGAGTCAATGCGTACAGAATGGATTCCTGCAATCCTTGGAGTGGGCAGGACACGTCCTGCGCCACTCGCACGGTCTGTACCCGGCTCAACTACATTAACCCAATGGGCAGTGAGGGAAAGGTATCGCCCCTGTCCATGTTGACTGGTCCACGCATCGGTGGTGAGGTGGACCTTGCTACTGACGGCGTTCAGTAGCGCGTGTTTTATGTGTCCCTCCACATGCTTGTGCAGGGCAGGGACGGCTTGCCTGCTGAAGTAAAAGCGGCTGGGCACATTGTACTGTGGGACTGCCAATGACATCAAGTCACGGAAGCTGTCAGTCTCCACCAGCCTGAATGACAGCATTTCCAGTGACAGAAGTTTGGCAATGCCTGCAGTCAGAGCCTGTGCTCGTGGGTGGTTTGACGAGAAAGGCCGCCTTTTCTCCCATGCCTGTACTACCGATGGCTGTAGACTGGGCTGGGAGTGTGTGGATGACTGGGAAAGTGGTGCTGCGGGTGGAATGACAGCGGGTCTCTGGACAACAGGGCCAGAGGTTCTTCCACGGCGATCCTGGGAGGAAGCCGAACCAGCTGCGTGTGAGCTAGAGGAAGAGGCAACACGAGCTGAAGAGGTGGTAGCTGCCGCTGTTGGTTGGCCTAGCTCTTCAGTGTGTTTGTCTAACTCCGCCGGGTGCCTGTTGCGCACATGTTTCCACATGTTGGAGGTATTGAGGTTGGCGACTTTTTGACCTCTTTTGATTTTTTGATGACACACCTTGCATCTGACATAGCAAATGTCATCTGCAACTGGGTCAAAAAAGGACCAGGCACTGCAAGTCTTGGGAGCCCCCCTTTTGACTTTTGGAAGAGACATGCTCCTTACGGGTGCCAAAGCGGAGGCTGCAGGATCCGCAGTCTTCCCCCTCCCTCTCCCTCTTTGGGCCGTACGGGGAATCTCTTCCTCAGAGCTGCTCCCACCACCTTCCTGTCCCTGACGCCAAGATGGGTCAAGGACCTCATCATCTACACTACCCTCTGCCCCCAACTGCTCCTCCTGGGTAGTCTCAGCAGCAGAGCACGCACCAGTAAGTGGCACCTGAGTGTCATCATCAGCTGATGCGGCCTGCGAGGTGGTGACCGGAGCCACTGGCCCACCCGCCTCTTCAGAGGAAGACAGAAAAAGCGGTTGGGCATCACTGCACCCTGCCTCTTCTTCCATTTCTCCAATGCTGCTTGGCTGGCCCCCTGTTTCCAAGCCAAGAGATGATTCAGAGAACAGAAGTAGAGACTGCTCCTGTCCTGGGATCTCTGTCTGCCTGGGCAATTTTGCAGGTGGTGAAGAGACAGATGGCTGCTCTCCAGTGCTCTGTGTCTGAGAGGATGTGGCACTAATGGAAGTTGATGCATTAGCTGCCATCCATCCCACAACGGCTTCAATTTGGTCTTCACGCAGCAGCGGTGTACGGCGCTCGGCGACAAAGCTGCGCATGAACGACTGTTCCCTTGTGAAAGTGGGTGCTGATGACTCACCGGTGCCCGCAGCAGGCACAGAATCCCCACGTCCCCTCCCTGCTCCGCGCCCACGCCCACGCCCACGTGCCTTACTCACTGCCTTCTTCATCTTGGTTGACTGATAAAGATAAGCAGAAAAGTACTAACGGCTTTGTGTGCTTATTCCTGAGCAACTCCTCCTAACAGGTATAAGACACACTAATTTTCTAAAGTGTGGACTAGACTTGAATATGAGCTAATGTGGCCTACACAAATGTAAAGTGGTGTGTAACTGGTGTGTTTGGTGAACTTTATTATTTATTTATTTTTTTGGGGCTGAACTGACAACGGATAGAGCTGCAATCACACGGAGACCGTGCAGACAGCCGTAAACGGCGCTGCAAGGCCCAAAAACCCTCCTCTACTTTATCCTATGTAGTGTTTTTCCACAAATTAGCTGGAGACGGGTGGAAAGACACTAATAGGATTTTTTAAAATAAATTAGCAGCAGACTACACTACTTTGAAAAAAAAGAAAATTGATTTGGCGGTATGACGCAGTGAAAAACCCTGAGCTGCAGACAACCAGGCTACGGCTGCTCACAGACTACAGGGCGAGCTGCAGTCACACGGAGACCGTGCAGACAGCCGTAAACGGCGCTGCAAGGCCCAAAAACCCTCCTCTACTTTATCCTATGTAGTGTTTTTCCACAAATTAGCTGGAGACGGGTGGAAAGACACTAATAGGATTTTTTAAAATAAATTAGCAGCAGACTACACTACTTTGAAAAAAAAGAAAATTGATTTGGCGGTATGACGCAGTGAAAAACCCTGAGCTGGAGACAACCAGGCTATAGCTGCTCACAGATTACAGGGCGAGCTGCAGTCACACGGAGACCGTGCAGACAGCCGTAAACGGCGCTGCAAGGCCCAAAAACCCTCCTCTACTTTATCCTATGTAGTGTTTTTCCACAAATTAGCTGGAGACGGGTGGAAAGACACTAATAGGAATTTTTGGAAAAAATGTGCAGCAGCCTGCACTACTTCAAAAAAAAAAAAAAAAAAAGAACAGTATGAGGCAATGAACCACCCTCCCTGAACTGAATACAACCAGCTATGGATGGCCTATGTGGCTGCACTCAGACTAGAGAGTGGGCTGCACTCACACACACACACACAGAGAGACCTTGCAGATCGCTGTGAAAACAGCGCTACAAGGCAAAAGGAAGGTGAATAGTAGGTGAACACAGCGGTTGCTAAATTAGCCTTTGGAAAGCACAAAGAAGCAAATCGCTATCTCTAAACTGTCCCTCAGTCAGCAAACAGCGTCCTGTCACTAACTGAATTCACAGCAGAGTGATCGCAAAATGGCGCCAGCGACTTTTAAACTGCATCATGACATCATTTCAGCAGCCAATCACAGCCATGCCAGTAGTTTCATGCCCTCCATGCTGAACAGGATGTGCCCACACTTGAAATCATTCTCATTGGCTGAATTTCTGCATTTTGAATCTGGGAACTTCCGATTCCGGTATCCGATACGCGGCAAGTATCGGAATCCCGGTATCGGAATTCCGATACCGCTAGTATCGGCCGATACCCGATACTTGCGGTATCGGAATGCTCAACACTAAGGCTGATAGATTGGCACCTGCAAAAAAGGTTGTCTCCAGTGACATACCAACTTTCTATTTAAATCGCATATGCAAACAGCAGCAAGACGCTGATGCACCGCTTCTATTCCTCAGCAAGGTCATACTCAGAGAAAAATCAACTATTAGGCCATACTTGGTATCAAAAAGACTGTACCTGCACCTTGACACTACAGGGATAACATCCTCGTTACCATAAGAGCCACTCATAAATCCTGGATTAAGTGCGACTTTAGAGTAAGACCCGGGAGGGTCGAAACGTCAAATCACTGAGTCGCTTGTACTGCCTACTATTTGATCTGTCACATTTGATTTTCTGTTTTTCACTTGAATAAATTAGCAAATTTCAAAAAATCCTTTTGTTTCTAAGATATTCCACACAGGGAGTGCGGTGGATTTCAATAATACTGATACTAGACCTTACGGTCTGTCTCACCAGCACCCCGATCTAAATTTAGAGTGCAGGCAAAATTATATTTACACTCTGCAAGAAGGGCGCCGCCTTCTCGGCGTTATTCAGTTGTCCAGGCGCCTGCACAGTCATATTCTGCCCTAGGCATGCGCAGTTCGCGCTGCCCGACAACTGACATCACTTGATGTCTTGTTTACTGCGCCTGCGTGCATCCGCGGGATCTCGGGCAGCGCGTGCATGCAGGCGCAGTCAACAAGATATCAAGGATGACACAGGGGTAGAAAAGTCCTTGCGGATCCAAGATTTGTTCATCTTGATGAACGTTAGTGCAGCGCCCCAGAGACCTGGTCGTTGCAGTAACATCGCTCCGCCGCTAAGGGGAGTGATGGTACGTCTGATGGCACTGAAGGAGTTCACCTGACCAGGTATCACAGACACCAATACACTTCATAGTCTGGCCTCCATGGGGAGCAAAGGGCACTATGTATTAGGCCACTCCTCACATAGAAATTTAGACAGAAAGCTGACTGGGTTGGAACCAGGCAACATCCTGTGGCAGAGGGTGTTGCAGGGGAAGATTCAGGGGGGTCCCTGTCAGGGGTGGGATCCTGACAGAGGCCTAGCGAACGGAAAGAACGTTACGGGACCGCGCCTGCACTTCATTGCGGCGGTACCCCAAGAAAGGACAAGAAGCGAGGTTTATTGTGAAGAGTGAGAAACGAGATCAAAGCAACAAGGAGAAAACACTAGTAGGAGTCATGCTGTAAGATCGAGGCAACATCCTACTGAGGCGTGTAGCCGGTGGCCGGAAATGCCGAGGAAGTACTGGCTCCAAGCCTTACTTCAAACCAACAGCAGGACAGTCAGTTACAGGCGGGCTGTCTCACCTAAATCACCTAAGCAGACATAGGGGGCAACAGTGGGAGAGGGGCGACTCTAGGGTCCCGGAAGAACTCCAGGCCTACCCGTCATACGGGTGCGTCCTAGCCATATCATCTGGGGGACGGAGAAGAACATCAGAATCAGTTGTGAGGGAACATCAGAAACAGACACAACAGTTGTGAGGACTATCCCGTGGTGCTCAGCAGGGAAGGACTACAACACACAAGCGCTAGAAGGAAGGCACAGATTTCCACCTGCAGAGGGAGCTCTGGAGGTGCCATCGGACCGGCCAGTCTCAGACAGCCCTGTTAACCATACTCTAGATTGAGGATCCTGAAGCCTTCAGTAAAGAGGTAAAGAGACTGCAACCCTGTGTCCTCATTATTCCTCGCACCCTGCACCACACATCATCACTCTCAACTTTTACTGGACGCCCCTTAGCAGGGTCACGGACCGGGTCTAGCCACCGTGACAATCCCAGAACCAAGACAGAGAGGCCCGGTACCGGGTACCCCATGGCCCTGCAACGGTGGGGGCGCTCCAACTTGGCGTCACGAACAGGATCTACTTAAGCCTGAAGAATCAGGTCATGTGTGCCTTGGAACTGTGATTTATTGTGCTTGGACTGTGTCTTATTGCAAAGACTGTATATTGCTACCTGCCACCAAGAGTTCCCGCCAAAACCGCCGCCATTGCTGTGCCATGGGGAGCGCAGAAGAAGAAGAAGGGCGTGCCATGGGAGGAGATTACCAAAGTGGCGCCAGAAACGGCGACCGCCCCCTCCGATTATTGCTGCAAATTGACGATCTGCCCCGAAGCAGAGAAGAACCACCCCCTTGTGTGCAACCGCGGGAACTCAGGCAAGAAGTCCGACCCCCACGAAATGGCGGAGCCAGGTGCATGTGCAGCTATCGACCTCGAGACAGCGAAGGTGACCAGCGAGTGCCTGAGCGACGACGCAGTGATCCCGGATTATCCCCATCGACCGGAGACGGACCCGAATCCACCGCAGTTGAAGGATCCGAACTCCTTGGAGCCGCCGGCGGAGGAGCCGAGTCCACCTATCCCGACCACGGAGCCAGCAGATGCAAAGCCGCGGAGGGCAGAGCCGTGTCGGGGGGACGTCTTGGAGGAACCGTGGTCTGAGCTGCTGCCGACTCCAGTGTCCTCGTTAGTGGAGCAGATCGGCACCGGTGGAACCACATCAGATGCAGGTATGGAAAGCGTCCCTGCCCCACCGACCGCTCCCGCTCCCGTGACCGCTCCTAACCCCGACAGTGACCGGTTCCTCTCAGCGGAGCTGGTGGTGCTAACCCCCGACACGATGGAGAAGCTGGTGTCTCCGCTACCGACCAAGATGGGGGAACCCTTAGATGTGAGCTCAGAGGGGGTGATCTTCCAGTGGGACACCCCCCGGATTGGGCTAGATGGAGCCCGAGAGGAGGGCCTCACCCTTGCTGTGCTCACTTGGGAACAGTATAAACAATGTTTGATCCTACACTGGAAAAACCGAGCAGAGACAGAACAAATTGACCCACCAAAAGTGCAACACCCAAAGCCTGCGCACGGCAGGAAAGACGTGGTAAAGCGGGGAACTGTGCTAGCCTTTCACCCAAAGCGGGGTTGGGGCTCCATACAGGAACCGGGACTACCAACTGACATCTTCGTTACCAGTTACAATGTGAAGACTCCCTTCCGCAACCGATATGGTGACCCATTATTGCAAAGGGGGGACCAGGTGACCTACACTCGCCACCGGAGTGCACAAGGATGGTGCGCTCGGAACGTCCAACATTGTGGGCCTGTAGAGGTATCACCTGTTGCCCCGAACGTGACCGATCCGGACTTGACAGATCTTGCTACTATCGCCACCATGCGCCTTGTTGCTGCTACCGAGCTTGCAACCAGGGTTAGCCTTCGAATCCAGACACCGGGTGACCTGACTGCACCTGAGAGACGAACCACTGACATTGACACCGCATCAGCCGGGGGCCAGGGACTGAAGCCTCCAGGAGACGTCCACTATCGGCTGATGTCTTGCAACTTACTATGAAGCCCTACAGCTCGACTTATTGTATATAGTTAACTGTTCGTCTTTTGGTGTTTTTCTGCTGCTACAACCCCACTAGGGTTAACTCTTAAAGGGATCCCTTAGTTTACCCGGGATCCCTATTTTTGCCTTTTTGTCTTGTTTTTGTTTATCACTGTTGGAAAGAACTGCTGGATCATGAACACTGCATGATTACAAACTTATTGTAAATAGTTTGCACCTTCTTAAAGGTGCCCCCTACTGGTTTTACAAGAAAAAGGACTCTTTGCGAAGAATCTGTTCCTGGAAACAGTACAGGAGTCCCTGCCTTACACAAACTTGCAGCTTGAGAAGCCGCACTACCTCAAAGAGACTTGGCTCCCTCTTAAAGGGAACGTTCACCAATAGCACTTAAAGTATAATGTTGCCTTAAGAAAAGTAGCAATAATGTTTATATGTAGAAGTAATATATAGTTAGTTAGTTATAAGAAAATGTTTGATAATGTTGCTAGAGATTGAGGACAGGGAAGTGAACCCGTACGGGGTTAGATGGTGAGTCCTCCTAGGAGCCATACAGAGATGGCTCAGTGATCTTGTGCTGAGAGAAGGTTGATAAGTCCTATACTGTGTATAGAAAGAGAAAGGCAGTAGGCCCAGACGAGGAACTAGGCGGTCCTGCAAAAGAGCGAGAGGCAGTAGGCCTGGGGCAGATAGACAGGCGGTCCTGCGAATGTAAAGTTGGAAAAATTAAGAAAAGTTGATTAGCATTGTAGTATTTTATGAGTAAGTATTTAGTGGGTTTAGCTTATACACCCTTAAAGAAAAAGTTAGTCTTATAGTAAGCCTTTAGTGGATTCAGCTTATACGTCCTTAAAGAATTTGCACTTAGCTACTTCAGAACAATGATGATATATGGTCCAATAAAGTAGATGAAAAAATACAAACTTTATTAGATGATAAAAACACACAAGTGAATGGAAGGACAATTAGTGACACTATACAGGTAATACTGGATAAATAGCAGGAGGCGCATGCCCAGGAAGGCCTGTACATTGGAGAATTAGTGGCATATTGGTATATTAACTATAAGAAAAAATCAGCAAAAGAGAGCAACCAAAGAATTAAACAACAAAATATACATAACAAAAATATATACCATAGATAGAGTAGCCATGTGAGAGACTATACTGCGAGCTGCCCATAAATGACACCCATATACCAATAGTGGAAGTAAAGAATATCATAATAGGCCACAAGCCAGGCACCTATCCACTACCGGGAACCAGAGGTATATGCAGAGAGTCTAAAAAAATGGAAAAGTTACTGCCGCAAAGTACCCACCGCACAATGAACAGGGACTCCTGGGGACGCGCCTCCGCCCCAACGCGCGTTTCGGCGATTACACCTTCGTCAGGGGGCATTAAAACCGTATGCACACTCAGCTTATAAGCACCTGTACCGGAAGTACTGGTACGCGATAACCGGAAGTGGTCACGCGGTGCCATGGAAACCCGGGCGCCGGCCGCAGCCGAGGATAGCCGAGGGATGCCGAAGATCACAGGGGCCCCATGTGACCCGAAGCATCACCACAGCAACCACCGGGGCGCGCAGGCGCACAGGGCTCCAATACACCAGCGCCACCACTGAACCCGGTAACATATTAACAAACGCTGATTCTATAAGTTACAGAGATGGAACCGATAACTTAATTATATGGTGAAGTAGACAACGAAAACCATATTAGAAAGGGGTTTGTGTTAGCGACACACAAATATTAAAGAAAAAAAATTAAAAATAGAATAAAGAATTAACTGAATAATAAAGTAAGAAAAGAAAAAAAATAAAAAGGAAAAAAAGAGAAAAGAAAAAAAGAAGAAATCATGAGAAGATCACTTCACTTGACACCCAACCAATTAAACTGCGGGGGACTACCAAATAGCAAATAAATTAGTGGTATCCCCATAGTCCAATACATGTATCATAGAATTATTCCCACGGCTCAAAGTACAGAAACATACAATTGCAGGACTTAATAGATAATATACAAAGCATTACACTACGTGTATATAATAATACGAAGCTATACATGCTAACACAGCCATAAAAGTATCATGCTAAACAGGCAGTGAAATATTGGTTGGATAAATGGTTGATTAATCAATTGGAGTCCATCCTTTCTTCTTCTTCCTTTTCTCCTTTATAGCAGACATAGCAGACACCCAGTCAACACCGAAGTCATCACCACAACCGAAGTATATTTCAGCAATACCAGAATCTTGACATAATAAAATGAAGTAAGTAACAGGTGCTAGAATGTGCTAGGAACAAACAAAAACACAATTAAAAACAAGATAATAAAAACAAAACAGTACCACTATGGCAGTGCCACTACGCAGCCTAAAATAGCGACCGCAAAGCTAGAATAGGATGGGGAATAGACTAGAGATGTTAAAACTAGAGATGTTAAAACGGCTTAAGGGTCACTCAGATAAATGGGGCAAAACTGATATTGTCATTAAGTCCAGCAGGCTGGACCGTGCCCAAGGTCCAAATCCACTTAGACTCAACACGGGCCAGCCGCTGGAAAGTGCCCCCACCACGAATACCCACCTCTAAGAGGTCAATCCCCCTAGCCTTAAGTAGGCTGGCGTTGCAGCCATGAAATCTCTTGAAATGGCGTGGTAGGGTTTTAAGGGTGGAAATGTCATCAACCTCAGCCGCTGCGTCGATGCCCAAAACATGTTCACGGATACGTGTTTTGAGTTGGCGGGTCGTCATACCAACATACATCTTAGCGCATGGGCATGTGACCACATAGATCACGTTTTTGCTTGTACATGTAATCCTTTTCTTAATCTTGTACTCACATGATCCGTCATAATTGAAAAATACCCCAACTCTCTCTATGTTAGGGCAAGCGACGCAGCGGCCGCAGGGGACGCACCCCACCTGTACAGCCATAGAGTCAAGAAAAGTAGATACCCTGTTACCGGTGTAATGACTATGGACCAGGACATCTCTGAGATTCCTGGACCTCCTGACCGCAACGCCAGCCCTTTCAGGTAAGTATCGTGCAATAACTGGGTCTGCCCTCAACACATGCCAAGATTTTTGTAAAATATCTTTCATCATCGGAAACTGAGAATGATATTTGGGAGGTATGATTCCGACCTCCATCCGCCCTAGATCTAGGAAGTTTCCCTCGCTCTCTTCTTGTCCAAATATAGATTTGTTTGTACAAATTGTGACCAAGGAATTTCAGAGGATCCCTAGGTACATCTATAGGGATAATTTAACTGTGGAGGAGAGGGGGCGCCTTCGTGTCCTTCAGAACCTGAGGGATGTTGTCTTTAAACCGGCGGACAAGGGGGGTAACGTAGTCGTGTGGCCGAATGTTATGTATGAAAAAGAGGCCTTTCGACAGCTTAACAACCAGGTTTGTTATAAAAAAACTTACGTATAACCCCTTGTCCGCCTTTTCCAAACAGCTTTTGGATATTATTAAGGTTGCCAGGGATGTGGGCACGATCACTGGCGAATTGGCTTCAGCATTGGTGGTTAGTGAACCCACAATCCCTACCTTTTACCTTCTCCCCAAGGTTCATAAGGACATGAGGACGCCCCCTGGACGGCCTATAATATCTGGCAGGGGTAATTACCTTGAAAAGGTAAACCAATGGATTGACTCTAAATTGCAACCATTGGTTGAAAGCCTACCCTCGTATCTGAAAGATACTGGGGAATTTCTGAGATTGATGGATGGTGTACACCTCGAGGCAGAGGAATTACTGGTGACGGCTGATGTCGAATCATTGTACACCAGTATTCGACATCAGGACGGCCTCCGTGCAGTTAGGTTCTTTCTGGATACATCCAACCTTTCAATTGAAATTAAGGGTCTCATTTGTGATTTACTTGAATTTTCTTTGACACATAATTTTTTTGTTTTCAAGGGGTCCTTCTTCCTGCAGCTCCAAGGAACAGCAATGGGGGCACCGTTTGCCCCTGCCTACGCCAACCTGTTCCTGGGGCTGTGGGAGAGGGACCTCTCCTTGCCGGATCATCCGGAGTCAATGTGCATATTGATGATCTGGCGGGGTTCAGTCTCTAGTCTGCAGGCCTTTATGACATCCTTGAATACCAATAATAATAACATCATGTTGACCTATAAATATGATGGTCAAAAAATTGAATTTTTGGATGTCATGATTAAACGTGATTCATGTGGTGACCTGCAGACGGTTATTTACAGAAAACCAACGTCAACCAATCTTTTGTTGCACGCCTCCTCCTCACACCCTGGCCATATTATCCATGCAATTCCAACAGGCCAATTCCTTCGTTTACGTAGATTGTGTTCCACGGAGACCGATTTTTTGAGTCAGGCTGAGGACCTTAAATGTAGGCTGCGATCTCGTGGCCACAGCAATCGAAGTATTAAGAAAGCATTTAACCGGGCGAAGCATACTTCAAGGGACACGTTGCTATATAAAAGCAATGAAAAACAAAATCGTGATATTGTCCGATTTGTAACCAAATATAGTTCTCAGTTTCCGATGATGAAAGATATTTTACAAAAATCTTGGCATGTGTTGAGGGCAGACCCAGTTATTGCACGATACTTACCTAAAAGGGCTGGTGTTGCGGTCAGGAGGTCCAGGAATCTCAGAGATGTCCTGGTCCATAGTCATTACACCGGTAACAGGGTATCTACTTTTCTTGACTCTATGGCTGTACAGGTGGGGTGCGTCCCCTGCGGCCGCTGCGTCGCTTGCCCTAACATAGAGAGAGTTGGGGTATTTTTCAATTATGACGGATCATGTGAGTACAAGATTAAGAAAAGGATTACATGTACAAGCAAAAACGTGATCTATGTGGTCACATGCCCATGCGCTAAGATGTATGTTGGTATGACGACCCGCCAACTCAAAACACGTATCCGTGAACATGTTTTGGGCATCGACGCAGTGGCTGAGGTTGATGACATTTCCACCCTTAAAACCCTACCACGCCATTTCAAGAGATTTCATGGCTGCAACGCCAGCCTACTTAAGGCTAGGGGGATTGACCTCTTAGAGGTGGGTATTCGTGGTGGGGGCACTTTCCAGCGGCTGGCCCGTGTTGAGTCTAAGTGGATTTGGACCTTGGGCACGGTCCAGCCTGCTGGACTTAATGACAATATCAGTTTTGCCCCATTTATCTGAGTGACCCTTAAGCCATTTTAACATCTCTAGTTTTAACATCTCTAGTCTATTCCCCATCCTATTCTAGCTTTGCGGTCGCTATTTTAGGCTGCGTAGTGGCACTGCCATAGTGGTACTGTTTTGTTTTTATTATCTTGTTTTTAATTGTGTTTTTGTTTGTTCCTAGCACATTCTAGCACCTGTTACTTACTTCATTTTATTATGTCAAGATTCTGGTATTGCTGAAATATACTTCGGTTGTGGTGATGACTTCGGTGTTGACTGGGTGTCTGCTATAAAGGAGAAAAGGAAGAAGAAGAAAGGATGGACTCCAATTGATTAATCAACCATTTATCCAACCAATATTTCACTGCCTGTTTAGCATGATACTTTTATGGCTGTGTTAGCATGTATAGCTTCGTATTATTATATACACGTAGTGTAATGCTTTGTATATTATCTATTAAGTCCTGCAATTGTATGTTTCTGTACTTTGAGCCGTGGGAATAATTCTATGATACATGTATTGGACTATGGGGATACCACTAATTTATTTGCTATTTGGTAGTCCCCCGCAGTTTAATTGGTTGGGTGTCAAGTGAAGTGATCTTCTCATGATTTCTTCTTTTTTTCTTTTCTCTTTTTTTCCTTTTTTTTTTTTTTTTTTTTCTTTTCTTACTTTATTATTCAGTTAATTCTTTATTCTATTTTTAAATTTTTTTCTTTAATATTTGTGTGTCGCTAACACAAACCCCTTTCTAATATGGCTTTCGTTGTCTACTTCACCATTTAATTAAGTTATCGGTTCCATCTCTGTAACTTATAGAATCAGCGTTTGTTAATATGTTACCGGGTTCAGTGGTGGCGCTGGTGTATTGGAGCCCTGTGCGCCTGCGCGCCCCGGTGGTTGCTGTGGTGATGCTTTGGGTCACATGGGGCCCCTGTGATCTTCGGCATCCCTCGGCTATCCTCGGCTGCGGCCGGCGCCCGGGTTTCCATGGCACCGCGTGACCACTTCCGGTTATCGCGTACCGGTACTTCCGGTACAGGTGCTTATAAGCTGAGTGTGCATACGGTTTTAAT
This sequence comes from Ranitomeya variabilis, assembly GCF_051348905.1. NCBI lineage: Eukaryota > Metazoa > Chordata > Amphibia > Anura > Dendrobatidae > Ranitomeya > Ranitomeya variabilis. The sequence continues at coordinate 741,608,760 of NC_135232.1, read as the reverse complement.
GCCCCCTGACGAAGGTGTAATCGCCGAAACGCGCGTTGGGGCGGAGGCGCGTCCCCAGGAGTCCCTGTTCATTGTGCGGTGGGTACTTTGCGGCAGTAACTTTTCCATTTTTTTAGACTCTCTGCATATACCTCTGGTTCCCGGTAGTGGATAGGTGCCTGGCTTGTGGCCTATTATGATATTCTTTACTTCCACTATTGGTATATGGGTGTCATTTATGGGCAGCTCGCAGTATAGTCTCTCACATGGCTACTCTATCTATGGTATATATTTTTGTTATGTATATTTTGTTGTTTAATTCTTTGGTTGCTCTCTTTTGCTGATTTTTTCTTATAGTTAATATACCAATATGCCACTAATTCTCCAATGTACAGGCCTTCCTGGGCATGCGCCTCCTGCTATTTATCCAGTATTACCTGTATAGTGTCACTAATTGTCCTTCCATTCACTTGTGTGTTTTTATCATCTAATAAAGTTTGTATTTTTTCATCTACTTTATTGGACCATATATCATCATTGTTCTGAAGTAGCTATATATAATCGATGATAGGCCCTATGGGTCTGGGTCACCAATGGTACAGATTACTGGTATATTATATATTGCCATGGTGGCTAGCTGTATAAGTTGGTATTCAGAATTTGCACTTAGTAGAATACCCGGTTGGGTAATAGAAGTTATTTATAGTCTGTTATTTAAAATATTTAACCATGTTTGTAACGTTTAAGAGTCCTCACCTCCCATAAAGGGAAGCACTGTTCTTATTACTTATTACTTGTTATTGCATTTCAAAATTGTATGTCTTTTTGCTGACATGTATTGTTGTTTTCTTCCCAGTCCGGGAGTACTGGATTTAACCGGGGGGGGGGGGAGTGCAGCGCCCCAGAGACCTGGTAGTTGCAGTAACACCGCTCCGCCGCTAAGGGGAGTGATGGTACGTCTGATGGCACTGAAGGAGTTCACCTGACCAGGTATCACAGACACCAATACACTTCATAGTCTGGCCTCCATGGGGAGCAAAGGGCACTATGTATTAGGCCACTCCTCACAGTCTGGTAAAACTGGAGGTTAGATAGAAAGTTAGACAGAAAGCTGACTGGGTTGGAACCAGGCAACATCCTGTGGCAGAGGGTGTTGCAGGGGAAGATTCAGGGAGGTCCCTGTCAGAGGTGGGATCCTGATAGAGGCCTAGCGAACGGAAAGAACGTTACGGGACCGCGCCTGCACTTCATTGCGGCGGTACCCCAACAAAGGACAAGAAGCGAGGTTTATTGTGAAGAGTGAGAAACGAGATCAAAGCAACAAGGAGAAAACACCAGTAGGAGTCGTGCTGTAAGATCGAGGCGACATCCTACTGAGGCGTGTAGCCGGTGGCCGGAAACGCAGAGGAAGTACTGGCTCCAAGCCTTACTTCAAACCAAAGGCAGGACAGTCAGTTACAGGCGGGCTGTCTCACCTAAATCACCTAAGCAGACATAGGGGGCAACAGTGGGAGAGGGGCGACTCTAGGGTCCCGGAAGAACTCCAGGCCTACCCGTCATACGGGTGTGTCCTAGCCATATCATCTGGGGGACGGAGAAGAACATCAGAATCAGTTGTGAAGGAACATCAGAAACAGACACAACAGTTGTGAGGACTATCCCATGGTGCTCAGCAGGGAAGGACTACAACACACAAGCGCTAGAAGGAAGGCACAGATTTCCACCTGCAAAGGGAGCTCTGGAGGTGCCATCGGACCGGCTGGTCTCAGACAGCCCTGTTAACCGTACTCTGGATTGAGGATCCTGAAACCTTCAGTAAAGAGGTAAAGAGACTGCAACCCTGTGTCCTCGTTATTCCTCGCACCCTGCACCACACATCATCACTCTCAACTTTTACTGGACGCCCCTTAGCAGGGTCACGGACCGGGTCTAGCCACCGTGACAATCCCAGAACCGAGACAGAGAGGCCCGGTATTGGGTACCCCACGGCCCTGCGACGGTGGGGGTGCTCCATTAGTCTGTCTACATTCTCACTGGACAGCCGCGTGTGCTTATCTCTCAGCACACCACCAGCAGTGCTGAACACACGTTCAGAGAGAGAACGCTGGCTGTGGGGCACGACAAGATCTCCAAGGCGTGAGTGGCGAGCTCAGGCCATTTTTCCAGATTGGAAGCCCAAAATGAGCAAGGGTCCAGTTCCATAGTCATGGCATCGATGTTAACTTGGAGATACTCCTGTACCATCATCTCCAGGCGTTGGCTATGCGTCAGACTTCTTGTCTCCTGTGGCCTTGCAAAGGATGGTCTAAAAAATTCTTGAAACAATTAGAAAAAAATTGCTGTTACTACCAGATACAATGTTACTATTACGGTTTGAGTGATGACTCGACAGTCCCACGGTTGGCAAGTTAGAACTCAGAGATTCACTACGTGCACGACTGGTGTTTTGTGGAAAAGCAGATGTAAGATTCTGTAACAATCTCTTCTGATACTCCTGCATGCGTGAATCCCTTTCAATGGAAGGAATTATTTCACCAAATTTACTTTTGTATCGGGGATCTAAGAGTGTGGCAACCCAGTAGTTGGCATTACTTCGGGTTCTGAAAATCCGAGGGTCATGTTGCAGGTAGTGCAGCAAGAAGGCACTCATGTGTCTTGCGCATCCAGGAGGACCAAGTCCTTGTTGTCTTGGTGGTGGCGAGGTGAGAATCATGCTTCCTTCCTCTGCCCTCTCCCCCCAACCTCGCACAACAGAAATTTGATCAAGGTCTCCCTCATCTGATGAGTCTTCCATGCCCAGCGCCAGTTCGTCCTCTACTTCTTCCTCAGCTCCTGCACCTTCCTCAACAGTTTGGCTGCTACCATGCGCTCTTGTTAATCCCTCTCCCCCACCCTCCAATGCAGCTGCCTTGGTGCTGCCGACCCTCTGGACCTTGAAAATATTATCCCTTCCGCATACGACTCCTCCTGTTCCTCCTCCTCCTCTTGTCCCACCACCTGACTCCGAATACTGTTTAAGATGTGCTCCAGTGTCACCACCTCGCGGTCCGGGGTGCCCACTTTCTCTTCCCCGCCTGCTCATACCTCTTCTGGTCCTGTCCTGAGCCAGCAGGGTCACGCTCCGCTCGTCCGCCGGCGCTCCGGGGTCCGTCCCTGCAGACATGCTGCCCGGGTCCTTGCTCCCATGTCTGCTGCACTTCCTCCTTCCTCTTCCTCTCCTAGGGAGTGCATAGGGGGCAGGCAGGCGAGCTCTCTGGCTTCTTAAAGGGCCAGCCCCTCTCCACTCACTGCCCCTCCTTCCGGCCTATCACCTGAGGCTGGAGGTATATAAGGATCTCAGTCACTCCTGGACGCCGCCTGGGCAACTTCTATTATCCTGAAGTCTCTGCTCCAGGTCTTGTCTAGCTAGGCTTACCAGTCCAATTTGCCTGTCTTACTCTGTTTACCTTTTTCCCTAGGATCGTGTCTGGTCTTCTCGGCATCCTGAGTCCCATATCCAGTGCGGCTCCCTGCAGTCTTCAGCCTGCTTCCAAGTTCCTCATTCTGCCCCGTTTTTGTCCGTTCATTTCTTCCCAACCTCCTAGGTCGGTTTAACACAGGTTTCTGCTTCATCGGACCCTCTATTGGAGGTCAAGGGGAAATCCCTGTATAGGGGTCACTCCAAGCCTTGGACTCCTTAGAGGCACCCTGGTGTTTTGGTCCTGTGGCCTTCCTTTGGGGTGTCTCCCCTAGTATATTTGTATTTCTTTACAATAAAGCTTTTGAACCTGCTTCCCTGGTCTGGCTCTCCCTTCCTGGTATCAGCAACCGCTGTATTTGCGGTCCAGTGGGTCCACCCGATTGATCCTTCGGTAGGGCATGACAGATTTTGCCCAGGCACTGGACCCCGCTGATGCCAGGTTCGATGCTCAGAGGGAGCTCGCTAGTCTTCGCCAGAGCCAGGAACAGCTTGTTGCGTTCATGCGGACCCTTGAGGGCCGTCTAAGTTCCCCTCAGGGGGTGGATGCATCTTACTCCTCTCATCTTGCAGATCTCCATCAGGAGCTGGATCAACAAGGACGGATGCAGACCCAGATGCTGGATTACATGATGTCTGTGGACGAGCGGCTCTCGAATCTGCAGCGGTCTCCTTCTGCCCCGGTTGCTGCATCCGTGTTGAGTTCCGGTGCCGTAGGAGGTGTCTTCTCTTCCCCTCGTCTCTGCAAACCCTCCAGGTACTCTGGGGATCCAAAAATGTGCAGGGGTTTTATCAACCAATGCCAGCTGCATTTCAGGCTTCTCCCTCATCAATACCCTACGGATGTGGCGAAAGTGGCCTTTCTGGCATCACACTTGGAGGGCGAGGCCTTGGCCTGGTTCAACCCACTACTGGAGAGAGAGGACCCCATTGTTTCCGATTTGCGGGCCTTCTTGGACACCTTCCGGAAGATCTTTGATGAGCCAGGTCGGGTGGCTTCTGCCACGGAGGAGTTGTTCAACTTACAGCAAGGTACTCTGTCGGTTGGCCAATACGCCATACAGTTTCGCACTTTGGCTTCTGAGCTTCGCTGGTCTGACGAGCCCCTGATCGGTGTCTTCCGGAGAGGGTTATCCAGTCACCTGAAGGACGAGCTCGCCGTACGAGATCTTCCCGGTACCCTCGACGAATACATCTCCCTTGCCGTCCGGATAGATCGCCGCCTACAAGAACACACCAAGGAGAGAACCCAGGAGAGAAGACCACCTCGATTGGCACCCTCTTTTCAGAGGCCTCTGTTACCAGGTAACACTTCATCTGCTGAAGCACCCGAACCCATGGAGGTGGATCGTCTCCGGCTGAGTCTCCGGGAGCATGAGGAGAGAGTCGCCCGGAGGTTGTGTCTCTATTGTGGTGGCTCCAACCATTTTCGCCGGCAATGTCCCAGAAGACTGGAAAACTCCTCCACCTAGGACAGGTAAGAGAGGCCATCCTAGGTGAGAGTGATACCTCTCAACCGTTAACTGTTTCCATACAGGTGAAGGTCGGTGACAGGCGATTCTCAGAGTTGGCGTATTTGGACTCGGGATCTGCAGGTAACTTTATTCAGCGAGACATGGCTCTCCGCCTCGGCATTCCTATACACCCCCTGCAGCATCCCCGCATCATCACCACCATAGACAGGAGACCCCTACAAGATTCCGTTGAGGGCATTACCAGTGAGGTGGAGCTTCAGATCGGAGCTCTCCATGCTGAGAAGATTGCCTTTTACGTGCTACCCACTCTCTCCCCGTCTTTCATGCTCGGTCTGCCATGGCTGCGTACGCATGAGCCAGTCATAGACTGGCGTAATGGGGAGGTCCAGCGTTGGGGTTCGGCCTGCCATAGCCATTGCCTGCTGTCCGTCCGGCCTATCCGTTTGCCTCCCTCACCTACGTCCTTGCCCGGACTTCCGGAGGCCTACTGGGCATATGCGGATGTCTTCGATAAACGAGAAGCAGAGGTCTTGCCCCCGCACAGGCCTTATGATTGTCCCATCGATTTGGTTCCAGGTGCTTCTTTTCCTACAGGACGAATCTACCCTCTGTCCCCTGCTGAGACTCAGGCGATGTCAGAATACGTCACAGACAGCTTGGCCCGGGGATTCATCCAGAGGTCCACATCCCCTGTGGGAACCGGGTTCTTCTACGTGAAAAAGAAGGACGGGTCTTCGCGTCCTTGCATTGACTACCGCGGATTAAACGCTATCACGGTAAAGAATAAGTACCCACTACCTCTTATTCCAGAACTCTTCGATCGGCTCCGGGGAGCCCGGATCTTCACCAAGCTGGACTTGCGAGGGGCTTACAACCTAGTCCGCATCCGGGCCGGTGACGAGTGGAAAACCGCCTTCAACACCCGTGATGGTCACTTCGAGTACCGGGTGATGCCCTTCGGACTGTGCAACGCACCAGCCGTTTTCCAGGAGTTCGTGAACGACGTCTTCCGTGACATGCTGTACGTATGTGTAGTGGTATACCTGGATGACATCTTGGTTTTCTCCCCAGACCTACCCACACACAGAAGAGACGTCCGACAAGTTCTCCTTCGATTACGGGAGAATCGCTTGTATGCCAAGTATGAGAAATGCCTCTTTGAGTGGTCTTCTCTGCCGTTCCTTGGATACATCATCTCTGACTCTGGGCTGGAGATGGATCCTGACAAGGTGTCGGCCATCATGAACTGGCCTCGGCCGGTTGGGATCAAAGCCATCCAGCGGTTCGTAGGATTCGCCAACTACTACCGGCAGTTTATCCAGCACTTCTCGGATCTGGTCAAGCCTCTCACAGGACTCACACGCAAGGGAGTACCTGCTAATGGATGGACTCCAGAGGCCGAGTGTTCCTTCCAGGCACTCAAATGGGCCTTCTCCTCCGCACCAGCCCTGCACAGGCCCGTCGCGGAGAAGCAGTTCTTTCTGGAGGTGGACGCATCCTCCACAGGTGCCGGGGCCGTCCTCAGGCAGAAAGCCGCCTCCGGACGTATGGTTTCTTGCGGCTTCTTTTCGAAGGCCTTTACCCCCTGTAAGCGGAACTACTCCATTGGTGACCGCGAGTTGCTTGCCATCAAGATGGCCTTGGAGGAGTGGCGTTACCTCCTAGAGGGCGCGGTGCACCCAGTGGTGATCTACACCGACCACAAGAACTTGGCCTATCTCCAGTCTGCCCAGAGGCTCAATCCTCGCCAGGCCCGTTGGTCTTTATTCTTTGCTCGGTTTGACTACCGTCTTCATTTACGTCCCGCAGATAAGAATATCAAGGCTGACGCCCTTTCCCGGTCTTTTCTTACCAACGATCAGGAGGAGGAACCTCGTCCCATCATCGATCCATCCAAGGTGATCATGGTTGCACCGCTTCTACTGTCGCAGGTACCTCCTGGTAAGACGCTGGTTCCCGAACAGAATCGAGAACGCGTCCTTCGCTGGGGACATTCCTCCTTACTAGCCGGTCACGCGGGCCTGACAAAGACTCTACAGTTGATCGGTCGGCACTACTGGTGGCCTGGGATGCATCAAGAGGTGTCAGACTACGTCTCTGCCTGTTCTTCCTGTGCCCGCAACAAGACCCCCAAACAGCTTCCCGCTGGTCAACTCTTGCCCTTGCCTATACCATCAAAACCATGGCAACACATTGCGATGGACTTCATCACGGATCTCCCTGCATCCTCCGGGAATACTGTCATCTGGGTCGTGGTGGACAGATTTTCCAAGATGAGTCACTTCGTTTCTCTGCCTGGTCTTCCTTCGGCACCCAAGCTGGCCGAGTTGTTTGTTCAACATATCCTCCGGTTGCATGGTTTACCCTCCAACATTGTTTCCGATAGGGGAGTACAATTCGTGTCCCGATTCTGGCGGTCTCTCTGCAGGAAACTCGATATTGCCTTGGACTTCTCTTCGGCTTATCATCCACAGTCTAACGGACAGGTGGAACGGGTAAACCAGGTGTTGGCAGGTTTTCTACAACACTTTGTCAACGCACACCACGACAACTGGACGTCCCTACTGCCTTGGGCGGAGTTCTCGTACAATAATCATGTTGGTGAGTCCTCTCGTAACACTCCATTTTTTATTGTATATGGACAGCACCCGAGGATCCCGACTCCCTTGGACATCGCGACTCCCAATCCTGCAGCAGAGGCTGTGGCTCGCGACTTCGCCAACATCTGGAACAAGACTCGTGAAGCTCTTGTGAAAGCATCCCTGCGTATGAAGGACCATGCCGACAAGAGAAGACTTGATGCCCAGATGTTTCAACCGGGTGACAAGGTATGGTTATCAGCCAAGTACGTCCGCCTTAAGGTGCCCTCCTTCAAGCTCGGACCTCGGTACATCGGACCATTCGAGGTGTCCCGGAGACTCAACGATGTGTGCTATCAGCTACTACTGCCTCCTTCTCTGCGAATACATAATTCTTTCCACCATTCCCTCCTCAAACCTGTGATCCTCAACCGCTTCTCCCAGGATCCGGGAGAGCGTCCGCCTCCGATTTCGGCCAATGATGAGTATGAGGTCAGTGCCATTCTGGACGTGAAGAAGAGAGGGCGTGCCACATGGTACCTGGTCGACTGGAAGGGGTTTGGACCTGATGAGAGGTCCTGGGAACCGGAGGGCAACATCCATGCTCCTCGTCTCCTACGTCGGTTCCTTGCCAGTCACCGCCCGGGGGGCCTAGAGGGGGGCGTACTGTCACCACCTCGCGGTCCGGGGCGCCCACTTTCTCTTCCCTGCCTGCTCATACCTCTTCTGGTCCTGTCCTGAGCCAGCAGGGTCACGCTCCGCTCGTCCGCCGGCGCTCCGGGGTCCGTCCCTGCAGACATGCTGCCCGGGTCCTTGCTCCCATGTCTGCTGTACTTCCTCCTTCCTCTTCCTCTCCTAGGGAGTGCATAGGGGGCAGGCAGGCGAGCTCTCTGGCTTCTTAAAGGGCCAGCCCCTCTCCACTCACTGCCCCTCCTTCCGGCCTATCACCTGAGGCTGGAGGTATATAAGGATCTCAGTCACTCCTGGACGCTGCCTGGGCAACTTCTATTATCCTGAAGTCTCTGCTCCAGGTCTTGTCTAGCTAGGCTTACCAGTCCAATTTGCCTGTCTTACTCTGTTTACCTTTTTCCCTAGGATCGTGTCTGGTCTTCTCGGCTGTTGTGAATTAGACTTTTTGGCTCCCTCTTGTGGTTACTAGTGATATGACTCTGGGATTGTCTTTCCTCAGTTTGGCACTCACCTGGGTCGTTAGTCCAGGGGTGTTGCTATATAAACTTCCTGGATCCTTAGTCCAGTGCCTGGCATCGTTGTAATCAGATCCTTTCTGTTTGCTCCTGTCTGATGGTCCTGGTTCGTGCATAATTAAGCTAAGTCCTGCTTCTTTGTTTTTTGGTTATTTGCTTTGCTCTTATTTTTGGTCCAGCTTGTACTAAATGTGATTCCTGACTTTGCTGGAAGCTCTAGGGGGCTGGTGTTCTCCCCCCGGGCCGTTAGACGGTTCGGGGGTTCTTGAATATCCAGCGTGGATATTTTGATAGGGTTTTTGCTGACCATATAAGTCATCTTACTATATTCTGCTATTAGCTAGTGGGCCTCTCTTTGCTAAATACCTAGCTCATTCTTACGTTTGTCTTTTCCTCTTACCTCACCGTTATTATTTGTTGGGGGCTTGTATCCAACTTTTGGGGTCTTTTCTCTGAGGCAAGAAAGGTCTTTCTTTTCCCTTCTAGGGTTAGTTAGTTCTCCGGCTGGCGCGAGACGTACCAACGTAGGCACGTTCCCCGGCTGCTGCTATTTGTGGTGCTAGGATTAGATATATGGTCAGCTCAGTTACCACTGCCCTATGAGCTGGTTTTTTGTGTTTGCAGACTTAGTAATTATTTCTGAGACCCTCTGCCATTGGGGTCATAACAGTATGCCAGGCCGACATTGAATGTTTAATGCATTGCAGAAGTGGGATATTAAGAAAGGAAATTCTGAGTTTTTTTTTTTTTTTTTTCCTCTCTTCCTCCCCTTTACCTCTGAGTGGCTTGTGCTTGCTGCAGACATGAATGTCCAGACCTTGATTACAAGTATAGACCAGCTTGCTGCTCGTGTGCAGGGCATACAAGATTTTGTTACCAGTAGTCCAATGTCTGAACCTAAAATACCTATTCCTGAACTGTTCTCTGGAGACCGATTTAAGTTTAGGAATTTCAGGAATAATTGTAAATTGTTTCTATCTCTGAGACCCCGTTCATCTGGAGATTCAGCTCAGCAAGTTAAAATTGTTATCTCTTTTTTACGGGGCGACCCTCAGAATTGGGCTTTCTTGCTAGCGCCAGGAGATCCGGCATTGGCAAATATTGATGCGTTTTTTCTGGCGCTCGGATTGCTTTACGAGGAACCCAATCTTGAAGTTCAGGCAGAAAAAGCCTTGCTGGCTATTTCTCAGGGCCAGGATGAAGCTGAAGTGTATTGCCAAAAATTTCGGAAATGGTCCGTGCTTACTCAGTGGAATGAGTGTGCTCTGGCCGCAAATTTCAGAAATGGCCTTTCTGAAGCCATTAAGAATGTGATGGTGGGTTTCCCCATTCCTACAAGTCTGAATGATTCCATGGCGCTGGCTATTCAAATTGACCGGCGTTTGCGGGAGCGCAAAACCGCTAATCCTCTGGTGGTGTTGTCTGAACAAACACCTGATTTAATGCAATGTGATAGAATTCAGACTAGAAATGAGCGGAAAAATCATAGACGTCAGAATGGGTTGTGTTTTTACTGTGGTGATTCTACACATGTTATATCAGCATGCTCTAAACGCCTAACAAGGGTTGTTAGTCCTGTCGCCATTGGTAATTTGCAACCTAAATTCATTTTGTCTGTGACTTTAATTTGCTCATTGTCTTCTTACCCTGTTATGGCGTTTGTGGATTCAGGTGCTGCCCTGAGTCTTATGGATCTGTCATTTGCCAAGCGCTGTGGTTTTGTTCTTGAACCATTGGTAAATCCTATTCCTCTTAGAGGTATTGATGCTACGCCATTGGCGGAAAATAAACCGCAGTTTTGGACGCAGGTAACCATGTGCATGACTCCTGAACATCGGGAGGTGATTCGTTTTCTTGTTCTGCATAAAATGCATGATTTGGTCGTTTTGGGTCTGCCATGGTTACAGACCCACAATCCAGTCTTGGATTGGAAGGCAATGTCTGTGTCAAGTTGGGGCTGTCAGGGAATTCATGCTGATTCCCCGCCGGTGTCTATTGCTTCCTCTACTCCTTCGGAAGTTCCTGAGTATTTGTCTGATTATCAGGATGTATTCAGCGAGTCCAGGTCCAGTGCTCTGCCTCCTCATAGGGACTGTGACTGCGCCATAGATTTGATTCCAGGTAGTAAATTTCCTAAGGGAAGACTATTTAATCTGTCTGTACCTGAGCATGCCGCAATGCGTTCATATATCAAGGAGTCTCTGGAGAAGGGGCATATCCGTCCATCCTCTTCCCCTCTTGGTGCGGGATTCTTTTTTGTGGCCAAGAAGGACGGATCTTTGAGACCTTGTATTGACTATCGGCTTCTGAATAAAATCACTGTTAAATTTCAGTATCCTTTGCCTCTGTTGTCGGACTTGTTTGCCCGGATTAAAGGTGCCAAGTGGTTCACCAAGATAGATCTTCGTGGTGCGTACAACCTTGTGCGCATTAAGCAAGGAGATGAATGGAAGACAGCATTTAATACGCCCGAAGGTCATTTTGAGTACTTGGTGATGCCTTTTGGGCTCTCTAATGCTCCCTCAGTGTTTCAGTCCTTTATGCATGATATTTTCCGGAAGTGTCTGGATAAATTTATGATTGTTTATCTGGATGATATTCTGGTTTTCTCTGAAGATTGGGACTCACATGTGGAGCAGGTCAGGATGGTGTTTCAGGTTTTGCGTGAGAATGCTTTGTTTGTTAAGGGCTCAAAGTGTCTCTTTGGAGTACAGAAGGTTCCCTTTTTGGGGTTTATTTTTTCCCCTTCTGCTGTGGAGATGGACCCAGTCAAGGTCAGAGCTATTCATGATTGGACTCAACCCACGTCAGTTAAGAGTCTTCAGAAGTTCTTGGGTCTTGCTAACTTCTACCGTCGTTTTATCGCTAATTTTTCTAGCGTTGTTAAACCTTTGACGGATATGACCAAGAAAGGTTCTGATGTTGCTAACTGGGCTCCTGCAGCCGTGGAGGCGTTCCAAGAGTTGAAGCGCCGGTTTACTTCGGCGCCTGTTTTGTGCCAGCCTGATGTCTCACTTCCCTTTCAGGTCGAAGTGGATGCTTCTGAGATTGGGGCAGGGGCCGTTTTGTCGCAGAGAGGCCCTGGTTGCTCGGTAATGAGACCATGTGCTTTTTTCTCTAGGAAGTTTTCGCCTGCTGAGCGGAATTATGATGTTGGCAATCGGGAGTTGCTGGCCATGAAGTGGGCATTTGAGGAGTGGCGTCATTGGCTCGAGGGTGCTAAGCATCGTGTGGTGGTCTTGACTGATCACAAAAATTTGATGTATCTCGAGTCTGCTAAACGCCTGAATACTAGACAGGCCCGCTGGTCATTGTTTTTCTCCCGTTTTGACTTTGTGGTCTCGTATTTACCAGGTTCAAAGAATGTGAAGGCTGATGCTCTTTCAAGGAGCTTTGTGCCTGACTCTCCTGGAGTCGCAGAACCAGTTGGTATTCTTAAAGAGGGAGTTATCTTGTCGGCCATTTCTCCTGATTTGCGACGTGTGTTGCAGAGATTTCAGGCTGGTAGACCTGACTCTTGTCCACCTGACAGACTGTTTGTTCCTGATAAGTGGACCAGCAGAGTCATTTCCGAGGTTCATTCCTCGGTGTTGGCAGGGTATCCGGGAATTTTTGGCACCAGAGATCTGGTGGCTAGGTCCTTTTGGTGGCCTTCCTTGTCACGGGATGTGCGGTCATTTGTGCAGTCCTGTGGGACTTGTGCTCGAGCTAAGCCTTGCTGTTCTCGTGCCAGCGGGTTGCTCTTGCCCTTGCCTGTCCCGAAGAGGCCTTGGACACACATTTCCATGGATTTCATTTCAGATCTCCCGGTGTCTCAGGGCATGTCTGTCATCTGGGTGGTATGTGATCGCTTTTCTAAAATGGTCCATTTGGTGCCTTTGCCTAAGCTGCCTTCCTCTTCCGATCTGGTTCCTGTGTTCTTTCAGAATGTGGTTCGTTTACATGGCATTCCTGAGAATATTGTGTCTGACAGAGGATCCCAGTTTGTTTCCAGGTTCTGGCGATCCTTTTGTGCTAGGATGGGCATTGATTTGTCGTTTTCGTCTGCCTTTCATCCTCAGACTAATGGACAAACGGAGCGAACTAATCAGACTCTGGAGGCTTATTTGAGGTGTTTTGTTTCGGCAGATCAGGATGATTGGGTGACCTTCTTGCCGCTGGCTGAGTTTGCCCTTAATAATCGGGCTAGTTCCGCTACTTTGGTTTCGCCATTTTTCTGCAACTCTGGTTTCCATCCTCGTTTTTCCTCGGGACATGTGGAGCCTTCTGACTGTCCTGGGGTAGATTCTGTGGTGGATAGGTTGCAGCAGATCTGGAATCATGTGGTGGACAACTTAAAGTTGTCACAGGAGAAGGCTCAGCGTTTTGCCAACCGCCGCCGCGGTGTGGGTCCCCGACTTCGTGTTGGGGATTTGGTATGGCTGTCTTCTCGATTTGTTCCTATGAAGGTCTCCTCTCCTAAATTTAAGCCTCGCTTCATCGGTCCTTACAAGATATTGGAAATCCTTAATCCTGTGTCCTTTCGCTTGGATCTTCCGGTGTCGTTTGCCATTCACAACGTGTTCCATAGGTCTTTGTTGCGGCGGTACGTTGTACCTGTGGTTCCTTCTGTTGAGCCTCCTGCTCCGGTGTTGGTTGAGGGCGAGTTGGAGTACGTGGTGGAGAAGATCTTGGATTCTCGTCTCTCCAGACGGAGGCTTCAGTATCTGGTCAAGTGGAAGGTCTATGGTCAGGAGGATAATTCCTGGGTGGTTGCTTCTGACGTGCATGCGGCCGATTTAGTTCGTGCCTTTCACGCTGCTCATCCTGATCGCCCTGGTGGTCTTGGTGAGGGTTCGGTGACCCCTCCTTAAGGGGGGGGTACTGTTGTGAATTAGACTTTTTGGCTCCCTCTTGTGGTTACTAGTGATATGACTCTGGGATTGTCTTTCCTCAGTTTGGCACTCACCTGGGTCGTTAGTCCAGTTGTGTTGCTATATAAACTTCCTGGATCCTTAGTCCAGTGCCTGGCATCGTTGTAATCAGATCCTTTCTGTTTGCTCCTGTCTGATGGTCCTGGTTCGTGCATAATTAAGCTAAGTCCTGCTTCTTTGTTTTTTGGTTATTTGCTTTGCTCTTATTTTTGGTCCAGCTTGTACTAAATGTGATTCCTGACTTTGCTGGAAGCTCTAGGGGGCTGGTGTTCTCCCCCCGGGCCGTTAGACGGTTCGGGGGTTCTTGAATATCCAGCGTGGATATTTTGATAGGGTTTTTGCTGACCATATAAGTCATCTTACTATATTCTGCTATTAGCTAGTGGGCCTCTCTTTGCTAAATACCTAGCTCATTCTTACGTTTGTCTTTTCCTCTTACCTCACCGTTATTATTTGTTGGGGGCTTGTATCCAACTTTTGGGGTCTTTTCTCTGAGGCAAGAAAGGTCTTTCTTTTCCCTTCTAGGGTTAGTTAGTTCTCCGGCTGGCGCGAGACGTCTAGAACCAACGTAGGCACGTTCCCCGGCTGCTGCTATTTGTGGTGCTAGGATTAGATATATGGTCAGCTCAGTTACCACTGCCCTATGAGCTGGTTTTTTGTGTTTGCAGACTTAGTAATTATTTCTGAGACCCTCTGCCATTGGGGTCATAACACTCGGCATCCTGAGTCCCGTATCCAGTGCGGTTCCCTGTAGTCTTCAGCCTGCTTCCAAGTTCCTCATTCTGCCCCGTTTTTGTCCGTTCATTTCTTCCCAACCTCCTAGGTCGGTTTAACACAGGTTTCTGCTTCATCGGACCCTCTATTGGAGGTCAAGGGGAAATCCCTGTATAGGGGTCACTCCAAGCCTTGGACTCCTTAGAGGCACCCTGGTGTTTTGGTCCTGTGGCCTTCCTTTGGGGTGTCTCCCCTAGTATATTTGTATTTCTTTACAATAAAGCTTTTGAACCTGCTTCCCTAGTCTGGCTCTCCCTTCCTGGTATCAGCAACCGCTGTATTTGCGGTCCAGTGGGTCCACCCGATTGATCCTTCGGTAGGGCGTGACATCCAGCATGTAAATGACTGGAATAGTCATGCTGATAATGGCATCGTCAGCACTAAACATCTTCGTCGCTATTTCAAAACTGTTCAGAAGGGTGCATAGGTCCCTGATCTGAGACCACTCCTGCAGCGTGATTTTCCCCACCTCTGGATCTCGCATTTTTGGACACGGCCTTCCCTGGCTGCAGGTTCAGTGGAGACAACCATTGATGGAACTCGGTCTCCAGAGCTGACCACAACTCCTCAGCTGTGTGACTCACATTTCCCAGACACGTCAAGGTAAATACCACCTGATGCCGTTGAGCCCTGGTGACAGCATAGTAAGGAGGTGTGCAGGATTCCTTCTGCACAGTGAGGCCGGCGTCACACTAGCGAGTTTTACGGACGTATGAGAGGTGCAGAAAATACGGATTGCATACGGTACAATGATTCTCTATGGCCCAGCTCCTATCTGCCGTATTTTACTGATCCGTATTATACGGTCTTGTACGGCCGTAGAAAATCGCAGCATGCTGCGTTTGTCACTGTATTGCGCAAAAAATACCCAATGAAAGTCTATGGGGGCGAGAAAAATACGGATTACACACGGACCATGCGTGTGACTTGCGAGAAATACGCACCGGTGTTATAGAGAAAAGCCGGCAATTCAGTGCGGTGTACAGTAAAATCACACTGTCAGAATAGAATAGAATAGGTAGAATAAATGTCTACACATAGAATAGGTATATATATGCATTATACTGCATTAGCAGAGCTCCTGGGTGTAAAATGATTTAACCCCTTCAGATGGATTTACATCGTGGGACGTGACCTGAACAACGGAGGGTATGGGATATTGTTGTTTTTTTATTTATCCTTTTTTACAGAATGAGGGTCTTCAGGTGGATTAAGAGTCTAATAAAATATTAAAACACCCTGTGTCTTTATTTCATTAAAGTACTTTGTAATAATGTGTGTGTTTTATTAACCATTTTGTACTATTGGATTAATAATGGATAGGTGTCATAATTGACGCCTCTCCATTATTAATCTGGCTTAATGTCACCTTACAATAGCAAGGTGACATTAACCCTTCATTACCCCATATCCCACTGCTACACGGGAGTGGGAAGAGAGTGGCCAAGTGCCAGAATAGGCGCATCTTCCAGATGTGCCTTTAATGGGGTGGCTAGGGGCAGATGTTTTTAACCAGGGGGGGCCAATAACCATGGACCCTCTCTAGGCTATTAATATCTGCCCTCAGTCACTGGCTTTACCACTCTGGCAGAGAAAATTGCGCGGGAGCCCACGCCAATTTTTTCCGCGATTTAACCCTTCAATTTAATAGCTAGAGGGCCCAAATTTTGCACATACACACTACTAACATTAGTAGTGTGGAATATGTAAAAAAAAAAGGGATATGAGATGGTTTACTGTATATAAACCATGTCTCATATCATGTCGGGTTTGTGAAGGAGATAGCAAAAGCCGGCAATTGAATTACCGGCTTTTGTGCTATCTCGCGCTGAATTAAATATAAATACAGTGTGTATATATATATATATATATATATATATATATATGTGTGTGTCTCAATGACACATATATACAGTGGGGCAAAAAAGTATTTAGTCATTCAGCAATAGTGCAAGTTCCACCACTTAAAAAGATGAGAGGCGTCTGTAATTTGCATCATAGGTAGACCTCAACTATGGGAGACAAACTGAGAAATAAAAATCCAGAAAATCACATTGTCTGTTTTTTTATCATTTTATTTGCATATTATGGTGGAAAATAAGTATTTGGTCAGAAACAAACAATCAAGATTTCTGGCTCTCACAGACCTGTAACTTCTTCTTTAAGAGTCTCCTCTTTCCTCCACTCATTACCTGTAGTAATGGAACCTGTTTAAACTTGTTATCAGTATAAAAAGACACCTGTGCACACCCTCAAACAGTCTGACTCCAAACTCCACTATGGTGAAGACCAAAGAGCTGTCAAAGGACACCAGAAACAAAATTGTAGCCCTGCACCAGGCTGGGAAGACTGAATCTGCAATAGCCAACCAGCTTGGAGTGAAGAAATCAACAGTGGGAGCAATAATTAGAAAATGGAAGACATTCAAGACCACTGATAATCTCCCTCGATCTGGGGCTCCACACAAAATCCCACCCCGTGGGGTCAGAATGATCACAAGAACGGTGAGCAAAAATCCCAGAACCACTCGGGGGACCTAGTGAATGAACTGCAGAGAGCTGGGACCAATGTAACAAGGCCTACCATAAGTAACACACTACGCCACCATGGACTCAGATCCTGCAGTGCCAGACGTGTCCCACTGCTTAAGCCAGTACATGTCCGGGCCCGTCTGAAGTTTGCTAGAGAGCATTTGGATGATCCAGAGGAGTTTTGGGAGAATGTCCTATGGTCTGATGAAACCAAACTGGAACTGTTTGGTAGAAACACAACTTGTCGTGTTTGGAGGAAAAAGAATACTGAGTTGCATCCATCAAACACCATACCTACTGTAAAGCATGGTGGTGGAAACATCATGCTTTTGGGGCTGTTTCTCTGCAAAGGGGCCAGGACGACTGATCCGGGTACATGAAAGAATGAATGGGGCCATGTATCGTGAGATTTTGAGTGCAAACCTCCTTCCATCAGCAAGGGCATTGAAGATGAAACGTGGCTGGGTCTTTCAACATGACAATGATCCAAAGCACACCGCCAGGGCAACGAAGGAGTGGCTTCGTAAGAAGCATTTCAAGGTCCTGGAGTGGCCTAGCCAGTCTCCAGATCTCAACCCTATAGAAAACCTTTAGAGGGAGTTGAAAGTCCGTGTTACCAAGCGAAAAGCCAAAAACATCACTGCTCTAGAGGAGATCTGCATGGAGGAATGGGCCAACATACCAACAACAGTGTGTGGCAACCTTGTGAAGACTTACAGAAAACGTTTGACCTCTGTCATTGGCAACAAAGGATATATTACAAAGTATTGAGATGAAATTTTGTTTCTGACCAAATACTTATTTTCCACCATAATATGCAAATAAAATGATAAAAAAACAGACAATGTGATTTTCTGGATTTTTTTTTCTCAGTTTGTCTCCCATAGTTCAGGTCTACCTATGATGTAAATTACAGACACCTCTCATCTTTTTAAGTGGTGGAACTTGCATTATTGCTGAATGACTAAATACTTTTTTGCCCCACTGTATATATATATATATATATATATATATATATATATATATATATATATATATAGACTGTATATATGTTTTAACGAACATTTGAACCCATAAATCCATTAGATGTCGGTTTTGCAAGCCTGCGAGAAAATATCGCAGTACGGATGCCATACGGATTACATACGGAGGATGACATGCGCAAAATATGCTGCCACACCCTGCCTACGGATGACATACGGATCACTATTTTGGGAACATTTCTGCATATTACGGCCGTAAAAAACGGACCGTATTTTCATACGCTGAGTGTGACGCCGGCCTTAGAACGCGGGCGGCATTACCAGACAGGCTTTGGGTGCAGGTGGAGGACCAAGAGGAGGTTGAGGAGGCAGAAGCAGTGGAGGAACTTATAGATACAGAGAATCAACGCGCAACTCGAGGGGACGGCAAGACTTGGACAGCAGCCCCTTCTCCTGCTGTCACCATAGTTACCCAGTGCCCAGTCACCAACATGTCCATGTCTACTCATCCAAGTGTCTGTGGTTAAATGCACCCTGTCACACACAGAGTTTCTCAAGGAAGTGGTGATGTTGCGTGCGACATGCTGGTGTAGCGCAGGCACAGCTTTCTTTGAGAAGTAGTGGCAACTGGGCATCTGGTACTGGGGCACTGCGACGGACATAAGGTCTCGAAAATCCTCTGTGTCCACCAGGCAGAAAGGCAACATTTCTGTAGCCAACAGCTTGCAGATGGTGAAATTCAACCTCTTAGCTTTGTCATGGCTAGGAGGAAATGGTCTTTTACTTGTCCACATCTGAGGGACCGAGGGCTGGCTGCCGTGCTTAGACGGGGTTGAGTAGGGTGTCCCCGGCAAACTGCTGGTCTGTGAGGAAGGTGCAGGCAGGGATATTATGTTGCTTTGATCAAAATGTGGTGGTCTCAATGTCGGAGAGCGCTCAACACCAGCAGGTGTCTGCATCCAAAACCATGTGCGACTGCTGTCCCCACAGTCAGAGGATGAAGAGGACGCAGATGCATTTGATGGGGCAGACAGTGGTTGACCCGGCCTACTAGGCCGCATGGTAGCACAGTGAGCTTCCCACTGCAACTTATGCCTTATATCCAACTGACGGTTCATGCATGAAGTACTCAAACTATTCATTTTTTGGCCTCTACTGAGATTTTGTTGACAAATCTTACAGACAACATGAGTTGGGTCATCCTTTGCGATCTCAAATAATGCCCAGGCTATGCAAGGCTTAGAGCCCAGGCGACCTGAAGAGCCACCACGACTTGTGCTCAGAGGCACAGTTGTGGTTGAGGATGCAGTTGTTGACGTGCTTCCAGTACTCCATCTCTGTCCAGGAAGGCGCAACCTAACCACATTGTCACTAGCATCCTCCTCCACCTCCTCTGCTGACCTCATGGACTGGCGGACTGTGGGTTGACAGTAAGTAGGGTCTTCAACCTTGTCATCATCACCCGGTGTGTTCTCACACCCGTCATCCTCAGAGCCAACCTCTTCTTGCCCTGACCGAAAAGTCAAGTTTTTGTTCCAATCAGGTATCTCAGTCTCATCATCATCTTCCTCATTGTCTCCACCAACAGAAGTTACAGTTTGGGAACGAGGGTCTACATTATGCTCAGAACCTTCTTCATCTGGGCCTGGATCCGACTCACAAAGATTCTGGGCATCAGTGCAGATCATTTCCTCATCTGGATTCACAGAAGCTCTGGAGCAGACCTCTGATTCCCAGGCTATACTGTAGTATGAGTAAACAGCTCTGCAGACTCAACCATCTGTGTTACCCCATACTCAGACGGGCGGCTGGAGACTTGGGAGCTGTGAGGAAGCAAGTGCAATTGGGGTGACACCTCTGAGGACTGAAGTATTTGTGATGTTGAAGTTGAGGTGGAGGAGAGCCCACTTGAACGAGCACTTGATATCCGTTCAAGCACCTGCTGTTTTTGTGCCTCATCTGGAATTTGTAGCGATGCTCGTAAGAAAGGGATCATATCAGATTGTCCACAAAAAGAAATAGACATCTTACTTTGGCTGGAAGATGGTCTTTCTTCTGCAGATGTTACTGTTGCTTTACCACTTACCCCACGGACACAACCTTTTTTTCCCTTTCCAACACGCCTATTCCCCTTTCCACCAGCAGCAGGCCTTTTGCCACTCATTTTGGTGCTTAACTAATGGGCAACTCTGTAGTTGTTGGCACAAAAAACGATGGATGGAAACCGAACAGTGCTGAGTGGCCAAACTGTGATACTAGCCCAAAACGATTTACTGGGTTAGATGCAGTAAAAAATTATTAGATACACAGGCGGTGTAGCTAGCTTCACGAGTGGGCTACTCCACTGACCTGCAGACACTGCTACTAGGCCCAAAACGATTTACTGAGTTAGATGCAGTAAAAAATTATTAGATACACAGGCGGTGTAGCTAGCTTCACAGGCGGGCTACTCTGCTGACGTTCAGACACTGCTACTAAGCCCAAAACGATTTACTTGGTTAGATGCAGTAAAAATTTAGATACACAGGCGGTGTAGCTAGCTTCTCAGGCGGGCTACTCCACTGACGTGCAGACACTGCTACTAAGCCCAAAATGATTTACTGGGTTAGATGCAGTAAAAATTAGATACACAGGCGGTGTAGCTACAGTAGCTTCACAGGTGGGCTACTCCGCTTACATGCAGACACTGCTACTAAGCCCAAAACCATTTACTGGGTTAGATGCAGTAAAAATTTAGATACACAGGTGGTATAGCTAGCTTCACAGGCAGGCTACACCGCTGACGTGCAGACACTGCTACTAAGCCCAAAAGGATTTACTGGGTTAGATGCAGTAAAAAATTATTAGATACACAGGTGGTGTAGCTAGCTTCAAGGCGGGCTACTCAGATGACTAACAGGCAATGCTACTAGCCCAAAATGATTGGCTGAGCTAGATTACACCAAATGCCGTGACAAACACTTGCACAGCACTGGCACAGACCTACCTGGCAAAAAGTGCTATGGACTGCTGTAACCTACCCTGAAAAAAACTAGTCCCGACTCCCTAAACCTATCTCTCTCTATCTAACTGCAAATTCGCTCGCAATTCACACTCTTATACTCTAGTAGTAGAGAAGAGGTATGATTCGTCAAACTCAATTTGACAGGTGGGCCCGCCCCTATCAAAGTGTATCAAAAGTGTGTAACCCCTCCCCTCCCTGTCTGGCTGCTTTCCCCTTTTGATAGTGTTTGATATTGTTATCACAGTATTTGATACATTGTTTTTATATCCTATTAGATTTTCATTTGATATGAAGTTGTTATGAGATTGCTGCTGTAATCAGAGCAATGTATTTTATTCCCAATGTTCATGGCTGCTTTCCCCTTTTGATAGTTTTTCATATTGTTATCACAGTATTTGATACATTGTTTTTATATCATATTAGATTTTCATTTTATATGAAGTTGTTATGAGATTGCTGCTGTAATCAGAGCAATGTATTTTAGAACCAGTGTTTTATAACACACCATGCTGTTTATATAATTTTATATCCTAGTCGTGTATTTATTTGATACTGGGATTCTCATTTTTACACGTGGTTTATAACACCAGTCTCATTATATGGGCATATTATGTATATGGCCATATTACAACACCCGCAAGTATGAAGCGGTGTGTTTTATACGATTATAAAAACCAAAGACACGATATTGTAAAAGTTTAAAAGATTTTATTGTAAAATAAATACATCTCAAAGACATTTCAATACTATAAAACTTCTTACAGAGTATAAAAGCAAAAACATTAAATAGTACAATGATCATACATCAACACACTTCTTAAAAAATAAATAAATAGTATCACAAATACAATGAACATACATCATTACTCTTCTTGCAAAATAAATAATATAGTGTTACAAGCCAAGTACAGCATTTATCCAGTACATTCTTTACATTGTGAGCCACATGGTTTGTAGCATCGGTAGAGGCCTTTTTTTAGGTAGCAGAGTTCCACGTGTGGTACCTAATGACGGGGAATGTAAAGATTGAATTGTACGTGGCGTTGGGGCTAGCTTCTGTGGTGTAGATACAGCGTGTGTCTCACTGCTGGAAATTTTTTAATTCATCTAAAAGCTTCCTAGTAGTGGGATTACCCACAACTGTAGACGGTATATTTAGCTCGGCCATAGCCTGCATAAATGATTCCCAACCCGGAGGTAAATTTCTGCCGGTCAGAGCATGACTCTGTGTTGTACTACGTACCAAATCCAGTAAGTTAGACCCGGGTATTACGGATCCTTTGAAAATAAATTCAGCTTTATTATTCCAGGCTATAACATTTTTATTCTGCAGTAACCTGTTTAGGAAAAATTCAGCATTCTTTTTATATCTTTGGTTTATATGGCTGACAATTTCAGCGACCTCTTGATTTTTATCAGAGTCGGTATTTGACAATTGTTGCTGATCAGGATCAGGAGTGCTAACGAGATTTAAAGCCGTTACTTCTTTTGAGCTGTGTTGCGTATGTACCAAGTAGCGCTGTAGCACGGTGCTATACATTTTAATTTTCAAAATCATCGGGAATGTCACGACGTTGTAAAATGGCGCTAATTTCACCATCAAGCCGCGGAATAACACTGTCGCGTATGTTATCTGTAGTACAGGGCCTTAGTTTGTCTAGCTCCTGTTTGGGCACTAGATACATTTTCTCTGTATGCTCCATTATTTTCCTGTGAGCAGGCTTGTTATTATTGGAATTGCAAAAGCTAAAAGAGGGCCGATAAACCCGCCGCCCTGCTTTAGTAGCCGCTTCTTTTTCTTTATGGGCTGAGATCTGTTGTGAACTCTATTTTTGGGCTCCCTCTAGTGGTCACAAGCGGTACTGTGTAGTGTTGTCTTTCTGCAGGTTGGCAGCATCAGCTGGTTCGTTATCCTTGGCTGGTTTCCTATTTAGCTCACCTGGATACTCAGTTCCTTGCCTGCTATCAATGTATTCAGTGCTCTTCAGATTCCTTGTGACTACCTAGCTCCCAGTGTCTCCAAGACAAGCTAAGTTTTTGTTTGTTCATTTTTTGATTATCAGCATTCATCATGTTTCTTGTCCAGCTTGCTAAAATGTGATTTTCTCGCTTGCTGGTTGCTCTAGGGGACTGAGTTTCTCCCCCCACACCGTTAGTTGGTGCGGGGGTTTTGGAAATCTCAGTGTGGATATTTTGTAAGGTTTTTTTTACTGACCGCACAGACCCCTTTTCTATTTTCTGCTATCTAGTATTAGTGGGCCTCATTTGCTGAACCTGCTTTCACCCCTGTGTATGTGCCTTCCTCTTACCTCACCGTTATTATTTGTTGGGGGCTTCTATATCTTTGGGGATTATTTCTCTGGAGGCAAGTGAGGTCTTTCTCTCTCTCTAGGGGTAGTTAGTTCCTCAAGCTGGCTCGAGACGTCTAGGATTTTAGGCACGTTCACCGGCTACTTCTAGTGTGTTTGGATAGGTTCAGATTTGCGGTCAGTCCAGTTTGCCACCTCCCTAGAGCTTGTCCTATGTTTGTTACTTAGCTGGAGTAATTTGTGATCCTCAACCACTAAGGATCATAACAGTATAGCAGGCCAAAAAGTGTTTAATGCATCGCAGAAGTGGGATAAAAAGAAGACCTGAGTACATTTTTTTTTCTCCTCCCACTTTTCCTTTGCTGCAGTCTGTTCAGCTTCTTTCATCCCCTTGAACTCCGGGTGGTTTTGAGCTCAGCTGCAGACATGAATGTTCAGACTCTGACTTCTAGTGTGGATCATCTTACTGCACGGGTGCAAAGTATTCAGGATTTTGTTATTCATAGCCCTATGTCAGAACCAAAGATACCCATTCCGGAGTTGTTTTCTGGAGATAGATCTAGGTTTCTAAATTTTAAGAATAATTGTAAGTTATTTCTATCTCTGAGACCTCGTTCCTCTGGTGATTCCGCTCAGCAAGTTAAAATTGTTATCTCCTTGTTGCGTGGCGACCCTCAAGATTGGGCTTTCTCTCTGGCGCCAGTAGATCCTGCATTGCTTAATGTAGATGCATTTTTTCTGGCTCTTGGACTGCTTTATGAGGAGCCTGATCTTGGGAATCAGGCAGAAAAAGCGTTGCTGGCTATCTCTCAAGGTCAGGATGAAGCAGAGGTGTATTGTCAAAAATTTCGGAAATGGTCGGTGCTTACTCAATGGAATGAGTGTGCTCTGGCTGCAAATTTCAGAGAAGGTCTTTCTGAGGCTGTTAAGAATGTTATGGTGGGGTTTCCCACCCCTACAAGTCTGAGTGATTCTATGGCTTTAGCCATTCAGGTTGATCGGCGTTTGCGGGAGCGCAAATCTGCTCATCTTTTGGCGGTATTTTCTGAACAGAGACCTGAGTCTATGCAATGTGACCGAACTCTGACCAGAATTGAGCGACAAAGTCATAGACGTCAAAATGGGTTGTGCTTTTACTGTGGTGATTCTACTCATGTTATCTCAGCATGCTCTAAACGCTTAAAAAAATTCGCTAAACCTGTCACCATTGGTACTATACAGCCTAAATTTATTTTGTCTGTTACTTTGATTTGTTCTTTGTCGTCCTACCCGGTTATGGCTTTTGTGGATTCGGGTGCTGCCCTGAATCTGATGGATTTGTCGTTTGCCAGGCGCTGTGGTTTTGTCCTGGAGCCTTTGGAATTTCCTATTCCTCTGAGGGGAATTGATGCTACGCCATTGGCTGAGAATAAGCCTCAGTATTGGACGCAAATGACCATGTGCATGACTCCCGTACATCAGGAGGTGATTCACTTTCTTGTTTTGTATAATTTGCATGATGTTGTCGTTTTGGGTCTGCCATGGCTGCAGGCTCTTAATCCAGTTTTAGATTGGAAAGCTATGTCTGTGTCAAGTTGGGGTTGTCAGGGAATTCATGGCGATACTCCGTTGGTGTCTATTGCTTCTTCCACTCCTTCTGAGGTCCCTGAGTTTTTGTCTGACTACCAGGATGTATTTGATGAGCCCAGGTCCAGTGCCCTGCCCCCTCATAGGGATTGTGACTGTGCTATAAATTTAATTCCTGGTAGTAAATTTCCTAAGGGACGACTTTTTAATTTGTCTATACCAGAGCATGCCGCGATGCGGAGTTATATAAAGGAGTCTTTGGAGAAGGGACATATTCGCCCATCCTCTTCCCCTCTTGGTGCAGGATTTTTTTTTGTGGCCAAGAAGGACGGTTCTTTGAGACCTTGTATAGATTATCGTCTTTTGAATAAAATCACAGTCAAATTTCAGTATCCTTTGCCACTATTGTCTGATTTGTTTGCTCGGATTATGGGTGCCAGTTGGTTCACCAAGATAGATCTCCGTGGTGCGTATATCCTTGTGCGCATTAAGCAGGGAGATGAATGGAAAACAGCATTTAATACGCCCGAAGGCCATTTTGAGTACTTGGTGATGCCTTTTGGACTTTCTGTGTTTCAGTCCTTCATGCATGACATCTTCCGAGAATATCTGGATAAATTTATGATTGTTTATCTGGATGACATTTTGGTCTTTTCTGATGATTGGGAGTCCCATGTGAAGCAGGTCAGGATGGTGTTTCAGGTCTTGCGTGCTAATGCTTTATTTGTGAAGGGCTCAAAATGTCTCTTCGGAGTACAGAAGGTCTCCTTTTTGGGTTTTATTTTTTCTCCTTTTACTGTGGAGATGGACCCAGTCAAGGTCCAGGCTATTCATGACTGGACTCAGCCCACGTCTGTAAAGAGTCTTCAGAAGTTCTTGGGTTTTGCTAATTTTTACCGTCGTTTCATCGCTAATTTTTCTAGTGTGGTTAAACCTTTGACGGATTTGACCAAGAAGGGTTCTGATTTGACTAATTGGTCTCCTGCGGCCGTGGAGGCCTTTCGGGAGCTGAAGCACCGGTTTTCTTCAGCTCCAGTCTTATGTCAGCCAGATGTCTCTCTCCCCTTCCAGGTCGAGGTTGATGCTTCTGAGATTGGAGCAGGGGCTGTTTTGTCGCAGAGAAGCTCTGATGGCTCTGTGATGAAGCCATGTGCTTTCTTTTCAAGAAAGTTTTCGCCTGCCGAGCGGAATTATGATGTTGGTAATCGGGAGTTGTTGGCTATGAAGTGGGCATTTGAGGAGTGGCGACATTGGCTCGAAGGAGCTAAACATCGTGTGGTGGTCTCTTGACTGATCACAAAAATCTGATTTATCTTGAATCTGCCAAGCGCCTGAATCCTAGACAGGCTCGTTGGTCGTTGTTTTTCTCCCATTTCAACTTCGTGGTCTCATACCTGCCTGGTTCGAAGAACGTGAAAGCTGATGCACTTTCTAGGAGTTTTGTGCCTGACTCTCCGGGAGTTTCTGAGCCGGCTGGTATTCTCAGAGAGGGAGAGATTTTGTCTGCCATTTCCCCAGATTTGCGACGAGTGCTGCAGAAATTTCAGGCGGATAGACCTGACCGTTGTCCACCAGAGAGACTGTTTGTCCCGGATAGATGGACCAGCAGAGTTATTTCCGAGGTCCATTCTTCGGTGTTGGCGGGTCATCCTGGGATTTTTGGTACCAGAGATTTGGTGGCTAGGTCCTTCTGGTGGCCTTCCTTGTCGCGGGATGTGCGTTCCTTTGTGCAGTCTTGTGGGATTTGTGCTCGGGCTAAGCCTTGCTGTTCTCGTGCCAGCGGTTTGCTTTTGCCTTTGCCTGTTCCGAAGAGGCCTTGGACGCACATTTCCATGGATTTTATTTCGGATCTTCCAGTATCTCAGAAAATGTCTGTCATCTGGGTGGTGTGTGATCGTTTTTCCAAGATGGTCCATTTGGTGCCCTTGCCTAAGTTGCCTTCTTCCTCCGATTTGGTTCCTCTACTTTTTCAGAATGTGGTTCGCTTGCACGGCATTCCTGAAAATATTGTGTCTGATAGAGGATCCCAGTTTGTGTCCAGGTTCTGGCGGACTTTTTGTGCTAAGATGGGCATTTATTTGTCTTTTTCGTCGGCCTTCCATCCTCAGACTAATGGCCAAACCGAGCGAACTAATCAGACGTTGGAAACTTATTTGAGATGTTTTGTTTCTGCTGATCAGGATGATTGGGTGACTTTTTTGCCATTGGCCGAGTTTGCCCTTAATAATCGGGCTAGTTCTGCTACTTTGGTTTCGCCTTTTTTCTGCAATTCTGGTTTCCATCCTCGTTTTTCCTCAGGTCAGGTTGAGCCTTCTGACGGTCCTGGGGTGGATTCTGTGGTGGATAGGTTGCAGCAGATTTGGAACCATGTGGTGGACAATTTGAGTTTGTCACAGGAGAAGGCTCAGCGCTTTGCCAACCGCCGCCGCGGTGTGGGTCCCCGACTTCGTGTTGGGGATTTGGTGTGGCTGTCTTCTCGGTATGTTCCTATGAAGGTCTCCTCTCCTAAATTCAAGCCTCGCTTCATCGGTCCTTATAAGATCTTGGAAATCCTTAACCCGGTGTCTTTTCGTTTGGATCTCCCAGCATCGTTTGCCATTCATAATGTGTTCCATAGGTCTTTGTTGCGGAGGTATGTGGTACCTGTGGTTCCTTCTGTTGAGCCTCCTGCTCCGGTGCTGGTCGAGGGCGAATTGGAGTACGTGGTGTAGAAGATTTTGGATTCTCGTATCTCTAGACGGAGGCTTCAGTATTTGGTTAAGTGGAAGGGCTATGGTCAGGAAGATAATTCCTGGGTTGTCGCCTCTGATGTTCATGCGGCCGATTTGGTTCGTGCCTTCCACGCGGCTCATCCTGATCGCCCTGGGGGTCTTGATGAGGGTTCGGTGACCCCTCCTCAAGGGGGGGGGGGTACTGTTGTGAACTCTATTTTTGGGCTCCCTCTAGTGGTCACAAGCGGTACTGTGTAGTGTTGTCTTTCTGCAGGTTGGCAGCATCAGCTGGTTCTTTATCCTTGGCTGGTTTCCTATTTAGCTCACCTGGATACTCAGTTCCTTGCCTGCTATCAATGTATTCAGTGCTCTTCAGATTCCTTGTGACTACCTAGCTCCCAGTCTCTCCAAGACAAGCTAAGTTTTTGTTTGTTCATTTTTTGATTATCAGCATTCATCATGTTTCTTGTCCAGCTTGCTAAAATGTGATTTTCTCGCTTGCTGGTTGCTCTAGGGGACTGAGTTTCTCCCCCCACACCGTTAGTTGGTGCGGGGGTTTTGGAAATCTCAGTGTGGATATTTTGTAAGGTTTTTTTACTGACCGCACAGACCCCTTTTCTATTTTCTGCTATCTAGTATTAGTGGGCCTCATTTGCTGAATCTGCTTTCACCCCTGTGTATGTGCCTTCCTCTTACCTCACCGTTATTATTTGTTGGGGGCTTCTATATCTTTGGGGATTATTTCTCTGGAGGCAAGTGAGGTCTTTCTCTCTCTCTAGGGGTAGTTAGTTCCTCAAGCTGGCTCGAGACGTCTAGGATTTTAGGCACGTTCACCGGCTACTTCTAGTGTGTTTGGATAGGTTCAGATTTGCGGTCAGTCCAGTTTGCCACCTCCCTAGAGCTTGTCCTATGTTTGTTACTTAGCTGGAGTAATTTGTGATCCTCAACCACTAAGGATCATAACAGAGATCTGTCGCTCAGGGTTCTTATAGCTTTACGCCACTTCTTTAATTAGCTCTCAAATCTACAAGCAAATACCCATAAGGCTCCCACGTGGCATCCTCAAAAGCTTCTTGGAAAAAATGTGTTTTTCCTGGATACATCTGGCGAGCTAGAGTTAAAATTTGTAATTGATCTCGGGGGTTATTAAAAAGCACCATGTATTTTGTGTTTAAATTTATCGTGCAGCTTTTCTTACCCTGACAAAATATGTTTTGTACCAGGTAGAAAATGCTGAGATTTCTGTGGTGCACATACTTGGTAAAGGCTTTTTCTATCTCACAATTTTCACTAGCACTCTCCATGAGATCATCAACAATAGCCAAATTCACCTTCTCCGGCGGGAATAATTCGTCATCTACGAATGTATTTGGCAGACCCTCCACAAATCTGGCATGGGAAAATAGAAAAAGCCTTTACCAAGTATGTGCACCACAGAAATCTCAGCATTTTCTACCTGGTACAAAACATATTTTGTCAGGGTAAGAAAAGCCGCACGATAAATTTAAACACAAAATACATGGTGCTTTTTAATAACCCCCGAGATCAATTACAAATTTTAACTCTAGCTCACCAGATGTATCCAGGAAAAACACGTTTTTTCCTAGAAGCTTTTGAGGATGCCACGCGGGAGCCTTATGGGTATTTGCTTGTAGATTTGAGAGCTAATACCCCTGAGGATCTGCGCTTAAGGACCGGGTTGTTTCCACCAGCGTTGCCTGCTGTCTTCTAAAAAGTGAATTTTGCCCGGTATCAGACATTCTACGCTGTGTGCGTTGTGATGTAATGATGTCTGAGAGACTCCACCATAACTGGGCTCTCTTAAAAACTCTGGTGAAAGCAACCCCCACTGTCAGAAAGTCTATTTTGCGCAATGCAAGCAATGATTTAATTACAGCCATAGGCGAGATTGCTTTAAACATCTTAAAAGGCCAGATTCTGCTGAAAGAGCATCAAAAAGGCATATTAAAGAAGTGGCGTAAAGCTATAAGAACCCTGAGCGACAGATCTCAGCCCATAAAGAAAAAGAAGCGGCTACTAAAGCAGGCCGGCGGGTTTATCGGCCCTCTTAGCTTTTGCAATTCCAATAATAACAAGCCTGCTCGCAGGAAAATAATGGAGCATACAGAGAAAATGTATCTAGTGCCCAAACAGGAGCTAGACAAACTAAGGCCCTGTACTGCAGATAACATACGCGACAGTGTTATTCGGCGGCTTGATGGTGCAATTAGCGCCATTTTACAACGTCGTGACATTCCCGATGATGTGAAAATTAAAATGTATAGCACCGTGCTACAGCGCTACTTGGTACATACGCGACACAGCTCAAAAGAAGTAACGGCTTTAAATCTCGTTAGCACTCCTGATCCTGATCAGCAACAATTGTCAAATACCGACTCTGATAAAAATCAAGAGGTCGCTGAAATTGTCAGCCATATAAACCAAAGATATAAAAAGAATGCTGAATTTTTACTAAACAGGTTACTGCAGAATAAAAATGTTACAGCCTGGAATAATAAAGCTGAATTTATTTTCAAAGGATCCATAATACCCGGGTCTAAGTTACTGGATTTGGTACATAGTACAATGCAGAGTCATGCTCTGACCGGCAGAAATTTACCTCCGGGTTGGGATTCATTTATGCAGGCTATGGCCGAGCTAATTATACCGTCTACAGTTGTGGGTAATCCCACTACTAGGAAGCATTTAGATGAATTAAAAATTTCCAGCAGTGAGACACACGCTGTATCTACACCACAGAAGCTAGCCCCAACGCCACGTACAATTCATTCTTTACATTCCCCATCATTAGGTACCACACGCGGAACTCTGCTACCTAAAAAATAAGGCCTTTACCGATGCCTCAAACCATGTGGCTCACGATGTAAAGAATGTACTGGATAAATGCTGTACTTGGCTTGTAACACTATATTATTTATTTTGTAAGAAGTGTAATGATGTATGTTCATTGTATTTGTGATACTATTTATTTATTTTGTAACAAGTGTGTTGATGTATGATCATTGTACTATTTAATGTTTTTGCTTTTATACTCTGTAAGAATTTTTATAGTATTGAAATGTCTTTGAGATGTATTTATTTTACAATAAAATCTTTTAAACTTTTACAATATCGTGTCTTTGGTTTTTATAATCGTATAAAACACACCGCTTCATACTTGCGGGTGTTGTAATATGGCCATATACATAATATGCCCATATAATGAGACTGGTTTTATAAACCACGTGTAAAAATGAGAATCCCAGTATCAAATAAATACACGACTAGGATATAAAATTATATAAACAGCATGGTGTGTTATAAAACACTGGTTCTAAAATACATTGCTCTGATTACAGCAGCAATCTCATAACAACTTCATATAAAATGAAAATCTAATATGATATAAAAACAATGTATCAAATACTGTGATAACAATATGAAAAACTATCAAAAGGGGAAAGCAGCCATGAACATTGGGAATAAAATACATTGCTCTGATTACAGCAGCAATCTCATAACAACTTCATATAAAATGAAAATCTAATAGGATATAAAAACAATGTATCAAATACTGTGGTAACAATATCAAACACTATCAAAAGGGGAAAGCAGCCAGACAGGGAGGGAAAGCTGCCAGACAGGGAGGGGTTACACACTTTTGATACACTTTGATAGGGGCGGGCCCACCTGTCAAATTGAGTTTGATGAATCATACCTCTTCTCTACTACTTACTCTATAGCGCCCACAGCAGCAGCGGTGCCGTCTAACACTAAGCTGCAGCAGTGAGGAAATGGTGGCGACGGGGAAAATGGCTGGTTCTTATAGGGCAAGGACATGTGACATACACAGCCAATGACACATGCCCTTGCTTGTGTTCATCACATGTACATTGCTGTGTGTGTGTGCACTGCTGATAGGCTGATAGACCGCACCTCCCCACTGTAAATGCAGGAAAGAAAGAAAAAAATGGAGATCCGCATTATTTCAGCACAGATCTATTCCCCGCCCCGCCCACTATACACTGAAACAGTCTATTAACATTGATAAACAGCTTTAATGTGAAAATCAAGTTAGGCTTTTGGTGAACGAACAGTTATCTAACAGAAACTCGAACATCCGAATTTTAAGCAAATTGTTCAAGTTCATCAAACGACTCGAACACCGCCCAAAACTGCGCGAATTTGAAATTGGCGAACAGTTCGACTCGAACACCACTCATCTCTATGCACAACACAGACTGTTCTGAAGAACAAGGCCTGATAATCGTCATCCCATACAAACCGCTGCAGGGGAACACGGGCCCTACACGTGGCCCATCCTGTAGATATACATAGAGTGATGGCTTATGGCACATTGTAAAATGTATAATTTAAAGGCTCAGACAAACCATATAATACATATTACATCGCTGTCAAATCACTTGAAATCCTGTACCCACATGTCTTCTGCAGCTGCCACTTACAGCCAAGGAGGCACACTCGTGGCAGCAGATCATAATGTATAATAATCCTTTTGCTCTGGATTGATATCCGGAGAAGATAAGTGCCATAGTAAAAGTGACTGTGCTGTGTATTATCTGAAGCCCACTCCCTCTTGTTTAAGTGAAGAAAGCTGCTGTGAAATTGCAGAGAACATGGGAATGATGACATTGAGAATTTACAGTATGTTGCACACCTGTCACCCCTACCCACAGCCACAACCAGCGCAACCACAGACGTTTTTGTTTATTTAGCAGCGTAAACCAACGTAATTCAGAGAAGCAAATAGGATAATCGAAACCAACGTAATTCAGAGAAGCAAATAGGATAATCGGAGGCTGTTGCTAGGCTGCAGCCCCACAGGGAACATTACTATGGAGGTGTTTAGACAATGTATCTTCCCAAATATTTCTCTACCTTTTGTATAATGTGTCAAAACATCAAAACAACCACCTGAAAATGCAAAACAGGTTGCACAAACCCTTCTGCTTGAGCAGCAGAACCCCTGGTCAGAGCATCAGAACCCCGACCTGAGCAGCAGAACCGCTGGCCTGAGCAGCAGAACCTCTGGCCTGACCAGAAGAACCCTTGGCCTGACCAGCAGAACCCCTGGCCTGACCAGCAGAACCCCTGGCCTGAGCAGCAGAACCCACAGCCTGAGCAGCAGGACCCCCGGCCTGAGCAGCAGAACCCCTGGCCTGAGCAGCAGAACCCCGTGCCTGAGCAGCAGAACCCCCTGCCTGAGCATCAGAACCCCTGGCCTGAGCAGCAGAACCCCTGGCCTGAGCAGCAGAACCCCATGCCTGAGCAGCAGAACCCCCTGCCTGAGCAGCAGAACCCGTGGCCTGAGCAGCAGAACCCGTGGCCTGAGCAGCAGAACCTCTGTCCTGAGCATCAGAACCCGTTGCTTGAGCAGCAGAACCCCCGGCCTTAGCAGAAGAACCTCTGGCTGGAGCAGCAGAACCCGTGGCCTGAGCAGTAGAACCCCCTGACTGATTAGCAGAACTCCGACCTGAACAGCAGAACCTCTGGCCTGTGCAGTAGAACCCCTAGCCTGAGCAGCAGAACCTCTGGCCTGAGTAGCAGAACACCCAGCCTGAGCAGGAAAACCCTTGGCCTGAGCAGCAGAACTCCCAGCCCAAGCCCTGCACTGAGCAGAAGAATCACTGGATTGGGTAGCAGAATTCTGCCCCTAGCAGCAGATTCCCTGGCCTGAGCAGCAAAACCTCTGGCCTGAGCAGCAGAACCCCCGGCCTGAGCAGCAGAACCCCTGGCCTGAGCGGCAGAGCTCCTGGCCAGTGCCCTGCACTGAGCAGAGGAATCACTGGATTGGGTAGCAGAATTCTGCCCCAAGCAGCAGATTTCCTGGCCAGAGCAGCAGAACCCCGGCCCGAGCAGTACAACTCCTAGACTGAGCAGCAAAACCCCAGCCCAACCAGCAGAATGCCCTAGCCACAGTGCCATTACTTTTTTACATTTTACATCAACATAGCCAAATAATGACTTTTTTTCTGAGACGTGTTGTAGTTTTGAATGACACCATTCATTTTACCATATAAACTACTGAAAAACATCTGAAAAAAAAAATAGTGTGGTGAAAAACAATGTAATTCTTCCTTTGTGGTTCGTTTTTACAGCGCTCATTGTGCTGCAAAAATTTCTTGATAACTCCAAGTCCGCAAAATTGTGGAGATGCCAAATATGTTCAGTTTATTTTTATATTTAAGTGGATAAAAAAGACTCAGAATTTAAAAAAAATGATTTATTGATACCTGCATCCTTTTCATGTTTATCAAGATGCAGCCGTATCAGCACATGGTTTTCCTTTTTGCACGGAGTAAATAGAATTTTTTAAATCATTTTTTATTGCACTTTTTTGGTGTGGAGCGCCAACCTGAAAACGGCAATTCTGGAGTTTCGACTTACTTTTCTGCTTTCTGGCATTTACTGTACAGGCTAAGTAATATTATATTTTCCTGGATTAGACTTTTGCACACATGGTGATACCAAATATGTTTCTTTTTCTTTATTTTTATACTGGGAAAATGAGTATTGATGAGTACAAGTGCTTCTTGCTCGAGTTTGCCTAGGGTGCTCGGGTATGGACCGAGTATCTCAGGTGCTTAAGTGACATGTTCAAGTTCTCGTGGCCACATGTTTTGCGGCTGTTAGACAGCCACAAAATATGTGCAAGCACCCTTGGCAAACTCGAGTAACGAGCAATTGTGCTCATCACTAGAAACGAGGCAATTCAAACTGTTATGTTTTCTATATATTTCAATATTTTTAAATACTTATTTTTTTCTTAACTTTTATTTTTAGGGTACTTGATTCTGTCATTATTTGATCTCTTATGCAATACATTAGTTTAGCCTAGACAACTTTATTTTCTAGACTCTCAATGCAAAACCTGTAATAGCAGCCCATGGCCTATCATGTGCCATTTATAATTTGGATCATTTTCGGCACTGGAACCCATGTGTGACTGGTACGCTTGCACCCTTTATCTAAACCCATGACTGTGTATTGTATGGAGAAGAGGGGATCAACTAGGAGACTTCTTGCTGGAGCTTCTCCTTGCAGAGACTGACCCAATATCCCACTTCATTAACACCTAAAAGTCATTACCTTACATTTATTACCCAGGTTTCCAGAGACCATGAATGTGGAGCGCCCCCACCGCCGCAGGGCCGAGGGGTACCCGGTACCGGGCCTCTGAGTCTCTGCTCTGGGGTTGTCACGGCGGCTAGGCCCCGGTCCGTGACCCTGCCGTGGGGCGCACAGTGAATAATAGGTGTGGATGATGGTGGGGATGCTGTGGTGGTGCGGTGCAGTAAATAACGAGGACACCAGGTTGCAGTCTCTTTACCTCTTTACTGAAGATCTCTGGGTCCTCAGTCCAGAACACAGTTCACCAGGCTGCGCAAGTCCGGCCGGTCCAATGGCACCTCCAGAGTTCTCTTCACAGGTGGAAATCGGTGCCTTCCTTCTAGCGCTATGTGTTGTGGTCCTTCCCTGCTGTGCTTACGAAAAGTCCCCCACAACTGTTGTGTCTGTTTCTTAAGTTCCCTCACAACTCGATTAGATGATGTTCTGCTAATCCTCCGTCCCTCCCTGATGTTCTGGTTGGGACGGCACCCGTTTGACGGGTAGGCTCGGAGCTCTTCCGGGACCCTAGAGTCGCCCCTCTCCACAAGTTGCCCCCCAAGACTGCATAGGTGATATGTGTTAGACAGCCCGCCTTAAACTGACTGTCCTGCCGCGGTTTGGAGTATTGCTTGAAGCTGAATGTTATTCTACTCCCTCGGCGTTCCGGCCACCGGTAGTGCGCCTCAGTAGGATGTTGCTTCGGTCTTACAGCACGACTCCTACTGGTATTTCTCCTTTGCGTGATCTCGTTTCTCACTCAGCACAATCTATCTCGCTTCTAATCCTTTCTTGGGCACCGCCGCTACCCGGAGCAGGCACGGTCCCGTTACGTTCATTCTTGGTGCCAAGCCTCTGTCAGGATCCCACCCCTGACAGAGACCCTACTGTATCTTCCCCTACAACACCCTCTGCCACAAGGTGTTGCCTGGTTCCAACCCAGTCAGCTTTCTGATCTAACTTCCTGCCTGACCCCCAGTTTACCCACTATGGTGGGGAGTGGCCTAATGAATAGCACCCTTAGCTCCCCCCGGAGGCCCAGCTGTGAAATGTATTGGTGTCTGTGATACCTGATCAGATGAACTCCTTCAGTGCCATCAGACGCACCATAGCTCCCCATAGTGGCGGAGCCACAGTACTGCAACGACCAGGACTCTGGGGCGCTGCACTCCCCCCTGGTTAAACACAGTACTCCGGGACTGGGAAGAAAACAACAATACAAGTTAGCAAAAAGACATACAGTTTTGTTGAGTGCAATAACAATAAGTATACTTGAACAGGCTTCCCTTTATGGGAGGTAAGGACACTTGAACGTTACAAACATGGTTAACATTATAAATTACAGGCTATAAATAACTCCTGTTACCCAACCGGGTATTCTACTAAGTGCAAAATTGTTGAACAATAATTTAACATTGCCTTTAAGGATATACACTCTGAACCCACTAAAGACCTTCCTATAATCACATTATAAGGTAATTTAACTTTTTCATTCTCCTTCTTTAGATCTGCAGGACCGCCTGTCCTATCGGCACCAGACCTTCTGCCTCTCCTTTCAGTTACAGGACCGCCCCGTTCAGCCAGGGCCTACTGCCTTTTCAACTACTATACACAGTATAGAACATAACATTACTTTCAGTTTAAGAGCACTGAGCCATCTCTGCATGACTCCTATGAGGACTCAGGGTTTACCTTCTATCCTAACTATCTATCAACATTATCAAAACATTTTCTATTGAACATTAAGCCTTCTCATTATCTTTCTTTCTATCATGCATGCTGGACACCACGTCTATCCCTACGGGCCCACTGCATCCTTCTTCTATCTTTCACCTTTTTCTTCTCAGAGAACATCATCAGTATTTCTTCACAATTAACTAATTAAATACATATAACTTTCTCATGTAAACATTATCATCTCTTTCTTTGTCAAGACATTATTGCTTCCTATCTTAAAGCAATATCACGGTTTAAACGCAACAAATGAACATCCCCTTTAAGAGGGGACCAAGTCTCTATGAGGTAGCACGCCTTCTCAAGCTACCAGTCCATACTCAGCAAAGGTTCCAGTGTGGTATCTTCACAAAGAGTCCTTCTTTAAGTAAAACCAGTAGGGAGCGCCTTTAATAAGGTGCAAACTATGTACAAGAAGTTCGGATCATGCACTGTTCATGATTTCAGCAGTTCTTTTCAACTATAAACTTGTACCAAAACTTAGAAAAATCAACAAAAGCAAAACAATAGGGATCCCAAGTCCACAGAAGGATCCCCTTAAGAGTTAACCCTGGACAGGTTCAGCAACAAAAATCAGAAAACAAACAGTTAAAGAACTATTTACATACAATGCAGTGTTTTTCTTACTGGAACCACGCAGGTGGCAGCACCGGTGGAGGCAACCCCGCAGGATACTGCGCACCACCTGGTACTGCATAAGGGGGAGTGTTGTCCCATCTGGGGCTCTGCGTACCCACCGTCTTCCGCTCTGGCACAGCAGGAACACTGGTCACCTGGGGAAGCGCCTCCTTGGCCACCACAGCGGTGGTGGTAGTAATACTGCAGGTCGTGGTCTTCACAAGTGTACAAGTGGGAGTGACCACGGTGGTCTGGGTGGTGGTCGTGGGCCAACCACAAGGCAGCACCTTAGCCACAGGGGACGATTTTGCTGGCACCTTGGTCGGGGATTCCGTTGGCTTCCTCTTGTAAACGTTTAAAGCAAACCACCCCTTCTCACCAAGGTGCCTGGTGTAGGTAACACTGTCCCCCGGGTAGAGGTCCCGGTCAGGGTGGCCCTCTCTAAGATGAGACCCGACATCCCGGCGGTTGACAAAGATCTCTGCGTATAATCCCGGCTCTTTAATGAAGCCCCAGCCTCCACGGAGCTTAAAGTCAACTACAATGCCCTGCCTGCGCGGGGCCTGGTGAGTGGTGGGGTCCTTGCGGGCCCGGTCCTTGACCGCCAAGTCTTTTTGATGGTGGGCCTCCCGCCCGGCCTGGTGTGTTTTCTCCTCCTCTTTCCACTGTTGTTCTAGCTGGACCCGGTATTCCTCCCAGCTTAGGGCCTGCACCATCTCCCCCTCTTGGGTCTCTACCCCGGGGAACCCCATAAGATTGGATCCAGGGTTCACCCAGCGGCACACTGTGCGCTCCGCATGGACCTCACACAGCAAGGGAGTAGGGGTGATTGGGGCTCGCATACGGTGTTCCATGCCCGTGGCTTCCTCCCATGGTAACAGGCGCTGGAGTCTATGGGTTCCCGGGAGAGGTGGTGTGGCTACGGGACCCACCAGCAAATCCTCGGCCAGCGGGACGGGGTCGGCGAACTCACCAGCCGATGCAGGTTCCTCCTCCGCGGCGGGTTCTTCCGGCGGTGTCGGCGAGGATCCCAGCGGTTGCTCCGGTAACGGTGTAGGATCCGACGCCTGAAGACCTTCTTCCGGCGCTGCCTGGTGCGGAGCCTGGGCCTTCATGTTCAGTTGGAGGAGTTGGTCGATCAGGCTCTCCATCTCGACCCGCAGAAGTTCAGTGCTGTCCACGGAGAACGGGCTGCTGGGCTCATCCGGGTAGTCGGGGAAGACTTCCACTTCAACCCCACTGTCGGGTTCAGAGCTGCTGGCCATAGCGTCCTCCACGTGGGCCACTTCCTGGTCTTTTTCCCGCTCTCTCCTTCGTGGGCGGTGTCGTTTTCTCGGTCTCCGCCCTCCATTGAGGATTAGGAGGCGGATCTCTGCGGCTGACGGACACGTCCTCACGGTGCAGAAATATTTAGACTGGGCGGCCATTGCTTTTCGCGCTTTTCAGCTTGCCTACGCCCACTCCACGCCCCTCTTCTTCTCCTGCGCTCTCCTCAGCGCTATAATGGCGGCGGATTCTTGGCGGCAAATGGCGCAGCACACAGTCTCTCAATAAAGTACAGTCCAAGCACAGTAAATCACAGTTCCAAAGCACACATGACCTGATTCTTCAGGCTTAAGTAGATCCTGTTCGTGACGCCAAATTGGAGCGCCCCCACCGCCGCAGGGCCGAGGGGTACCCGGTACCGGGCCTCTGAGTCTCTGCTCTGGGGTTGTCACGGCGGCTAGGCCCCGGTCCGTGACCCTGCCGTGGGGCGCACAGTGAATAATAGGTGTGGATGATGGTGGGGATGCTGTGGTGGTGCGGTGCAGTAAATAACGAGGACACCAGGTTGCAGTCTCTTTACCTCTTTACTGAAGATCTCTGGGTCCTCAGTCCAGAACACGGTTCACCAGGCTGCGCAAGTCCGGCCGGTCCAATGGCACCTCCAGAGTTCTCTTCACAGGTGGAAATTGGTGCCTTCCTTCTAGCGCTATGTGTTGTGGTCCTTCCCTGCTGTGCTTACGAAAAGTCCCCCACAACTGTTGTGTCTGTTTCTTAAGTTCCCTCACAACTCGATTAGATGATGTTCTGCTAATCCTCCGTCCCTCCCTGATGTTCTGGTTGGGACGGCACCCGTTTGACGGGTAGGCTCGGAGCTCTTCCGGGACCCTAGAGTCGCCCCTCTCCACAAGTTGCCCCCCAAGACTGCATAGGTGATATGTGTTAGACAGCCCGCCTTAAACTGACTGTCCTGCCGCGGTTTGGAGTATTGCTTGAAGCTGAATGTTATTCTACTCCCTCGGCGTTCCGGCCACCGGTAGTGCGCCTCAGTAGGATGTTGCTTCGGTCTTACAGCACGACTCCTACTGGTATTTCTCCATTGCGTGATCTCGTTTCTCACTCAGCACAATCTATCTCGCTTCTAAACCTTTCTTGGGCACCGCCGCTACCCGGAGCAGGCACGGTCCCGTTACGTTCGTTCTTGGTGCCAAGCCTCTGTCAGGATCCCACCCCTGACAGAGACCCTACTGTATCTTCCCCTACAACACCCTCTGCCACAAGGTGTTGCCTGGTTCCAACCCAGTCAGCTTTCTGATCTAACTTCCTGCCTGACCCCCAGTTTACCCACTATGGTGGGGAGTGGCCTAATGAATAGCACCCTTAGCTCCCCCTGGAGGCCCAGCTGTGAAATGTATTGGTGTCTGTGATACCTGATCAGATGAACTCCTTCAGTGCCATCAGACGCACCATAGCTCCCCATAGTGGCGGAGCCACAGTACTGCAACTACCAGGACTCTGGGGCGCTGCAAATGGTATACACATACATGTGATAACATTCTTCCAATCATTAGTGATGTTATATACGTGTCACTCTTCACTGGAGCTCTATTCATCATCATTTTAATAGGATCCCACCCAAAAAATATCCCCCCCGTCAGACACCATTATCATTATTGCCCTCGTTGATGACTCATAGGTAGAAACCTTTGCCAGCTTCAATTAAATACCCAATCTGTTCCGTTCCCAAGCCCGTTCAGCCACTCCAGATATCAACATAGAGCAGCCACAAAATAATGATTAAATCTGACTACCGGTAATTGTTTACTTCAACCCTAAAAAGAGAGCAAAAAAAAAATAGGTGCAATATTAAAGCAGTTTATAAATAGAAGCTAAA
Source organism: Ranitomeya variabilis (assembly GCF_051348905.1). Classification (NCBI taxonomy): domain Eukaryota; kingdom Metazoa; phylum Chordata; class Amphibia; order Anura; family Dendrobatidae; genus Ranitomeya; species Ranitomeya variabilis. The sequence continues at coordinate 741,568,637 of NC_135232.1, read as the reverse complement.
AGTACAAAAATCCCCAATTAATGAACTATTTTGGAAAATTCAATTTTTAAGCTTCCCGGACCCTTTTCCCACAGTAGAGCCCAGTGGTAATCTTATCAAAGAATGTACTCGGTATTTGTTTGGAGAGATGTTTATGAAGGTATTCTGTTGCGGACCCCACTGGGCGAGCTGATTCGGTATTATGTGAGGCTATTTTTAGCAATTTATATAAAGACATTCAATCATTAATCCTCTAAGACGTCTCAGACCCCAAGATTATTATAGCCCTAATTTGTAAGAAATTGGCTGCTTCTTATTAATTCTGGTGTTCTGTACTTAGCAAAGGACATGGGAACATTGTTGTTTTGTCCATTCTGGTTCTTTTTTTTTCACAAAAAACTTATTAAAAAAGTAGATGAATATTGAACAAGACAAGACCATAGGCATTAAGAAGTAGTCAGTCCTTTCTTGTAGAGTTGAGCGACTTTTACTTTTTTCGGATCGAGTCGGGTTTCGCGAAACCCGACTTTGTCAAAAGTCAGGTCGGGTGAAATCTGCCGATTATTGCGTAAATTCGGGGGCCGACTGAAACACGAAACCCAATGCAAGTCAATGGGGAATCAAAGTCGGCAGTGAGTGGAGGACAGGAAAACACCTACAGTGCCCCTTTTAATGCCAAAAACATAAATTCTTATTACTGAAGCTTGTCAATCTTAATTTACTTTATAATAATAGTTAGGCATTGAAAACTGGGGGTCATTTGGCTAAAGTTGTGGGGGGGGTAGGGCTGGCTCAAGTTTTTCGTGGGCCCAGGAAACGCGGAATACGTCACGGTGGTGGAGCAGGGAGAGGTAAGTATTTAAACTTTGTAAGTGCTATGATCCTGAGCAAGCAGTGGGGGCCCACTTGTTGGCATTGGCACTGACACAGGGCTCCTCATAGTACGGCGGTGTGTTTGACGGCGGGTGGCGCCTCCCACCGGCAGAGACACTTTTGCGTACTATGAGGGGCCCTGTGCCAGTGACGTCGCCAACGAGTATGCCCCCCCACCTGATGAAGGAACCTGCACTTTCATCTGCACCTTCCTCTTTGTCCCCGTGTAAGGTGGTATAGTATACGGGAAGGGGAACCTGACTTTCAGCAGGGTCAGATTCTGGCTGTGTAGAGTGCAAGGGGAATGTAGTGGTCTGGGTCAATGTACCAGCAGACTCATCTAGCAGTGGCTGGGCAATGGGCAAGATGAGGAGGAAACACAGATATAGGCCCAAATAATAAAGTGGGCTAAATGCAGTTCAAAATTGGTAACAGGACTAAACAGGCGGCATTGCTTTGTTCAGCGGAGGACAAGTGTAAGGAGTGGCTGACACAGTGAGTAGGCCCAAATAAGTAAGTAGGCTAAATGCAGTTCAAAATTGGTAACAGGACTAACCAGGCGGCATTGCTTTGTTCAGTGGAGGACAACTGTAATGAGAGGCTGACACAGTGAGTAGGCCCAAATAAGTAAGTAGGAGTTAAAGCTAAATGCAGTTCAAAATTGGTAACAGGACTAAACTGGCGGCATTGCTTTGTTCAGTGGAGGACAACTGTAATGAGTGGCTGACACAGTGAGTAGGCCCAAATAAGTAAGTAGGCTAAATGCAGTTCAAAATTGGTAACAGGACTAAACTGGCGGCATTGCTTTGTTCAGCGGAGGACAACTGTAAGGAGTGGCTGACACAGTGAGTAGGCCCAAATAAGTAAGCAGGCTAAATGTCTGCCAAACATTTTTTCATAAATAAACAGATGGCATAGCTAGGCACAGGGGTGGGCTCCTCTGCTGAGTAGCAGACAGTGGTAGTAGGCGCAAAGTATTAACTGGTCTAAATGGAGGCCAGGGCCCCTGTATATTTTAACTATCATCTATCATTTCAACAAATTTGTATTGGCAGTGTCATTGAAGGATTTAACCGCACAGACTACACAGTGGTGGAGCAGGGAAAGGTAAGTATTGCAAGTGGTAGAGCACTGTTCGAGCTGGGGGGAACACTCTCTCGTGGGTGGCGGTACTGGCACAGGGCCCCTCATATTACGACGGTGTGTCTGACGTTGGTTGTTCACCACCACCGTCAGAGACACTTCATTGTACTATGAGCGACCCTGTGCCAGTGCCGTCGCCCAAGAGTGGGCACACCCACCTGTCCAGGCAAATGGCACTTGCACGGGTGCTTGCGCCAGGTGGTGACCACGGCCCTGTGGGGGGAGTCAGCCCATTTAGGGAGGTATAAAAATGGCCTATGGTGGACATTCAGCAGCTGCAAATGGAGGAATTGGAGAAGTCAGTAAGAGGAGGCCAAAAGCAAGACATTTTTCAGGCAAGCTACATGTCAGCAGGGGAAGGTGGGGCCAAATAATTTGAAATCCATGATTGGTTCATTTTAATGAAGGTTAGATCATCAACATTTCGGGTAGCCAGACGTGTCCTTTTTTCGGTCAGTATTGAACCAGCAGCACTGAATACTCTTTCTGATAGCACACTAGCAGCAGGGCATGCGAGCTCCTGTAATGCATATTCTGCCAATTCAGGCCAGGTGTCTATTTTAGATGCCCAGTAATCAAAGGGGAATGACCTGTGAGGGAGAACATCGATAAGCGCGGAAAAGTAGTTCGTAACCATACTGGAAAAATGCTGTCTCCTGTCACTTTGAATCGATGCAGCAGTACCTGTCGTGTCAGTGGTCGTTGCGAAATCACTCCACAACCTGGTCATTAAACCCCTCTGTCCAACGCCACTTCTGATTTGTACACCTCTGCCATGTTGCCGACTACGGCTCATGTGAGAACCATCACCGCCGCTGTGTGCTGGGAATGCTTGAACCAAACGGTCTACAAGAGTTGCTTGTTTGGTAGCCAATATTTGCTCAAGGTTTTCATGTGGCATGATATTTTGTAATTTTCCTTTATGTCGTGGATCCAGGAGGCAGGCCAACCAGTAATCGTCATCGGTCATCATTTTAATAATGCGGGGGTCCCTTTTTAGGATACGCAAGGCATACTCAGCCATGTGGTCCAATGTTCCAGGTGTCAAATCACTGCTTGTGCTGGGTTGAGGAGCACTTTCTTGCAAATCAACATCACTTGTGTCCCGCAAAAACCCTGTACCTGACCTTGCAACGCCACCAGTTTCTATTGCCCCCTGAGAAGCATCCTCCTCCCATAAATATTCATCCCCATCATCCTCCTCCTCCTCCTCCTCTTCGTCTGCCACCTCATCCAGGAGAGTTCCCTGAGCTGACAATGGCTGACTGTCATCAAGGCTTCTTTCCCATTCAGCTGCAGACGCCTGCTCCTTAATGTGCGTCAAACTTTGCATCAGCAGACGCATTAGTGGGATGCTCATGCTTATGATGTCGTCGTCTGCACTTAACAGCCAAGTGCATTCCTCAAAACACTGAAGGACTTGACAGAGGTCTTGTAGCTTCGACCACTGCACACCAGACAACTCCATGTCTGCCATCCAAGTGCCTGCCCGTGTATGTGTATCCTCCCACAAATAAATTACAGCACGCCTCTGTTCGCACAGCCTCTGAAGCATGTGCAGTGAGGAGTTCCACCTTGTTGCAACGTCGATTATTAGGCGGTGCTGGGGAAGATTCAGCGATCGCTGATGGTTCAGCATATGACTGGAGTGTACGGGCGACCGCCGGATGTGCGAGCAAAGTCTTCACACCTTCAGGAGCAGGGCTGGTAACCCCAGATAATTTTTCAGGAAGCACTGCACCACCAGGTTCAAGGTGTGAGCCAGGCAAGGTATGTGTTTCAGTTCTGAAAGGGCTATGGCAGCCATAAAATTCCTTCCGTTATCACTGACTACCTTGCCTGCCTCAAGATGTACACTGCCCAGCCATGACTCAGTTTCTTGCTGCAAGTACTTGGCCAGTACTTCTGCGGTGTGTCTGTTGTCGTCCAAACACTTCATTTGTAACACAGCCTGCTGATGCTTACCACTAGCTGTTCGATAATGGGACACCTTGTGTGCAACACTGGCAGCTGCGGATGGAGTGGTCATGCGACTGCGCTCTGTGGATGAGCTTTCGCTTCTGGAGGAGGAAGAGGAGGGCTGGCGAACGCCTACAACCAATTGTTTCCTAGACCGTGGGCTAGGCAGAACTGTCCCACTATGGCTGTCCCCAGTGGACCCTGCATCCACCACATTAACCCAGTGCACCGTGATGGACATGTAACATCCCTGGCCATGCCTACTGGTCCATGCATCTGTTGTGAAGTGCACCTTTCCAATGACTGATTGCCTCAGTGCATGGACAATGCGGTCTTTGACATGCTGGTGGAGGGCTGGGATGGCTTTTCTCGCAAAGAAGTGCCGACTGGGTAGGTCATAGCATGGTACTGCGTAGGCCATCAGGTGTTTGAAAGCTTCGCTTTCAACCAACCGGTAGGACATCATCTCTAACGAGATTAGTCTAGCAATGTGGGCATTCAAACCCTGTGTACGTGGATGAGAGGATGAGTACTTTATTTTCCTAATGAGAATCTCTTGTTGGGTGAGCTGGACTGGAGAGCTGCATATGGTGGAACTAGCGGTGGTGTAATAATTATAGGGGATAACTCAGGAGACTCTTTGCGTGGAACAAGACAACTACAGGACACAGTTTTATAAGTGGTAAAGTCTATATTATCACACGGTGATTCAAACAGGTGCAGAGAGAAACTCAAGTCCACAACACTTGGAGTAAATATTAAATGCAGCTTAGCAGTCTATAGGAAACTTCAGAGGAAAATGCAATCACGCAGAAAGTCTATGAAGCACAATTATTCTTGAAGATACTTGACACGAATAAGTCCTTGCTTAGTCCAAAACACAGATAGATATGCTTATAAGGCAGTTCAAATAATATCTTAGCTCAACCATGGAGGCCTGGGTAATAGTCTCAGGTTCTTGCAGAGCAGCAACAGCTTACATGTCCAGCAAATGCAGATGGAAGTAAACATGAGCAGCAGATGAAGGAGGATTACTGGAACTGGTGTATGCAGCAGGAACTCAGAGGAAAATAGCAGGATAACCCCACAGGTTCACAGGAGCAGGTATATAGCCAGGAAGTAACCAGAGGTCAGGAACTGAATGCAAGGCAGAATACTCTAGCACAGACTGAAGGATGGGGTGGAGTTTTAGAGCAGGAAGACACAGTGCACATGAGACCAAAGACGCCATCTTGGAAAAGGGCAGTAATGCACAAAAGGTAATAAAAAATGTTCAGAGTCCTGGCAGGTGGTGGTGTACATGGCAGATTGAGAGAGGGTTGGTGATGGTATTCTTGATGTTAGCCTACATACAGTATTTCCTACCAATAACCTTGTGATTCCCTGACTGCTTTTTCCTTGCGACGATACCTCCACATTTGCTGCTGGTGGTGTCCTAACCGGTGGGCTTACAGTGAGGGAAGCAATGTAGTGTTGCTGACTACCTTCATTCTGAGCAGGTGCACCAACGGTACGTGACGTTTGGTAGTTAGTCCAGGCTTGCAAGTGCATGCTGGTTAAATGTCTATGCATGCATGTTGTATTTAAATTTTGAAGATTCTTCCCTCTGCTAAAGGTCTTTGAGCATTTCTTACAGATAACTTTTGACTGATCATTCGGATCTTGGTTAAAAAATTGCCACACTGCACTCTTCCTATATCGAATACCTTTTCAGGCATTGCACGCTGTGCTACTTTCACCGGATGGCCACGCTGTCCTAAAACTGTTTTTGACACACGTTTTTGGCCTGATGCGGGCCTGCCAGATGACAGCTGTTGCGATGTAGATGGCTGCTGCAGATCATCCTCCTCCGCTTCTGAGCTACTGGCAGTGGCACTCTCTTCCCCCAATGGCTGCCAATCTGGGTCAACAACTGGGTCATCTATCACCTCCTCTTCAATGTCATGTGCACCTTCCTCTGTGTCACCGTGTAAGGTGCTATAGCATTCGGGACAGGGCACCATAGTCTCATCAGGGTCAGATTCTGGCTTAGTACACTTCGAGGGCTATGTACTGATCTGAGTCAATGGAACAGCATAATAATCTAGCTGTGGCTGTGCATCAGTGCACTCCATGTCCGATTCATCTTGTAATGGGCAGTTAACAATTTCCCTTTCTAACCCAGGCACGGTATGTGTAAAGAGCTCCATGGAGTAACCTGTGGTGTCGCCTGACGCATCCTTCACATTTGGTTTGGGTAAAGGACACAAGGAAACATCTTGTTCCTGACCGGGAGCATCCACTGATGACTCGCTGCTTTTATATTTTGAATTTTCTGAAGAGGAGTCGAAAGAGCTAGAGGCTGAGTCAGCAAGGAAAGCCAAAACTTTTTCCTGCTCCTCCGGCTTTAAAAGCGGTTTTCCTTACTAAGATAAGGGAGCCTTTGAGGACTAATGTAGCCAGACGATGACGCTGGCTCAACACCTCCAGCCTTAGGTGCTATTTTGCTTTTCCCACTACCACCAGATGCTCCACCACCACCACCACCATCAGTACCAGCTGGCAACGACCGCCCACGGCCTCTTCCACCAGACTTCCTCATTTTTGGGAAAATCTAACCAAAATAACAACCGTTATATGGTACTGTAAAACAAGGTAGAAGGTGTATATAAACTTGTTGTGAATTTAAATCTCCCTTTTTATTTTGGGGAGACTGATCCAAAACTCAGGCCCAGTGTATAACACAACACAATGTAAGTGGCAGAACGTGGCTGGCTGATATACGACAAACTAACAGAATTGACGTATATCCACTTTGTGACAATTTGAATCTCCCTTTTTTTGGGGGGAGACTGCACCACAACACAGGCCCAGTGTATAACACAACACAATATAAGTGGCAGAACGTGGCTGGCTGATATACGACAAACTAACAGAACTGACATATATCCACTTTGGGACAATTTTAAATACCCTTTTTTGGGGGGGAGACTGCACCACAACTCAGGCCCAGTGTATAACACAACACAATGTAAGTGGCAGAACATGGCTGGCTGATATACGACAAACTAACAGCACTGACGTATATCCACTTTGTGACAATTTGCAACACCCTTTTTTTGGGGGGAGACTACACCACAACTCAGGCCCAGTGTATAACACAATACAATGTAAGTGGCAGAACGTGGCTGGCTGATATACAACAAACTAACAGAACTGACGTATATCCACTTTGGGACAATTTGAATCTCCCTTTTTTGGGGGGGAGACAGCACCACAACTCAGGCCAAGTGTATAACACAACACAATGTCAGTGGCAGAATGTGGCTGGCTGATATACGACAAACTAAGAGAACTGACGTATATCCACTTTGTGACAATTTGAATCTCCCTTTTTTGTGGGGGGAGACTGCACCACAACTGAGGCTCAGTGTATAACACAACACAATGTAAGTGGCAGAACATGGCTGGCTGATATACGACAAGCTAACAGAACTGACGTATATCCACTTTGTGACAATTTGAAACACCCTTTTTTTGGGGGGAGACTGCACCACAACTCAGGCCCAGTGTATAACACAACACAATGTAAGTGGCAGAACGTGGCTGGCTGATATACGACAAACTAACAGAACTGACGTATATCCACTTTGTGACAATTTGAATCTCCCTTTTTTTGGGGGGCGACAGCACCACAACTCAGGCCCAGGGTGTAACACAACACAATGTAAGTGGCAGAAAGTGGCTGGAAGATATCTTAAAAAATCCAAGGACTGTAGTACAATTTCAATCTCCCTACAATGATCTCGGGACAAGTATGGCAGCAACAAAAAGGACTGCTGCACACAAAAGTGTGGACAAATAAACAAGATAACTGCAGAAAGGAGCAACAGGATTTTTGCTTTTAAAAAAGCAGTTGGTTTGCACAGCAGCGTGCAAACGGCAATGCAGCTATCAGCGAGCCTTATAAGGCAGCCTAATAAGCTACAGAGCTGATGCACAAAAATATGGCCTCCACTGTCCCTGCAAAAAAAGGTGGTGTTGGACAGTGGAAATCGCTACAGCACAAGCGGTTTGGGGGTTAATCTTCCCTCCCTAACTACATCCCTTCTTCTGACGAAGCTGCAGCAACCTCTCCCTATGCTGAGATCGGCAGAAGTAAGATGGCGGTCGGCGTGCACGCCCCTTTATAGCCCCTGTGATGCCGCAGAAAGAAAGCCAATCACTGTCATGCCCTTCTCTAAGATGGTGGGGACCGAGACCTATGTCATCACGCTGCCCACACTCTGCGTCCTCCTTCATTGGCTGAGAAATGGAGCTGAACACGTCATACGAAACACGACTTTGGCGCGAAGATCGCCGACCTCATGGCCGATCCCACACTAGGATCGGTCGGGTTTCATGAAACCCGACTTTGCCGAAAGTCGGCGATTTTTGAATTTGTCCGATCCATTTAGCTCAACCCTAGTTTCTTGGTTACCACGACTGCCCCCTTCGGAGATTTCCTATTGATTTTGAAACATGAATTCTCATCCAACTGTTACATTTAAGGTCCTTAAAATACTAATGTATATGACCCCTTCAAATCTGAAGCAGACCATGGGCCTTATAATGGATTTGCTCATTTCTAGCTCCCACCATCACAGTCCACCTTCTTGATTTTGAAACATGGATTCTCATCCATGTTCCTCTACATTGGAGATCCAAAAAATATGTGATTATCGAGAGTATGCAAAGAACACCTACAGCGGGATCTCAAGTATTTGGAGACCTAGCCTGCCTTCCCTGATGTTTTTTTTACTAATCCAGTTGAGAATAGGTGTAAGTTGGGTGGACAAGTATTTTTGTGGCTTTCGGTTTTGAAGACTAAGGAAATCAGTGAGTTGACTATTTCTATAACGCTTGGAGACTTTATTGGAAACAGCCAAGTTCATAGATGACCACTTCTTGTATATTTTAGGCTGAAAATTGGAATCAAGTGGAGTCTGAGTCTAAAACTTAGAATAAGGGGCATGCAGCAAATGTTAGCACAGGTGAACTATCTTTTTTTGTTCTCACTTATTGCTTAGTGGCTTTCATCCTAAGTCATGTGACAAGACTTCTAGGAGAGTTCATATTGACTTTTAGGATTTCTGCTTCCTATAAGTGGCGCTAGAGTTCTAGTTTAATTTTAATTTAGTGGAAGGATGACATTTTTTATTAAGTGAGTCTTGCAGGTTCACGTCATTAGAATAATTTACACTATAATGTAGTTGATGAGGTAGTCTTAAAAGGATATTCTCATCTGAGACATTTATAGCTATGTGTGTGTCAGCCTCTTCATTCACTTCTATAGGAGATTAAAAAAAATAGCCAAGGAAAAATCCTGTGCATTTTCAGAACTCCCAAAGCAGTGAATAGACAAGTATTCCCAGTTCCCAGTGGTGCAAGACGGGACTCTGTTTTACTGATTTGGATCTTACTTGATAACTATTTATGGCATATTTTGGGGAATATCTGAGATGAAAATATCCCTTTCATTTTGTGACAAAGTAGAGAGCTCACAATTCCAGACTATCATTATGCCTTTATCAAATACCACAGTGGGAGCTACTCATACAGACAAGAAGCTTTCTCCTAAAATGCACCACATCACCAGACTGATGTTGGACTCTTTCCTCAAGAGATTGTGCGTCTGAGGAAACATTCAGCTGAAGTGTATTGCAGCGCATTACTACATAGATGACTGTGCATTATATTGCATAAATGACTATGGGCTGTGCTTTATACTGCATGGATGACTGGGCTATGCATTATACTACATGGATGTCTATGGGCTGTGCATTATACTACATAGATGACTATGGGCTGTGCATTATACTGCATAGATGACTATGGGCTGTGCATTATACTACTTGGATGACTATGGGCTGTGCATTATACTACATAGATGACTATGGGCTGTGCATTATACTGCATAGATGACTATGGGCTGTGCTTTATACTACATGGATAATTGTGGGCTATGCATTATACTACATGGATGACTATGGGCTGTGCATTATACTGCATAGATGACTATGGGCTGTGCATTATACTGCATAGAGGACTATGGACTCTGCATTATACTGCATAGATGACTATGGACTGTGCATTAAACTACATGGATGACTGTGGGCTGTGCTTTATACTACATGGATGATTGTGGGCTATGCATTATACTACATGGATGACTATGGGCTCTGCATTGTACTACAAGGATGACTATGGGCTGTGCATTATACTACATAGATGACCATGGACTGTGCATTATACTGCACAGATGACTATGGACTGTGCATTAAACTACATGGAAGACTATGGGCTGTGCTTTATACTACATGGATGATTGTGGGCTATGCATTATACTACATGGATGACTATGGGCTGTGCATTATACTACATGGATGACTATGGGCTCTGCATTGTACTACAAGGATGACTATGGGCTATGCATTATACTACATAGATGACTATGGACTGTGCATTATACTGCATAGATGATTATGGACTGTGCATTATAGTACATGGATGACTATGGGCTGTGCTTTATACTACATGGATGACTGTTGGCTATGCATTATACTACATGGATGACTATGGGCTCTGCATTGTATTACATGGATGACTATGGGCTGTGCATTATACTACATAGATGACTATGAACTGTGCATTATACTGCATAGATGACTATGGACTGTGCATTATAGTACATGGATGACTATGGGCTGTGCTTTATACTACACGGATGACTGTTGGCTATGCATTATACTACATGGATGACTATGGGCTGTGCATTAAACTACATGGATGACTATGGGCTGTGCATTATACTACATGGATCACTTTAGATTTTTTTGTTTATATTGTTTTAGGATTGTGTTGCATTTGGAAACTATTTTATCTTCAGGTCTGGAACTTGGGCAGCAGGCAATGATTTTTGGACCCATGTGTTTGGTTGGAGTCTCTTCAAGCAAAATTCAGTCCCTGTGCTATTTCATTTTGGATTTATATTAAACAAACTGGCTGTTGCCCATATTGATAGATGTTCTTTTTAAAAAAGACTCTCTGTTCATGTTCATGGCATCTACATCGGCATACTTATATATTTGTATATTATTCTATATTGGATGATTGTATATCTAGATTTTATAGTGTAATATAAGTGTTATAGATCAGCTTGTTGGCGCAACATAGCTATTTGCATACTGCTATTGGGCGTGTTTATATGCAATTTTTCTTTTTTCATATACATATTAGGATTATTATCTTTATATTTTGGTATAATTTATGGTAATATATATGAATTCTATTTATTTTTCATATTTCATCACGTCTTTCACAAGCTGCGATTTTTTAGCAGCGATACTTACCTTTAGCAGTGATACTTATATCCATTGATCGCATACTTGGATTAGTGTGCATGCCCTGGATTTGGCCGCTCGGTGACTTCCAGCCCCGCCCACAGGATGACGCGAACGTTACACGCTTGCGTGTCAGGGGCGGGATTTGGAAAGCCACTTACTTTGCACGAGCGGCGCATAACCAGCTCATGCGCCGTATAACATCCGGGACGCGATCGTAGCTATCAGCTGTTCGCAGCACTTAGGCTGATTTTTGCCATTTATAAAGAGCACTTTCCCATACACAGCGCTGTCGGGGTTGCAGCATAGGCACACGATACCGGTCACTGTATTCATGTAAGTTAAACCTCATCTATATGTGAACCACTTTTTGATTTATGGCTGTTGTTCAATTTGTATAGATGTTATGACATCTGCAGTATCCTTACAGGGATAGCGTTTTGTACCTATCAGCTTGCATTTCAACCGTAGGTTTTTAGCACTGTTTGCACTTTACGGCATATCCTTAATACAAACTTAGATTGTTTTGCTGCAGTAGTCTTCATATTAAAACCTAGTTTTACAGCCATATTTCTATTTAAGCTTACTTTTTCCAAATTTGCACCGGCTCCGGTTTTATAATCCTCGGCTGTATACATATATTTCAGCTTATTTATATGGCCCACACAACTTTGGTCATATGACACTGCTATTTACAGGTCCGCTATCTTTTGGCAGTTTTTAACTGCTTGTGGTCAGGTAATATACATTCTATTGTATGACTAATTTTTTAGTCTATACAAAACATTGGCTGGTGTTTATTTAAATGTTCACAATAGGTTCACATTAATATCCTTTTTTTGTGACTAGGTTTTTTGTGTTGGCCTTATGTCTGCTTGTTTTTATTGAGACTCCTTGTTTGGTTATTTTCATGGATTTTGTTGTTCATCGTCTGTTTAATAAAGTATTTTCAATTTTATTCCTTTGTATATGCCCTTGTTTCCCCACACACAAAGGGGGAATTGTGTTATAGAATGGATCACTTTGGACTATGCTTTATACTACATGGATGACTGTGGGCTGTGCATTATACTACATGGATCACTTTGGACTATGCTTTATACTACATGGATGACTGTGGGCTGTGCATTATACTACATGGATCACTTTGGACTATGCTTTATACTACATGGATGACTGTGGGCTGTGCATTATACTACATGGATCACTTTGGACTATGCTTTATACTACATGGATGACTGTGGGCTATGCATTTTACTACATAGCTGACTATGGACTGTTCACTATTCTGCATAGATGACTATGGACTGAACACCTCCTGTGACGCCACTCCACCACCACCAAAACCTCCCCTTCACTGCCGGTAACCTGAATGCCAACTGTAAGACAGATCCCAATTTGATGCATTACATTTTTTTCCCCTAATTTCCTCCTGAAAATTTGGGGTGCATCTTATAGTTCAAAAAATATGGTAATTGCACAACTCAACCCAAAACATAATAAAATTTCTTATTGGACAGCTTTTTATGATTAAATAAATAAATGAAAACAATCCTTCAATTGCACTGAAAAGTCATGTATGACACTCTGAAGTCTCCTAGGACTTTATCCATCAACCTTCAGGCCTCTTTCACACGCCAGTGTCTCCAGTATGTGTGATGCAGTTTTCACACCTACCAGAGACACTGATACATGTACTGTAGACCCATTCAAATGAATGGGTCTGTGCACATATCTGTGTTTTTTCACGGACCGTGTGTCCGAGTGACCCACACGTAGACATGTCTGTTTTTGTGCAGCTGCACACGGACCCTTTCAAGTCAATGGGGTCCATGTAAACACGTACCGCACATGAATGCCATCCATGGGATGCATCAGTATCACACGGATGGCCGCCAGCAAACAAGCGTTAAAGTAAGCGCTGTTCCCCGCCGGCTGGTGCTGAAACCGGCTCACATCATTCTCCCCTGCTCTGCCGGCAATCGGTGCAAGAAGAGGAGAATGATGAGAGTTACAGTTGGGAAAAAAGTATTTAGTCAGCCACCAATTGTGCAAGTTCTCTACCTTAACAAGATGAGAGAGGCCTGTAATTGACGTCATAGGTAGACCACAACTATGAGAGTGAAAATGAGAAAGCAAATCCAGAAAATCACCTTGTCTGATTTTGCAAGATTTATTTTGTAAATTAGGGTGGAAAATAAGTATTTGGTCATTAACAAAAGTTCATCTCAATATTTTGTTATACATCCTTTGTTGGCAATGACAGAGGTCAAACGTTTTCTGTAATTCTTCACAAGGTTGGCACACACTGTTGGTGGTATGTTGGCCCCTTCCTCCATACAGATCTCCCCTAGAGCAGTGATGTTTTGGGCTTGTTGCTGGGCAACATGGACTAACAACTCCCCCCAAAAGTTTTCTATGTGGTTGAGATCTGGAGACTGGCTAGGCCACTCCAGGACTTTCATAGGCTTCTTACAAAGTCACTCCTTTGTTGCCCTGGTGGTATGCTTGTTATCATTATCATGTTGAAAGACCCATCCACATTTCATCTTCAATGCCCTTGCTGATGGAAGGAGGTTTGCACTCAAAATCCCACAATACATGGTCCCATTCATTCTTCCATTTACACGGATCAGTCGTTCTGGTCCCTTTGCAGAGAAACAGCCCCAAAGCATGATGTTGCCACCCCCATGCTTCACAGTTGATATGGTGTTCTTTGGATGCAACTCAGCATTCTGTCTCCTTCAAACACTATGAGTTTTGTTTCTACCAAACAGTTCTACTTTGATGACATTCTCCCAATACTCTTCTGGATAATTCAAATGCTCTCTAGCAAACTTCAGATGGGCCCGGACATGTACTGGCTTAATTAGGGGGACACGTCTGGCACTGCAGGATCTGAGTCCCTGGCAGCGTAGTGTGTTACTGATGGCAGCCTTTGTTACAGAGGTCCCAGCTCTGTGCAGGTCATTGACTATGTCCCTACGTGTGGTCCAGAGATTTTTGCTCACCGTTCTTGTGATCATTTTGACCCCACAGGTTGAGATCTTGCGTGGAGCCCCAGATCAAGAGAGATCATCACTGGGCTTGTATGTCTTCCATTTTCTTATTATTGCTCCCACTGTTGATTTCATCACACCAAGCTGCTTGCTTATTGCAGATACAGTCTTCCCAGGCTGGTGCAGGGTTACAATTTTGTTTCTGGTGTCCTTCGACAGCTCTTTGGTCTTCACCATAGTGGAGTTTGGAGTGTGACAGTTTGAGGTTGTGGACAGGTGTCTTTTATACTGATAACATGTTCAAACAGGTGCCATTACTACAGGTAATGAGTGGAGGACAGAGGAGCCTTTTAATGAAGAAGTTACAGGTATGTGACAGCCAGAAATCTTGCATGTTTTAAAGTGACCAAATACTTATTTTCCACCATAATTTACAAAATAAATCTTGCAAAATCAGACAAGGTGAATTTCTGTATTTGTTTTCTCATTTTGACTCTCATAGTTGTGGTCTACCTATGATGTCAATTACAGGCCTCTCTCATCTTGCTAAGTGGGAGAACTAGCAGAATTGGTGGCTGACTAAATACTTTTTTCCCCACGGTATCTTAAAGTCCAAATGATGACAGCAGGTGGGGGCTTTTGGGACTCTTACTCCCATCATCCGACACCTGCTGCCGCTAATAACAGTGACAGCACGAGCGGATGATTGGGGTACTCCACAGCCGCTGCCTGAGATCAAACGAATAAATGAATGAAAAACCTGACGTGGGTTCCCCCCTACTTTCTTGAACCAACCAGGCTGCAACCCTCAGCTGTCAGCATCTGCAAGGTTGGTTATCAAGAATGGAGGGGTCCCCACACTGTTTTTTTAAATTATTTAAATGAATATTTTAAAGAAACAGCATGGGTCCCCCCCTCCCCATTTTTGACAACTAGCTTTGCTAAAGCTCACGGCTGGGGGCTGCTATTCTCAGGCTGGTAAGGGGCCATTGTATAGGCACCCCCCAGCCTAAAAACAGCAGCCCGCAGCTTCCCAGGGAAGGCGCATCTATTAGATGCGCCTTTTCTGGCACTTTTCCCGGTTCTTCCTACTTGCCCTGTAGCGGTGGCAAGTGGGGTTCATATTTGTGGGGTTGATGTCACCTCTGTAATATCAGGTGACATTAATCCCACGGCTTAGTAATGGAGAAGTGTCTATAAGACACCTATCCATTACTAATCCTATAGTTATATGTTAAATAAAGACAGAGCCAGAATAAAATCCTTTATTTTAAAAAATTACACAGACTCCTTTAATATTCTAAATTAAACCATACTTACTGCAATAACTAATTCAACGACGCCCTCGATTTCCTGTAATAAAAATAAAATAAAAAAACAACAATATACCATACCTGTCCGTCGTTGTGTCCCACACTGTAATCCATGTCTGGGGACTAAATAGTTTTCAACCTGGAAGGTGCCAAGATGCGACCGTGTATATATGACATACATATTTTTTAAATAACCTGAAGAAGACTCCTGGATGTTTGGAGTCAAAACGTGTTGTTTTATCCTGTAACTTCTAAATAAACGATTTTATTTCATTACCACGAGAATCTTGTGACGGAAGTGCCGACAACTATCTGGGCATTTCTCTGTCTATTGATTACAGTCCTTTGAGAGTATTCCCTTGCCTCTGTTGCATCTGGTATATTTCTCCCTAGCCTCCACTCCTTGGTTGTCCAAGGAACTGTGACCTCTTCTGCCAGCTTTGTCAGATGGGAATTTTTTAATAATTCTTCAACTAGGGCCTTCTGGTACTGCAACATTATATTAGACCTCTCTGCCATGGAAAGGAGAGATGTAAAGTCCTATAAAGTCCTGTAAAGACCAATCACTGATTAGTATTGGCCAAAATGCCTACAACGCGAGGGTCATGGGCAGCAGAACATAAACTCAACCATGTGTGTAAGACTGCCAACAGCCAAGACTTCCCTGCCCCCACCAAGAGGATGACTGTCGATGATGTCCTCCTCATACTCCTCTTCCCTCTCCTCCTTGTCTTCAGCCCATCCATGCTGAATGGATGGGATGAAGGTGGTGTGGATACTATCGTCTGTAGAGCAGGCAACCAGCTCCTGTTCCTCTTTCTCCTCATTATCACCCAATCCTAGTTGAGAAGATGAGATGAGGCTGGGCTGTGTAGCATCACTCAATATAGTTTCTTGCTCCAGCTGAACTGGCTCTGGCTGCAAAGCCTCCTCTTTAATTGTTAGCAGCGAGCATTTCAGTAGACAGAGAAGTGGGATGTGATGCTGATTATGGCGTCATCTCCGCTCACCATCTTGGTCGAGTCCTCTGCCGTGCACCGCAGTACACCAACCCGGTGAATAAGGCAACACGAACAAGAGTAACTGAAAATACCAAGCATATAAATATTCACTCACATATAACAGAGGAATGCACTGGTGAGTGGAGGTTTGGGAAAACCCAAAGTAAAAGGAGGGAAAGGAATTATCACACTTACAAATCCATGCAACAGTCACAGATAACTCAACTCCTCCAAACTCCTTATCATATAACCACCAAACACCTCTCCTCCAAGCCATGCAGCATAAGCTAGCTCTGAAGATGTGTTTCAATCAGGACCCAGATTATATAGGGGATGTGAGTGGCTAACCATGCTCAGCTGAGAGCTCAGACTCACAGAGCTCTCAATATGGCCGATTAACCCCTGTTCTGGCAAAAGAAATTAACACCATTTTAAAAGAATGTGAAGTGCTTCTTTTCAGCACAGGAGTAGGAGCAATCAGATGCTGAAGTCTTCTTTCTCCTCTCTGTTGTGGTAACCCCGTGACACACCACAGTTGTCAGACATTCATGCCCACTCATCAGCTTGTGAGCAAGTTGCGTGATGCAGTAACAGACAGGAGACAGAGCAAGAGTTAACGTGTTTTACTAGAACAGGGGTATAGTCCACACAGGGAGGAGATAGGATAAAACTGGGGTTTAACAGTTGGTATACAGGATAGGGGTAAAGTATGTAATAGGAATAACAACAGTTCTCAATTGTTAACTTATCAGTCAGACGACTTCCTGACTGAAGAGTCCACAGTGGATACGGTGGCGCCAACCACGGTCAGCGCGGGACGGATCCGGTGTCATCCCGGAGGCATACTTGAGTCGAATCCTGACGGCAGCGGCTTGTCCTCGACATCTAACGTGGCTGTACGGATGTATACCAGGGGGTAAGAGCACAGTTGGCGGTGAGTCACTCACGGCCCCGGAGCGTCTGGCACCTCGTGTTGCAGGAGCCAGTGGGCACACAGCAAGATACTCGCCACAGTCTTTGTGAGTTACCGCAGGGAAACACGAGTGCGGGCCTGCGCCATTTCGGTGCTAAGAAGTTGGAGCACTCTCTTGTCCCTGCCGCGCGCTGCTTCTTCCCGCCAAGTCTGTCTGCTAACGTGCGCACTCAGGCTTCTTTATAGTAGCCACACCCCTTGCTCTGTAGTGCAAAGGTTGGTCCAGGTCTCTAAGTTTTCCCCCAGACAACCGAGGAGACAGCCCCGACAGTTCCGGACCCGGCACAGGACAGGTACCCTGGGTACGGTCCTTCTTACAAGCTCTTATATGCAGAGGCTGACAGGAATACAGACTGGCATGGTGTAACTGGCATTCAACTACTGCCCTCTGCTCACAAATCCTTGCCAACATATGTAATGTTGAGTTCCAACATGTGGGGACATCGCACACCAGTCGGTGAGATGGAAATTGCAAACGCTGCTGCAGCACTGCCAACATGGCGGCAACTGTAGCTGACTTGCAGAAATGGGCACACACATGGAGTGCTTTCAAAAGTAGCTCAGGCAGATCTGTGTAAGTTTTGAGAAACCATTGAACCACTAAGTTTGAGCACGTGGGCCAGCCATGGCACATGTGCCAGGTTGCCAAGTTTCAGGGCTGCAAACAAGTTATGGCCATTCTCACACATAGGCAGACAGGTTAGTTACCCATCCGATCTGAGATTACCTTGACGTTTGGTGGATGGGCTCACAATTTTTGGCCAAATCTTGTGCTAAGCATCTCATTTGTTTTTTCATAGATTTCACAAGCCAGTATGCTATTCACATTTCATGTACCGCACATTTCCTTGCTTTAGCACAGTAAAATTGAGTGCAGCCATTATCTATTTGCTATATGACTTTTTTGGTTATGCACCAGTTCAGACTAGATCGCTGTTCAGTCAGTTTTCCTATATTTACTATGTACTGTTTTTTCTGACTTGAACGCCCTGCCCTTCACCATGCTGTGATTTTAATTACATCCAAACACAGTTGGTTCTAACCTTCCTATAAATGCAGGCTTTACCATGTTATTAGCCAGAGGTAAATGTTCACACTAGGCAGACAGGTTAGTTACCCATCTGATCTGAGATTACCTTGATGTTTGGTGGATGGGCTCACAATTTTTGGCCAAATCTTGTGCTAAGCATCTCATGTGTTTTTTCATAGATTTCACAAGCCAGTATGCTATTCACATTTCATGTACCACACATTTCCTTGCTTTAGCACAGTAAAATTAAGTGCAGCCATTATCTATTTGCTATATGACTTTTTTGGTTATGCACCAGTTCAGACTAGATCGCTGTTCAGTCAGTTTTCCTATATTTACTATGTACTGTTTTTTCTGACTTGAACGCCCCGCCCTTCACCATGCTGTGATTTTAATTACATCCAAACACAGTTGGTTCTAACCTTCCTATAAATGCAGGCTTTACCATGTTATTAGCCAGAGGTAAGTGTTCACACTAGGCAGACAGGTTAGTTACCCATCCGATCTGAGATTACCTTGACGTTTGGTGGATGGGCTCACTATTTTTGGCCAAATCTTGTGCTAAGCATCTCATGTGTTTTTTCATAGATTTCACAAGCCAGTATGCTATTCACATTTCATGTACCGCACATTTCCTTGCTTTAGCACAGTAAAATTGAGTGCAGCCATTATCTATTTGCTATATGACTTTTTTGGTTATGCACCAGTTCAGACTAGATCGCTGTTCAGTCAGTTTTCCTATATTTACTACATTCTCACACATGACCATGCCTGGTTGTAGGTTCAGGAGCGAGAGCCACAGATCAGTCTGGTCTGTTAGACCTTTCAACAACTCAGTGCGGTGTGGTGTGCGGTTTTGTCCCCTAATCAGATTAGCTTCAGCATAGCTTGCTGCCGCTTGGTAGAGGCAGTGCTGCAGTGCTTCCAACT
This sequence comes from Ranitomeya variabilis, assembly GCF_051348905.1. Classification (NCBI taxonomy): domain Eukaryota; kingdom Metazoa; phylum Chordata; class Amphibia; order Anura; family Dendrobatidae; genus Ranitomeya; species Ranitomeya variabilis. The sequence continues at coordinate 741,549,076 of NC_135232.1, read as the reverse complement.
TGTGACTGATATTGAAGTTTCTGAGATGGAGGGTGAGGAGGGGTAATTGCAGGAACTGGTGTAGAAGGTGGGGGAAACATGGTTCACCCAGTTTACCATCAGTGTTGAGGAGAGCCATAAGATCAAATACATAATTAACCTCAAGACATAAAAGATTGAGAGAAATGACCCATAAAGTGTATTATTTCACCTTACATAAGCTTGCTCGGATCAAAGTGTGACACTAAAGATGGCTACCATTTTCTGTTTCACAACACACCATGCTCTGGTATCCAAGATGACGCCCACCCTGATGATCTCATGGATCCGCCCATGATCTCATGGATCCACCCAGGATGATGCCCACCCTGATGACCTCATGGACCAACCCACCCTGATGACCTCATGGATCCACCCATGGACTAGCTCATTGCCCAACCCACTAATCAATCACTCCTATTTTAGAGCTAACTGAGCCTACTTACAGGGGTTATGTAAATCTACGTTCGGATTAAATAAAGTCTCTTGAAGCTGAGCCATAGATTGATCAAGGAGAGCTTACATCCGACTGTGTCTGTCTCGTGTTATTTCTTTAGTGTGCACTTGATCAATATCCAATTAGGCCAGGAAAAGGCAACTAGTGAGCATTTCTTATTGTTCAACCTAACAAGAGAAATGCAGCATCCCTGGCCTCTAACACCAGGTGTTCGTGGTTAAGTGGACCTTCCCAGTCACAGCGTTGGTCAGGACACGGCTGATGTTATGGGACACGTGCTTGTGTAAGACGGGTACAGCACACTGGAAGAAATAGTGGAGGCTGCGAACTGAGTACCAAAGTACGGCCACCATGATGTTGCAGAAAGTTCTTGTCTCAAAAAGCCTAAAAGGCACTGTTAATAGGGCAAACAGTCTGGAAATGTGGCCGTATAGCATTTTAGCCTGTGGGTGGTTGCATACTTACTTGTGTTCCCATGACTGGAATAGGCACAACTGAATGCTATGCTGGGACAAGGATATAGATGTGGTTGCTGACAGTGGTTACAAGTGTGCAACGACAGGTGCAGGATAGGAGTCATGTTCGCCTACATCATGGACAGGGGATTGGCATGCACATAGAACAGGTGAAGAGGCAGTAATGTCACCTGCAGACACTTTCTAGGCCATGGCGCTCGTCCAAAGTAGTATGGTGCTTTGCTTTCATGGGCCTGAGCATGCTGCTGGTGGTCAGGCTGGTATTTTGCTGCCCCTGCTGATGCTGGCATGGCAGATGTTGCAAATGGCCTTTTTTGATTTAACAGGACAGTCTTTAAAAAAACAATAGAGGGAAAATAGTGAGGAAAGACGTCAGCTCACCATCTGTTGCAGCACCTTGCCGGATGAAGTAGCATCGCCCGGAGCCGTCTCAGTCTTGGACATCGGCGAAATAGAAAAAGGTGGGAAAAGAAACCTCCAGTGATGAAATCAAGAAGGAAAGTCATCTTTTTTGTAAAAAAATGAAAAAACTTTTATTCGGTACAGTAGTACATTAACCCCTTAAACCCGGAGCTTTTTTCAGTTTTGCATTTTCGTTTTTTGCTCCCCTCTTTCCCAGAGCCATAACTTTTTTACTTTTCCGTCAATATGGCCATGTGAGGGCTTATTTTTTGCGTGACGAGTTGTACTTTTGAATTACATCATTGATTTTACCATGTCGTGTACTAAAAAATTCCAAGTGCGGTGCAATTGCAAAAAAAGTGCAATCCCACACTTGTTTTTTGTTTGGATTTTTTTCTAGGTTCACTAAATGTTAAAGGGAACCTGTCACCCCCTCCAGGCATTTTTAACTAAAAGAACCACTATGTGCAGCATTAATGCTGCATTCTGTGAAGGTGGCCTGCACTGTGCTTTCTTTTTTGGGCATGCACCATTTGCCTGAAAAAGGAAAGCACAACGCAGGTGCCGGGTACGCTACTGAAGGCAGATGAGTGATGGCTGGGAGGTGGTTGTGTCCGAGGGAAAAGACGTGCTCTCCCAGACAGACTAAAGGTATGGCACACAAATTATGAAAACTAATATTGCAGCGTTGGAAGGGACCACAAAAAGAAGAGCCAACTTCACAGAATGCAGCATTAGTGCTGCATAAGGTGGCTATTTTAGTTAAAAAACGCCAGGGGGGTGACAGGTTCCCTTTAAAAGTGACCTGCCATTATGATTCTCCAGGTCATTACGAATTCATAGACAACAAATACAGTATGTCTAGGTTCTTTTATATCTAAGTGGTGAAAAAAATTCCAAACTTTGTTTTTCGATACCCTTAGCGTCTCCAGTTTTCGTGATGTCGGGTTGGGTAAGGGCTTATTTTTTGAGTGCTGAGCTGACATTTTTAATTATACCATTTTGGTGTAGATATGATCTTTTGATCGCCCGTTGCATTTTAATGCAATGTCGCAGTGACCCAAAAAAGTAATTCTGGCGTTTTTACTTTTTTTTCTTACTACGCCGTTTAGCGATCAGGTTAATCCTTTTTTTATTGATAGATCGGGCGATTCTGAACTTGGCGATACCAAATATGTGTATGTTTGATTTTATTCTTATTGATTTATTTTGAATTGGACGAAAAGGGGGTGATTTGAACTTTCATATATTTTTATATATTTTTAAAAGCATTTTCTTTTTACTTTTGGCATGCTTCAATAGTCTCTGCACATGCGCTCTATGCTCGCTCCCCCGCAACCCGGAAGAGAGGAGGCGGCGGAGACATGTCGGAAAGATGCCACAGCCTGAGGGAACATCGTGGGAGCGCAAACAGGGTAAGTAAGATTGCGGGGAATGCCTGCAGCCAGATGGGGCCTGGTCACCCAGTCCTGCTGACCGGATCATTACAGTACTCCCTCCCTTACGCCCCCTCCTTTTCAAGCCAGCCAAGAACCTATACATGAGACGGGGAGCATTAATATTTTCTCTCGGTTCCCAAGACCGCTCCTCTGGATCAAAACCCTTCCAGTCGACCAAAAACAGCGTTTATTCCCTCTTTCACATCATGTATGGCCTTGACCTCAAAGACATCACCCGAAGAGACAGGGGAAGGAAGAGTACCAGGATCCCGTAAGTAGCGTCCGAGGAAGACAGGCTTAAGGAGAGAGACATGAAAAGAGTTGTGGATCCGCAAAGAGGAAGGCAACTTCAGCCGGTAGCATACCTCATTGAATCTCTGAAGTACTTCAAATGGACCGATGAACCGCGGAGCAAAGTTGTAGGAGGGAACACTGAGGCGAATGTGCCTAGAAGAGAGCCATACCTTGTCCCCAGGTTGGAATGGAGGGAAATCCAGACATCTATTGTCTGTGTGATCTTTCATCCACACAGATGCCCGTTCCAAAGAAGCCTTGGCCTCAGACCAGATCTTGGAGAAGTCTCTAGCTAGATCCTCGGCTGCTGGATTACTGGAAGTAGTGTTCAAGGGAGTCGAAGTCCTAAGGTGACACCCATAAACAACAAAGAATGGAGAATTAGAAGAAGACTCACTGACATGGTTGTAAGAGAACTCCGCCCATGGCAACAGGGCAACCCAGTCACTATGGTGTGTGTTAACAAAGTGACGCAGTTAGTTGGTGAGTACCTGGTTCACCCGTTCCACCTGGCCATTGGATTGTGGGTGATATGCCTAGGGGAAATCTAGAGACACTTCCGGCTGCTTGCAGAGGGAACACCAGAACCGGGACACAAACTGTACTTCCCTGTCGGACACAAAACGAAGCGGTAAATCATGAAGACGAAGAATATGTTGAACAAACAACTCCACCAGCTTGGGTGTGGATGGAAGACCGGAAAAAGGGATGAAGTAACCCATCTTGAAGAATCGACCACGACCCATATCACAGTACAACCGGAAGACACAGGCAAGCCAGGGAAGAAATCCATTGCGATGTGCCTTCAGGGAGCAGACAGTATGGGAAGAGGCAGAAGATGACTAGTAGGAAGCCTTTTGGAGGACTTTTTGAGGGCACATGAAGGACAAGCAGCGACAAAATTGCTGACATCTAGATGCATCTTGGGCCACCAGTAGTACCACTAAATCAGCTGCAAGGTCTTCTTCAGCCCCGCATGACTGGCAAGCTTAGATGAATGTCCCCACAGAAGTACACATTTCCTGTCTGAGACAGGGACGAACGTCTTACCCGGAGACGATTGCAAAAGCCGGACAGGTGCTACGGTGATCATTTTAGGAAGATCACCAATGTGGCGGAGTTCCTCATCTAGGATATCGGAGATAAAAGACCTGGACAAATCATCAGCCTTGATGTTCTTTTTGGCTGGACATTAGTGGAGACAGGAGTTGAACCAGGCGAAGAAAAATGACCATTGAGCTTGACGAGGATTAAGCCTCTGAGCTGACTGAAGGTAGGACAAGTTCTTATGGTCAGTTTAGATAATAACTGGATGAACTGTACCTTCCAGAAGGTAATGCCATTGCTCCAAGGCCAATTTGATGGTCAACAACTCCCTGTCACCAATGGAGTAGTTGCATTCACAGGGCAAAAACGCATTGAAGAAAAACACACAGGTCACCATCTTCCTGAAAGGAAGCTTCTGCATGAGTGCGGCTCTGGTTCCAGAAGAGGAAGCATCTACCTCCACGAATAACTGCTTATTGACCATTGGCCTATGGAGAGCGGGAGCAGTAGAGAAAGATTATTTGAGAGACAAAAAGGAAGACTCTGCCTCTGGAGACCACTCTTTAGGATTGGACCCCTTTCGAGTCAGAGCGGTGAGAGGTTTGGTCAGATCCGAGAAGTAGGGGATAAACTGCTGGTAGTAGTTGGAAAACCCTAGGAATCACTGAATAGCCTTGACTCCAACTGGACATGGCCACATGAGAACAGCAGACACCTTCTCAGGATCCATTTTGAAGCCCGCATCAGAGATGATGTATCCCAGAAAGGGCAGAGAGCTGCGCTCAATGAGGCACTTGTCAAACTTGGCACACAGACGATTCTCTCTCAACCGTAGGAGGATCTGGCGGACATTTCTTCTATGAGTAGGAACGTCCAGAGAAAACACCAGGATATCATCTAGATATTCGACTACACAGACGTAGAGAAGATCCTGGAAGACATTATTGACGAACTCTGAAATACTGCTGATGTGTTACTGAGCCCGAAAGGCATTACACGGTGTTTGTAGTGACTGTCATGAGTGTTGAAGGCGGTCTTCCACTCGTCCTCGGAACGAATCCTAACGAGATTGTAACCTCAGAGGTCCAATTTGGTGAAGATCCTGGCCCCACGAAGGCATTCGAAGAGCTCTGGAATAAGAGGCAAAGGTTTGTTATTCACCGTGATAGCATTGAGGCCTCAATAATCGATGCATGGACGCAAATACCCATACTTCTTTTTCACAAAGAAGAATCCTGCACCAGCTGGGGAGCAGGATTTCTGAATGAACCCTTGAGCCAGGTTTTCTCTGATGTAGTCGGACATGGTCTGAGTCTCTACAGGTGACAGAGGATAAATCCAGCCTCTGGGAGGAGTAGAACCTGGAATGAGATCAATGGGGCAGTCATACGACGTGTGTGGAGGTAGAGTCTCTGCCTCACATTTGTCAAACATATCCACAAAGGACCAGTAGGCGATGGTAACCTGGGCAGGGCTGAAGGAGGTCGCGACTTAGTTGCACAGGAGTGAGACAGTGAAGATGACACGACTGACCCCAACGAAGGATGTCTCCTGTCTGCTAATCCAGAACTGGTTCGTGGGTACGAAGCCAAAGAAGACCTAGCAGAAATGAAGGAGAAAAGTTTGGTAGTACATAGAAGGCGGTCTTCTCTTTATGGAGAGCCCCAATCTGAAGTTCCACTTCCTCTGTGATGCCTAGGATGGAATCTTGAAAGGGTGTTCCATCCATGGAGGTGATGAGATGAGGATGCTGCAAAGGAACAACAGGAATCCCAATCTAATTAACCACAGCTTGCGGCACAAAGTTACCTTCAGAATCGGAATCCAAGTACGCCATCTCAGAAAATGGCCCGACACCAGCTGACACCTGTATAGACACACACAGTAAGAGGTAGAGAGGATTCACTCTCACCTAGGAAGGCCTCTCTTTCCAGACCTAGGTGGAGAAGCTTTTTGGCTTCTTGGGATTAAACCATGCCAAGGCTTCTCCCTCCAATTGGGAGGCAAGGAATGCCACTTTAGCTATGTCCATCGGATATGGCTGGGGCAACAACCAAAAATGCAGCTGACACTGGTTCAGAACCCCCCTGCACAACTTGGGATCACCAGAGTACCGAGTGGGTTTGCAGAGACGAGGAAAAGGACCGGATACAGCTGCAATCACTGGATTGGGCACTGGTACCGGTACAGGAGGAGGAGCGGCAGTCATTTGCATGTTGGATAGGTGTTCATCCACAGAGGTCATATAATTCAACATCCGGGTTTGCATCTCACATTGCCGATCAAGTTCCAGATGTAAATTCGCAAGTTGAATAGCACTGGTGGGTTCGGCAGCCTGAAGAGAACTGAAACAGGCACCAATGGTCTGTATGAAAGTCACCAGTTGGTCTTGACTTTGTCAAAGACCAGCTAGTTCCCTTTGGGCAGAGAATTGGGTATCGGGGGGTCCATGGCCTGGGCAAAATCTGTCATGCCAAGGCAGGCGGAGTGAGGTTAGTGAACCCACTAGACCACAGACAACCCTGTGGAAGCTGAAACTTTGGAACCAGCCAGTCAGATTAATTGCAAGGCTTTATTGAGACACTTAAGCAGTAGAACCCACAAGGGAGAACTCCCTGGACTGAAACACCGAATTCCCCTGAGGGAGCACCGGCAAGCAAACCCCTTAACATGGATTGACCCAGCACAGCCAAGGAGGCTCAAGTGCAGCAGTTCCAAGACCAGAGGATCTGACCCAAGAGGAACAGTGGAACTCAGGAGGAAGGAGTGAGAGGTCCAGGGAACCAGAGAAAATGAACCTAAAGGTTCAGAAGGTACCGTCAGAGGCCGCAGGTAGATGGTATGCAGACAGGACACTGGCACTAGGGAAAACACTGGGTATTAGTTCAAGGCAAGACAAGACTGAGCAAGCAGGCGCTGGTCTGGGACCTGAGAACTGCAACATAGAACAATGCACAAAGTTTCCCAGGCACCTCCCAAAGGAAGTGAGGGCCTTAAGTATACACAGGCCTCACAGCGATTGGCTGAGAGGGGAGTATAGGAAAAGGGGGAACTGGCCCTTTAAATAGTTTGACAGTGGCACGAGCGCCCTATGCTCACTCCCCCACAGCCCGGGAGAGTGGAGGTGGTGGAGACACATCGGGAAGATGCTGCAGCCTGAGGGAATATCGCGGGAGTAAGGATAAGTAAGATTGCAGGGAACAGGGGAATGACTGCGGCCAGACGGGGCCCGATCTCCCAGTACCCTGGAGATGGGTCTCGCTGACTGGATTGTTACACACTGCTAACCTTGCACTGCATGTCACTTTCCCAGTTTGGGTCAGTGATTTCATTGTCCACCACCTTGTCTTCCACTTCCGCACCCTGGTCCTCCTCCTGACTTGCAGACATAACACCACTTGTTGACAATTATGAATCATCCACCTCTTGGGATAGTAATTGCATTTTCCCACCTTCCTGTGAGTGTGGCTGCTCAAATATTTCGGCATCGCTACATGTGACCTCCTCATGTTCCGCTTGAAACGGTCACGGCGAGAGGCCAAAATCTATGAATGGAAATGTGAGCAGCTCTTTAGAGTGTCCAAGTTTGAGATCACTTGTCTCCGAGCACTCAGCATAGTGGGAGTCAGGAGTATCAGAGAGAGGATTGTGGTCCAGAATCACAGCTACTGAGACTGGACCGTGTGGAAGACAGGTGGTGCTAGGAAACGGGAAGGATTATCTGCTATCCATCCAAGAACTTTTTCACACTGGTATGGCTTCAAGAGTGTTCCATGCCCCCCTACAAAGTGTGACAGGAAGCTAGATCAACATGATGTGTGTTTGTTCTGCTCCTATGGCAGGCAGTTTCACCTTGCCCACTACCTCAGCCTCTGTGCTCACCATCAGCATCACGTCCACTTCCCTGTTTCTTACCTTTCGCCTTGCCCATTTTAAATTACGTATGATATATCCCTGTTGAGAAAACGTTGCAGTATTATGGCAGGAAAATTTACCCACTTCAGATGGACGTCTTAGTCTGCAGTATTAATATAATGATGCTATTTGTAACCATTGGGGTTGTTTTGTTTTGGAGGCACAACTGTAGCACAATAAATGCCACATAAAATTTAACTTCTGAAAAAAATTACAACGCCAGCTATTTTAGCCATTTCAGATGGACATATAAGACTGCAGTCTCAATATAGCAATGGAATTTGTAACCAAACAGTTTTTGGGGGTGTTTGAGGCACAACTCTAGCATGATAAATGCATATAAAATTTTGCTGCTGAAAAAATTTGCAGTGTTACACTGACAGCTAAATTATCTCACTTCAAATGAACATATAAGACTGCAGTATCAATATAGCAATACTATTTGTAATCAAACATTTTTTGGGATGTTTGAGGCATAACTCTAGCATGATAAATACCATATTAAATTCAACTGCTGAAAAAAACTGCAGTATTATTATTGCAGGAATATTTGCACACCTCAGATGGACTGGAACAATTTCCAGAATTAAGAGCAAAAACAATATTATTAGCCTGAGAAGGGGTTTTGGTATCAGTTGCAGGATGCAGCATAAAGGATTTGCAATTAGCCCTATCCTGTCATACACTATCCCTTCAGCACAATCTATGATGATGTAGTTCTTCTCGCATGACGAGAGCTTTTGGCTCAAATACAGGATGGGATGTGTCTTCTCCATTTATTACTTGAGACAGCACGGCTCCCAAGCCAATCTCTGCCGCATCCGTCTGGACCACAAACTCTTTGCTGAAGTCTGGTGCTACCAGAACCAGATGTTTACACAGAGTTCTCTTCAGCTACTGGAATGCCATCTCTGTGCCATCAGACCATTTAACTAACATCAATTTGGTGCCTTTAAGAAGATCTGTCCCTGGTGCGGCGATCATAGCAAAATTTGTAATGAATCGCCGATAGTACCCCACAATTCCAAGAAAGGCCCTCACTTCTTGGAAAGCGGTTGCGGCCACTCTTGAATCACCTCAATCTTGTTGATTTGTGGCTTAATTTCGCCCCTTCGACGACATACCCTAGGTACTTGGCCTCTTCCTTCCGTATGGCACATTTTTTCAGATTTATCATGAACTCCGCATTTCTTAAGGCACCCAGAACTGCCCTACCTTAGTAGGGCTAAAGATCACTATGTCATCGAGGTACGCTTCAGCATACTTCTTATGCGTAGCCAGTATCCGATCCATCGCCCTCTGGAAGGTGGCCGTGGTCCCCTGCAGACCAAAGGGCATCCTGGTGTATTGAAAACACACATCAGGCATCGACAAGGCTGTCTTCTCCTTGGCACTCTGGGATATGGGTATCTGCCCTTCGTCAGGTCCAGGGTTGTAATATACCTTGCGGGTCCAAGTCTCTCAATGAGTTCATCCACATTAGGCATCAGGTAAGCATCAAAACTAGAGACGCAATTCAGCTTGCAGTAGTCGTTGCAGAACCGCCACTCACTGTCGTGCTTCTGTACGAGGACGATGGGATTCGACCATCCACTTTTCAACTCCTCTATCACCCCGAGGTCTAGCATCCTCTTCACCTCATTGGATATTACCTCTCTCCATGCTTCTGGAATTCTATAGGGCTTGAGGTTCACCCTTACGTGCGGTTCTGTCAACATGTCATGCTCGACCACCTGCATATGAATCGGCAACTCTGAGAATAGGTCCCTGTTCCGCTTCCGACACTGTTGCCTCTGGGCCGACGTCAGAGTCTCTGCAATGGTGACATCATCCACGGTGACTTTGGGACTGGCTCTCAGGCAAGGGGTGTCCAGTGATTCTCAGTCACTCCAGGGTTTTAGCAAGTTCACATGATAGACCTGGTGCGGCTTCCTTCGCCCTGGCTGGTGTACCTTGCAATTAACTTCGTCCTGGTTTTCCACCACCTCGTATGGGCCTTGCCATTTGGCTAGGATCTTGCTCTCCACTGTGGGGATAAGCATTAGCATGCGGTCCCCTGGCTGGAATACACCCTTGCCTGTGCCTCCTGTGCCTGGAGAAGATGCTCCTTCACAATAGGCATCACTTTCGCTATTCTCTCCTCCAGCTGGGTGACATGCTTTATGATGCTATGGTGTGGCATGACCTCACTGACCTTTTTGAGCATGGCTTTCAGGGTTTTATTGAAGCACTCTACTAGGCTATCGGTCTGTGGATGGTACACTGAGGTTCACAGCTGGGCAATCTGGAGGACCCTACAGAGTTCTTTCATAACCTTACTCATGAAGCGGGTTCCCTGGTCTGTCAGAATCTCATTCGGCAGGCTCATCCTAGCAAAAATATGGACAAGTTCCCAGGCGATACAATTACCCAAAGAGTTCCTTAGGGGTACTGCTTCAGGGTACCAGGTTGCATATTTCACTACCACTAGGATATGTTGGTGCCCCTGTGCAGACTTAACTAATGGACCTACTAGGTCCATGGCAATTCACTCAAAGGTATCTTTATTACCGGTAACAGGACTAGAGGACTTCGGAAGTGCACAGAGGGAGTGGTTATCTGGCAGGTGGGGCAGGACCTACAATAATTCAGGATCTCCCAGTAACTTTCCAGCCAATAGAACCTTTGC